>NW_020698983.1:0-35484 GCF_002925995.2 Terrapene triunguis
GAGGGGAAGGAGGGTGGGTATTGGAATGGACGTGAACAACACATCTCAAAGAACAACAGTTACAAGAAGGTGAGTAACTGTCTTTTCTTCTTCAAGTGATTGTTCACGTCGATTCCAATCAGGGGACTCCCAAGCTCTCCCACGGGAGTGGGATCAGAGTTAAGGAATCATTGACTGGAGCACCGCTCTGACGAGAGCTGTCTCATCTCTAGCATGCAGGGTGATGGCATAGTGGGTGGCAAACGTATGCACCGAGGACCAGGTCGCTGCTCTGCAGATCTCCTGGATGGGCACCTGGGCCAGGAAAGCAGTGGGTGAGGCCTGAGCTCTTGTCGAGTGGGCTGTAATGGCTGGGACCTTGGCGAGGTCATAACAGGTATGGATGCAGTCCGTAATCCAGGAAGAAATGCGTTCTGAGGAGACTAGAAGCCCCTTCATACAGTCTGCCACCGCTACAAACAGCTGGTTCAACTTCCTGAAAGGCTTTGTGCGCTCAATGTAGAATGCTAGCGCTCTCCGCACATCTAGTGAGTGAAACCTCAGCTCCTCTGCATTGGCATGTAGCTTGGGATAGAAAACTGGTAGAAAATGATCCTGGCTGATGTGGAATTGGGACACCACCTTGGGCAGGAAGGCTGGGTGCGGCCTGAGCTGTACCTTGTCCTTGTGGAAGACTGTGTAGGGGGGTCAGAGGTTAGTGCTTTTAACTCCGACACCCTCCTGGCCGATGTAATGGCAACCAGAAAGGCAACCTTCCATGAGAGATACAGAAGGGAACATGTAGCCAGTGGCTCAAATGGGGCTCCCGTTAGTCTAGCTAAGACCAGGTTGAGGTCCCAAGTCGCTACGGGTGAGTGGGACTGTGGATATAGACGTTCTATTCCCTTAAGGAAACGGCCCACCACAGGGTTGCGAAGACTGAACGCCCCAACACTCCCAGGTGGAACGCTAAGATGGCTGTGAGGTGTACCTGGCTGGGATGATTTAGTTGGAAATTGGTCCTGCTTTGAGCAGGGGGTTGGACTAGATGACCTCCTGAGGTCCCTTCCAACTCTGATATTCCATGATTCTATGATCCGGCCAGGCCTACCCGCTTCAGGTGCAGTAGATAGTCCAGGATGAATGGTATAAATGCCTGAAGTGGGGATACGCGAGTGTGATCACACCAGCATGAGAACCTTTTCCATTTGGCCAGGTAAGTGGCACTTCCCTCATTGATTCCGTGCATTGGAGCTCCATTGGGTTTAACCATGAAGCTTCCAGGCCATGAGATGGAGGGACTGGAGGTCCGGGTGAAGCAGGCAGCCGTGGTCCTGTGTAATCAGATAGGGGAGGAGCGTCAGCGCGATCGGGGTGTCCACTGACCGCTCCAGAAGCATGGTGTACCAATTTTGGCATGGCCACGCAGGAGCCAGCAGAATTACCTCTGCCTTGTCCCTGCGGATCTTGAGGAGAACCTTGTGGATAAGTGGTATCGGAGGGAAGGCATACAGTAGATGGTTCCCCCACTATATCATGAATGCGTCCGAGATAGAGCCCAGACTGTGCTTTAGGAAGGAGCAAAACGTTGGACACTTCCTGTTGCTCCTGGTGGCGAACAGGTCTACCTGGCGAAACTCCCACCTTTGGAAGATGGAATGTATGACATCCAGATGGATGGACCACTCATGACTGCTGAACGACCTGCGGAGGTGGTCCGCAAGTTCGTTCCACGTTCCCAGGAGATAGGACGCCTTCAGGTGAATGAAGTGGGCTATACAAAACTCCCACAGGTGGAGGGCCTCCCAACAGAGAGGGGAGGAATGGGCTCTACCCTGCTTGTTTATGTAAAACATGGCGGTGGTGTTGTCAGTCAGCACCGCCACGCACTGTCCTTGCAATATGGTATGGAAGGTCTGGCAGGCTAGTCTCACCGTTCTGAGTTCCTTTATATTGATGTGAAGTGGGATCTCGGACTGCGAACATCTGCCCTGAGTCTGTAGGTCTCCTAAGTGTGCCCCCCACCCCAGGTCTGACACATCCATTACTACGGTCATGGATGGTTGAGGGCTGCTGAATGGGACTCCTTCACAGACCATGCGAGGGTCCAACCACCAGCCTACTGGAATCTGGGCTCTGGTAGAATGGCTCTTGCCTGAACCGAGTCCAGCAACACCCCAATGAATTCTATTTGTTGGGTGGGTGACAACGTCGACTTGTCCAGATTGAGGAGAAGACCCAGGCTCTGGAAGGTCTCTCTGACCAACCGTACCTGGGACTCCACCTGCTCCCTGGAGTGCCCCCACAGCAGCCAGTCATCAAGGTAGGGATATACCTGCACCTGCCTCTTGCGGAGAAAAGCCACGACCACGGACATGAATCATAGAATCATAGAATATCAGGGTTGGAAGGGACCTCAGGAGGTCATCTAGTCCAACCCCCTGCTCAAAGCAGGACCAATCCCCAACTACATCATCTCAGCCAGGGCTTTGTCAAGCCTGACCTTAAAAACCTCTAAGAAAGGAGATTCCACCACAACCCATTCAAGTGCTTCACCACCCTCCTAGTGAAAAAGTTTTTCCTAATAGCCAACCTAAACCTCCCCCACTGCAACTTGAGACCATTACTCCTTGTTCTGTCATCAGGTACCACTGAGAACAGTCTAGATCCATCCTCTTTGGAACCCCCTTTCAGGTTGTTGAAAGCAGCTATCAAATCCCCCCTCATTCTTCTCTTCTGCAGACTAAATAATCCCAGTTCCCTCAGCCTCTCCTCATAAGTCATGTGCTCCAGACCCCTAATCATTTTTGTTGCCCTCCGCTGGACTCTTTCCAATTTTTCCACATCCTTCTTGTAGTGTGGGGCCCAAAACTGGACACAGTACTCCAGATGAGGCCTCACCAATGTCGAATAGAGGAGAACGATCATGTCCCTCGATCTGCTGGCAATGCCCCTATTTATACAGCCCAAAATGCCGTTAGCCTTCTTGGCAACAAGGGCACACTGTTGACTCATATCCAGCTTCTCGTCCACTGTAACCCCTAGGTCCTTTTCTGCAGAACTGCTTCCTAGCCATTCGGTCCCTAGTCTGTAGCAGTGCATGGGATTCTTCTGTCCTAAGTGCAGGACTCTGCACTTGTCCTTGTTGAACCTCATCAGGTTTCTTTTGGCCCAATCCTCCAATATGTCTAGGTCCCTCTGTATCCTATCCCTACCCTCCAGCGTATCTACCACTCCTCCCAGTTTAGTGTCATCTGCAAACTTGCCGAGAGTGCAGTCCACGCCATCCTCCAGATCATTAATGAAGATATTGAACAAAACCGGCTCCAGGACCGACCCCTGGGGCACTCCACTTGAAACCGGCTGCCTGCTAGACATGGAGCCGTTGATCACTACCCGCTGAGCCCGACGATCTAGCCAGCTTTCTATCCACCTTATAGTCCATTCATCCAGCCCATACTTCTTTAACTTGCTGGCAAGAATACTGTGGCAGTCCGTATCAAAAGCTTTGCTAAAGTCAAGGAATAACACATCCACTGCTTTCCCCTTATCCATAGAGTCAGTTATCTCCTCATAGAAGGCAAATAGGTTAGTCAGGCATGACTTGCCCTTGGTGAATCCATGCTGACTGTTCCTGATCAATTTCCACTCCTCTAAGTGCTTCAGAATTGATTCCTTGAGGACCTGCTCCATGATTTTTCCAGGGACTGAGGTGAGGCTGACTGGCCTGTAGTTCCCCGGATCCTCCTTCTTCCCTTTTTTTAAAGATGGGCACTATATTAGCCTTTTTCCAGTCATCCGGGACCTCCCCCAATTGCCATGAGTTTTCAAAGATAAAATGGGACATGCACTTGGTGAACACCCGGGGGGCTGCTGATAACCCGAATGGGAGCACTGTGAACTGATAATGTATGCAGTTGACAACGAACCTCAGGAAACATCTGTGGGCTGGCCAAATGGCTATATGAAAGTACGCGTCTTTCATGTCAAGGGCAGTGTACCAGTCCCCTGGATCCAGGGAGGGAATAATTGCGCTCAGGGCCTCATCACTGCAGGTTTGCCTCTAGATGGCGCTTGTCTGGGTGGTGCCAAAGGCTTCTCTCTAACAGCAAGGGGCTGCGGTGCAGTACTTTCTATAAGCTCTTTTGCAGCCTCGAAAGTATCTGGGGTGGAGGGAGGTTCCAACTCCTCCACCAAGCACTGCCCCGCCGGAGAGTCACTAAGTGCCGGGCTCAACGGTGCCAACTGGGGCGCTGGAGTCCACAGCACAAGGTCTTGCTGCTTGGAAGCTGAGTCCTTCCTCTGAGGCAGCAAAGTCTCTCCGGATGGTCTCGCTCTCTGAGGAGAGTGCCCTCTGTCCGCCTTCTTATGGCGCTTGTGGGGCACCGGGGATGTTGACTGGTGCTGGGGCGCTGCTCTGCGCTGTGGTGTCGGGAATCTCCGGTACCGAGGATCTCTAGCACCAGAGTCCTTCCTGTACTGATCTGCGGACTGACGCAGGGGCGCTCCGCGCCAAGCTCGGGCCGGGACTTGGCAGTCGGGTGCTGCTGCACCGAGTGCAGCTTCCATTAATAGCTGCTTCAAACGGAAGTCGCGTTCTGTCCTAGTCCTGGGCTTGAAAGCCTTACAGATCTTACAGCACTCGGACTGATGCGCCTCCCCTAGACACCTCAGGCATGAGTCGTGAGGGTTGCTATTGGACATAGGCTTCTTGCATACACCGCAAGATTTAAATCCTTGGACTTGAGGCATGCCCTGAAACCCAAGGCGGGGTGAGGGGAGAACGACCCACTCACTAAGACTATCTTAACTACCAAACAATAAACTAACCACAAAACAAAACACTGTATAGGACTAAGTATAGCTAAAGGAACACTTGCAAGCAAGCGAAACGCAGTTCCAACGCCGCTACAGATGGTAAGAAGGAACTGAAGGGGGGGTCAGGTCGGCAGGGTCATATTGAGCGCCACAAGGGCCCACTCCAGGGGGCTCCCTGGCCGACCCAACAGGATCTGCTGAGGGGAAAAGTTTCCGATGACTGTGCACGTGGCACGTGCACACCTGATTGGAATCGACGTGAACAATCATTCGAAGAAGAACAATCCTATTTCACTCTGCTCCTCAGAGTCTGCTCCTGGTTCTTTCCGACACAATCCGGACTTATGGTGACAAACCTGGCTTCAAAATGAACAGGCCACATTCAGCCCTGGTCTAGCTCCATGCAAGCCGGTGGAGGGGCTGGCTCTGGGGCACTGAGTGGGAGAGTCTATGCAAACAAGGTAATATCATATTTGCATAAATGATAAACATGCATCAACTCATTTGCATAAACAGCCTCCTCTTCCAAAAATCCCCCACCCCCATACACACAATACCTACATCTCTGCCTCCCTCCCTCCTCCTCCTCAACTTCCCTCATCCTCACTCCCTGTTCTTTCTGGCTACCCATTATAGCTCCCCCACCATTTCTGGCTGGCCCCCAGAATTCCCCCATGGATTGGTTCCCATCTCCCTTCTATCCCGCTGCCCCGGAGACCTCTCCATGGTTTGGAGCCCTATAGCTTCCCTTCTGCACTGTAACCATGGAGACAGGGCCTAGCGCACTCCTCACCCATCCTCTGCCCCCAATGGGAGTAAGAGAGAGAAGTGGGACCCTGGGGAGAGAGGCTTTGTGTCTCATGGGGGCAGAGAGGAGGGGGTTAAGGGCATGGAGAGAGAGAGAGCTTGGCTGTAAGGGGAAAATGGCAAGAGTCTCACAGAACCTGGATGTGGGGGTCTAAAGGGAAAGCAGAGTCATACACAACCTCTAGCCATCCAGGTCCCACAGCTACCTAAGGTACTTATGCGGCCCCATCACCATAGTATCTGGGCTCCTCACAATCCTCAGCCCCACCGCACTCCTGGGAAGCAAGGCCCTGCCACTGTCTCTGTGTTTCAGAGGGGGAGACAAGGCTTAGAGAGGCTAAGGGATGTGGCTGTCACATAGGAAGTCTGGGGCAAAGCGGGGAATTGAACCCAGGGTTTCCCAAGACTTACGTTAGCGCTGTAACCACAGCCGCAGTCATCCTCTATCACGCCAGCTCTCCCTTGGTCCATCTGTCCCTCCCCATGCACACTTTCCCCTCTCTCCGTTGGTCTTTATACCCTGTTCCTCCATAGTGCCTTTATACCCCTCCAGCTGCTTTGCTTCTTCATTGATTCAGAGATGTTAAGCCAGAAGGGACCATCTAGTCTGAACTCCTGTACAACACAGGCCAGAGTTTCATCCAGTGATTCCTGTATCGAGCCCCCCACTCCCAGCCAAACCTAATCAGTTTCCGTCAATGGTAAATGATTTTGTGTGGGCTGCGGGGAAAGGGAAGAAAACACCCCATATGAATCATGCTGCTCCAGCTGAGGGCTGCGGTCATGTGCATTTGGCCAATTCACTAACAAGTCAGATCAAGTTATTGCTTATTGTATTAGACTTTGTTATTATTATGTCTGCAGGGCCCACACTGCGATAGGAACTTTAGAAACAAGTAGGGGAAAAGCCCCAGCCCTAGGGATCTTACAATCCAAGGATAGACACAACACATAGGAGACAACACATTAATAAGGTCACGGGCTGGGGAAGGAGTATGAAAAAGGTATATTCTGAACCTTCATAAAGGTATTAGTCGATTTAGACACTGTTAAGTACAATGGCCAAAGATTTCAAACTTGGATGCCTAAAGTAGCTTGGGATTTTTCAAAACAGCCAAAAGGATTTCGGCATGTAAATGTCATTGAAGTCCAAGTTTGATGCAATTTTTTGACCAAAACATTTTTCAGTAAAACAAGCATGTTTGGGTCAACTGAAACATTTCACAAATTCATGTCAAATTCCTCACATTCTTTCAGTCAGGAAAAAAATAACCAGAAAAAAAAATTCAAAACATTTCAATTTTTCTATGCAAAATTATTTTTCTTTTAGAAATTTCCTTAAATTTTAGAAAAATTAAGAACTTGAGAAAATGCTCAAAATCTAAACAAACCATTTCATTTCAGGTCAAACAAAACATTGTATTGGATCTTAAATAAAATTTGTTTTGATTTTTTTGGAACTGACTGTGAACCCAAAAGTCAGTTATTTGCACAGCTCTGATTGTAATACTAATACTAATTAAACGGTGCAAATTCTTTGCCAGGTTCACTCACTTTTAGGTTGTATCCCTGTCCCCTTTGTCTGCTTGTGTCGTTTAATTGTAAGTTCGTCAGGGCTGGAATTTTCTCTGTCTGTTTGTACAACACCCAACACAATAGGGCTCTGATCCCAATGGAGACCTCTGAGCGCTACCATAACATAAATATTAATTGGGCCTTTTTAGAAATCTAGCCATCAGCAGCATAAGATCTAAGCACCGCTTAAGTGGCCCTTTGCAGACGGGTGAGTTTTCATAGGCAGATGCACACTCACCATTGAAGGAATGGCATTCTGCAAGGACCAAAATACAGCCATGGGACATTGTACGACAGGGTTATGAAAGCCTTACAAAAGGTCTGAGTATCAGGATGCAGTTTGTAGTACTGAAGGCAGACTTCCAGACAATATGAAAGATGCAAAATGCTCTTGGAACATAGCAAGTGGAAACAATGAGATCATGTCACCATTCTTAAGGACTCATTTTGGGCCAGATTTTTAAAGGTATTTAGGTGCCTAAAGATGCAGATAGGCATCTAGTTGGATTTTCAAAAGTGCCTAAGCAGATTAGGTGCCTCCTCTTCCTCCCCACTTTTGTGTAAACTCGCCTAGAAGGCCCCGATACAGTCAGCGTGCTCAGACCAGATCGGACCTTGCACATGATTTAGGTAGCTGAAAACCTATCTTCCTCTGGTTTGTGGATCTCTCCAAGGCTTAGGCAGCAGACAGGCACCCAGGCACCTAGAGGGAAGCAACAGTGCTCACATTCAGAGGCAGAAACATAAGTACCTAGGGCACTGAAGTTTTGTGAATCTCAGTGTAGCCTAAATTGTTTAGGCACCTAAGCACTTTTGTGAATCTAGGCCATTGAATCATAGAATATCAAGGTTGGAAGGGACCTCAGGAGGTCATCTAGTCCAACTCCCTGCTCGAAGCAGGACCAATCCCCAGACAGATTTTTGCCCCAGATCCCTAAGTGGCCTCCTCAAGGATTGAATTCACAACCCTGGGTTTAGCAGGCCAATGCTCAAACCACTGAGCTATCCTCCCCCCCGCCCCCCATTAAGCACGTGTTCATGTGATTTGCTGAAGAAGGATGGGATTACTCATACATTTATAGTTATACAGGAGGTCAGACTACATGATCCCCTCTGACTTGATAATCTATGAAATCTATGAAAGAAGCATGGGCTGGTTAATCAGGGCCATAGTGAATTGATATATGTAGGTAGCCCCCTGGACTCTTGGCTGCTGATAGTTAAGGCTAAGATTTAGTCATGGGTATTTTTAGTAAAAGTCATGGACAGCTCAAGGGCAGTAAACAAAAATTCACAGCCCATGACCTGTCCATGGCTTGTATTATATACCCCTGACTAAATCTTGGGTGCTCTGGAGGAGGGATTCCAGGGGCGCCATAGGTGCTCTGGGGCAGGGGGTGGCCCAGGATCACTGCTGGTGCTCAGAGGGGAGCAAAGAGAGCGCGGCACGTGGCCCGAGACCTCCACTGCTGCTCGGAGGGGGTGAGGGGTAGTGGCCAGAACACCTGGCCCGGGGGTTGCCCAAGCTGCTCAGGCGGCCCCCAAACCAGCCACTGCAGAAGTCACAGAGGTCCCGGAAAGTCTCAGAATCTGTGACTTCCGTGACCTACACGTCACACTCACAGCCTTACTGATAATACACCTCTACCCCGATATAACGCGACCCGATATAACACAAATTCGGATATAACGCGGTAAAGCAGTGCTCCAGGGGAGTGGGGCTGCGCACTCCGGTGGATCAAAGCAAGTTCGATATAACGCGGTTTCACCTATAACGCGGTAAGATTTTTTGGCTCCCGAGGACAGCGTTATATCGAGGTAGAGGTGTATTACAGAAGAACTTCAGAATTATGAACATCTTGGGAACAGAGGTTGTTCACAACTCTGAAATGTTCGTAACTCTGAACAAAATGTTCTTTCAAAGTTTACAGCTGAACATTGCCTTAATACAGCTTTGAAACTTTACTCTGCAGAAGAAAAATGCTGCTTTCCCTTTATTTTTTTAGTAGTTTATGTTTAACAGTACTGTATTTGGTTGGTTTTGGTTTTTGGTGTGGGGTTTTTTTTTTTTTGGTCTCTGCTGCTGCCTGATTGCGTACTTCCAGTTCCAAATGAGGTGTGTCGTTGACTGGTCAGTACATAACTCTGGTGTTAGTAACTCTGAGGTTGTACTGTATATACATATCAGTTGTATACTGTGAATATATCTTTGCATACAGATATATCAATAACATTCATGGTTATTTCCTCATTTTTACAAAAATCCTGTGGTGTTGGTACTCCAGTATATACAGTAAATTTGTTTGTGGCTGTCATCCATTATGGGATACTCGAATAGAGCAATATGATATCTTCCTGCTACAGTAAGCAGATGTAGGTGACTTCAAGTTAGAGACATAATTAAATATATATGTGGACATCTGTTCATTTGGATCCTTAGCTTTAAGGATGTGTTTCCCACCATTGAGTAAGAAAAGGATTTTCCATTTGCATTTGACTTTTCCCTTACAAATCTCTCTTCCCCGCCCCCCCTTTTTTTGATACACTAAGGACGAGATTTTCAAAAGGGCTCAGCATTGGCCTAATTCTGCTCCCACTGAAACCAGTGGTAAAACCCCTATTGCCTTCAATGGGACGACTTACAGGGACAGATCTTCAGCTGGAGTAAACTGTTGTATCTTCATAGACTTCAACTGAGCTGTGATGATTTATACAAGCTGAGGATCTGACCCACAGTGAACCAAGTTAAGCATATGCATAAATCTTTGGAGAACTAAGGCCATAACATTTATTTTTAGAGGTTTTTAAGGCCTGGTTTGACAAACCGGTTTGGCTGGGATGATGTAGTGGGTGTTGGTCCTGCTTTGAGCAGGGGGGTTGGACTAGATGACCTCCTGAGGTCTCTTCCAATCTTAATCTTCTATGATTCTATGATTTTGGTCATTCAGAAATATATAGAAGTGGAAGGGACCTTGAGAGGTCATCTAGTCTAGTCCCCTGCACTCAAGGCAGAACTAAGTATTATCCAGACCATTCCTGACAGGTGTTTGTCCAACCTGCTCTTAAAAACCTCTCTAGGCAATTTATTCCAGTGTGTAACCACCCTGACAGTTAAGAAGTTGTTCCTAATGTCCAGCCTACACCACCCTTGCTGCAATTTAAGACCATTGTTTCTTGTCCTATCCTCAGAGGTTAAGAAGAACAATTTTTTCTCCCTCCTCCTTGTAACAGCCTTTTATGTACTTGAAAACTGTTATCATGTCCCCTCTCAGTCTTCTCCAGACTAAACAAACCCAATTTTTTCAATCTTCCATCATAGGTCATGTTTTCTAGACCTTTAATCATTTTTGTTGCTCCTCTCTGGACTTTCTCCAATTTGTCCACATCTTTCCTGAAATGTGGCACCCAGAACTGGACACAATACTCCAGTTGAGGCCTAATCAGCGTGGAGTAGAGCGGAAGAATTACTTCTCATGTCTTGCTTACAATACTCCTGCTAATACATCCCAGAATGATGTTTGCTTTTTTTGCAACAGTGTTACACTGTTGACTCATATTTAGCTTGTGATCCCTTATGACCCCCAGATCCCTTTCCGCAGTACTTCTTCCTAGGCAGTCATTTCCCATTTTGTCTGTGTTCAATTGATTGTTCCTTCCTAAGTGGAGTACTTTGCACTTGTTCTTATTGAATTTCATCCTATTTACTTCAGACCATTTCTCCAGTTTGTTCAGATCATTTTGAATTTTAATCCTATCCTCCAAAGCACTTGCAACCCCTCCCAGCTTGGTATCGTCCGCAAACTTTATAAGTGTACTCTCTATGCCATTATCTAAATCTTTGATGAAGATACTGAACAGAACCGGACCCAGAACTGATCCCTGCGGGACCCCACTCGTCATGCCCTTCCAGCATGACTGTGAATCACTGATGACTCCCTGGGAACGATTCTCCAACCAGTTATGCACCCACCTTATAGTAGCTCCATCTAGGTTGTATTTCCCTAGTTTGCTTATGAGAAGGTCATATGAGATAATATCAAAAGCCTTAAAGTCAAGATATACCACATCTACCGCTTCCCCCCATCCACAAGGCTTGTTACCCTGATAAAGAAAGCTATCAGGTTGGTTTGACACAATTTGTTCTTGACAAATCAATGGTGTTATTTATCACCTTATTATCTTCTAGGTGTTTGCAAATTGATTGCTTATTTGCTCCATTATCTTTCCGGGTACAGAAGTTAAGCTGACTGGTCTGTAATTCCCTGGGTTATCCTTAATTCCCTTTTTATAGATGGGCACTATATTTGCCCTTTTCCAGTGCATATGATCTCTCTATTTGTTTACTTCATATTTCTTTATTAGTAATTGTTAGTCTTAAGTATTTCTATTTTTTACTTTACAACTCTTTCTATACCTCATGCCTTAAGCTGATTATATTTTTAAAAAATCAGAAACCAGGGCACTTTTGTGGTGAATTTTTTTAGAATCACAAAACAGTTATTGCAAAAACCAGAGAACTTTTTTTTTTTTTTTAATGGGCTGTTTTTGCTACTGACTGCTTCCAACTCAACAGCCACGTGGGAGTAAAGGATTGTTCTCAGTAACTCAGTGTCTGCTTGAGTTTATCATGAGATTCTGATTGAGTGTCATTAGCATTCGCTCTGAGCAAAAGAACAGCTCTGAGACCATCTACGCTCATTCGACTTTTCTCCTCACTCCAAACACCATTAATCACCTGAAACCTGGTTCCGCCAGCCAGGCAAACGCAGAGCCAATTCTACCACTAGAGCAACACATCTAGAACAAACACTTTGTAACTATAAACGAACCCAAATATTTTGTCTGATGAAATTAAAATCTGGCACATTTCTAGAATTCCAAAAGAAGTTCTCAGGACACAGGGAGATCAAGGAAAAATAAGGCTGTCTCTGTACATTCAGGCTGTATGGCGACTCTTCATTCGCATATTAATTATACATATACAAACTCCAAAATGGCCCAGATTTGCTAAATTTCGAGACATGCTGCATTTGTTTCTCCTGGACTATGAAGAGAGGTAGAAGGCCTCAGTGGATATATGGATGATTATGATCTGCCACTTGGTACAAATATAGTTTTGGGTTTGTAACATTAAATGATTCTCAGGAGGTTCAGAGCCAGTGTCTGGGCACCATTCATGATTTGGAATCAAATGAAAATAAAATAATATAAAGAAATATGGCAAGAGAGAAATCAACACTAAAACAAGTGGAAAACTGGTGAACAAAAAACATTAGGAAATAGTTATTGGAGATGGGATTTTACAATCATTACTAATATGCTCTTTAACTTACTTGTATTTTGTGCAAATGAAAAGTGGTTAAAGTTAGGCTGGCTGAAGAGGTGCAAGAAGCACGGGTGATAGCTAATGTAGATGAAATATACAGCAGTAGTGAAGTAGTAACTGCCAGTAGTAACCGGTAAACTTGAGACTTTCAAGGCTAGATCCTCAGCTAATGTAAACTGGCAAGCGCCTGCTAATTTACAGCAACTGTCAGGATTAGTTTGCTAATTTCATTAATTATTATTAATTGTATTGCAGTAGCACCTAGGGATCCCAAATAAGATCAGGGTCCCCATTGTGCTGGGCACTGTACAGACACAGAGTAGGATATAGCCCATGCCCTGATGAGCTTCCAATCTAAATAGGATCTGACCCTCACTCTTCTGAGCGCCTTCTGGAGGTAGAAGAATTAGCCTGTGGAAATTAATTACAATCCATTTTCTGGGAATCAGGGCCTCTCATCTGAGATACACCTTCAACCTTAACCGTTTCCTCCTAACAGTGGTGGTAGTGTTGTTTAGGGGGAGAGGAGGGCTAAACTAGTAACCTAGGGAATCTCTAACCTACTAAAGCAAAACTCTGTATCATCCTCTCAGGATAAGAAACCAAGGGGAAGGACAAATTAATCTGGCACTAAAATGATGCAAAGGCAATGAAAGCTAAATAGATCTCAGAATCTTTATTTAGCATAGATCTCCTCCTCCCTTTGTCTGTTGTTACCCCCCTCTCTGGGTTGCATCATACTGTAAATTTCTAAGGGCAAAGGACCATCCCTTCTTCTATTTCTATAAAGTACCAAGCATCTCAATGATGCTGCAGATATAATAATTTGTTACAATGACCATGCCAGCATTTTAACTCTGGGTTGGGGGGACCTGGCATCGAAACAGATAGGAATCTGCTCATGGAGTAGGAGGGGCAGATTTTGCTGGGGGAGGGGTCATTCCTCCACCATCCCCATAGACCAGGGGATATGACGATGCAGTCACAGCACTAAGTGTTTAACCCCTTATCTGTGTCTAAACCTGCCCCTATGGGTGGAACCAGTCCTGGGAAGGGGAGGCACAGCGACACTGTGTGTGTGTGTCTGGACAAGTAGCTACGCTTGCCCCGCCACATAGAAAGCCCTGGAGAGGAGGAGATTCATAGATTTAAAGACCAGAAAGGGCCATTATGACCATCTAGTCTGACCTCCTGCCTAACACGGACCAGAGAACCTCACCCAGGGATCAATCCATATATTAGCACCACCAATATTATGTTCCTGAATCTGGGAGGTGTGGAGGGGACAGACTCTCTCAAATGGGTTCTGGGGACTACAGGGCTGATCCCCCTGAAGGCTACGGAGGAGAGGAGAATCTGACTCAGGCACTTTAGAGACACACCTCCTCCTCCCCACCCACCCCCCAGCTTCTAACACCAGAGGTTGCAGGGATCCTTACCCAATGAGATCACATTCTCATAGTTCTCCTGCATCTCGTCCGTGGGATCCAGATTCGCTCACTCACTGCCCCTCGGTGGAATACACAGCTGCCTCCTCAACGGTAACCGGTCCCTGAAACAGCCAGAGATCCTCACTCAGAACCTGCTGGCCCAGCCTCAATCCCACCAGCTCAGCCACAGGAACCCTAAGTCGGTCCCTCTGCTCTCTCTCTCCTACATGTCCCTTCCTTAAAGTGATGGTTATACATTCCTATATGATTCTTTCTAGCCTCCCCACCACGCCAACCCTCATTTCTGGGTGAGCACCAGACCATTATCTCCCCCTGAACGGCTGCTCTGGTGCTATAAATGTAGTAAACCACTGACAGCAGGGATACAGGATCGGGGCAGGCTCTTTATTCTAATGGAGCACAGCCAGGCACATCGTGAGCTCTGCACTCCCATTTCTCTCATCTCCTTTCTCTTGGTAGCAGTAGGGACCATGTTTGGGCTATGGCAGGGCTGAGAAGTTTTGAGTTGAAACTTCCTAGTGATGATGCTCTAAGTGAGCCCAACCTGCCAGGGAGGTGCTGGAACAAAAAGCGGATGTAATTCTGCAGCCTGTCATGGGGAGAAGGGCGACTGGGGAGGTTTCAGAAGAGGCTTTAGTCAATTTCACACCC
This sequence comes from Terrapene triunguis, assembly GCF_002925995.2. NCBI lineage: Eukaryota > Metazoa > Chordata > Testudines > Emydidae > Terrapene > Terrapene triunguis. The sequence goes on from NW_020698983.1 coordinate 14,608, forward strand.
CCGGTTCCCCCCGTTCTTTCCCTGCAGACAGACACTCTGCAACCCTGGGACCATGCTCGGTCGTTTTATTACAGAACAGATTCAGCCCCTCTCCCTATATTAACACACACCCCTCCCCCCAGTAACAGAGTTTCTGAACCAAATGCTAGAAAAGCGCAGAATCGAAGGTGCCACTTTGGGCGATCTCTAGGGCTGCCAATTTTCATTGGAGGTACTCCTGGAGGTTTCCTCACATGACAGAATCTTTAATTAACGATGAATCTTTAATTCCTGGAGGGTTGGCAACCTTAGGCAGTGGTTCTCAACCAGGGGTTCGGGGCCTCCTGGGGGGCTATGAGCAGGCTTCAGGGGGGCTGCCAAGCAGGGCCAGTGTTAGACTTGCTGGGGCCCAGGACAGAAACCCAAAGCCCCACCGCATGGGGCTAAAGCCTGGGGTTCCAAGCTCCGCCACCTGAATCAAAGCCTGAGCGACTTAGCTTCACAAGGGCCCCCTGTGGTGTGGGGCCCTGGGCAGTAGCCCATCTTGCTATCCCCTAATGCTGGCCCTGGCTTTTATATGCAGAAAACAGTTGTTGTGGCACAGCTGAGCTATGGAGTTTTTATAGCATGCTGGGGAGGCCTCAGAAAGAAAAGGGTTGAGAACCCCTGACCTAGGGACAGCCCCCCCCCCCACTATTCCCAGGGCAGCGCATCCCCACAGCAGCACGGGGACCAGGCAAAGGCAGGAACTGGCTTTTCCTCTCCCTGCTCCTCCCCAGGAAAGTCAATCAGCCCCGGGGCGCTGCAGTGAATGGGGCTGGGCAGCGCTGGGAGCCGGGAACCTCCCTCCCTACTGATTGCTCCTGCTGCCCCTTCCCGTCTCCTTACCCCTCTTCCTTCCTCTGGCTGGGGAGACTGGCTTATTGTTGCATTGGTCGGGGGGGCCCGTTGGCTCTGCCCGGAGCAGGTTGGGCTGGTACAGGCGCTAAGGGCGGACAGAGCCGGGGTGTGTCCGGGCGGGCAGCAGCAGCAGTGCTGGGACTCCGGGGCGGTAGAAAGCAGCCCTTTCCCGAGTCACTTTCCTGCCCATCCCCAGCACTTTCCCCGAGTTCGCTCGCTCTCAATTACCTGGAGCTTCCGGTTCAGGGAGCTGATGTCGGACGGCAGGGGCCGGGGCTTCCCCGGGCAGCTCAGTGCCGTGAGAATAAGTCCTATAGCGCCCGGGTTTGTTGCAGCCCGGGTTGGGTATGGGGAAGGACACAGGAAGGGGATGGAGCAGCTGAGAGTGGCTGGAGCTAGGTGCTGGGTGGGAGGAGGAGGAGAGACAGGAAGGGGGGGGGGATAATACAGAACAGAGGGATCCCCCTAGCCCGTGGTGGGGCTGGCTCTCTTTCATTATAGCTGCAAAGAAATCAAGCTACCTCCATTGTGAGCCGGGAAGCTGTGCTGTGCTGTGCTGGGGAGGTGTGATCTTGCCAGCCAGGGACTTTCTCATTGTTGCGATTGTTCGACCTGGCGTCCTAGGGCAGCCCCGGGCTCTGCCGCCACCAGCTCCCGAGCCGGAGCCTGCAGGTAACTGAGAGAGACCCCGGGGGGAAAGGGCTGGGCAGGAAACAAACACGACCCCTCCTCTCTGCCAGTCCCCTCACTGACACCCCCAGGCTCTGGCTCCCCTGAGCCCCTGCAGGAGCCGAGCCAGCCAGCGGAACAATAGCCGTTAGCCACTGGTTTATTAGCCAAAAGTTTGGTAACTCCCACTGGTACTAGCAAAAATTTGCCCCACGGGGAGTGATTCCTGAGGTCACGTTGTCACTGGTGGCAAAGTTCCTTCCTGCATGCTAGGGCTTTTGTTCGGAGGCTTCCTTTCGGCACCGATCCTTTTCTTCTTCAGCCGCCCTGTTAGGAAATACCCTAGCTCGGTAGAAAGGCTGGGATTTCTGAAGGCTTTAAGGAGATTAGCACCCGACTCCCATTCTTTCAAGGAGAGTTGGGCACCTCTGTGTCTTCTTCCCCTTTGGAATCTAAAGCCACATATGCCCCAATCCCTGCACCTCCCTCCCTGCATCGCCTGCTGCCTGCACCTGCAAAGATTTCAGGTACTTGTTTTAGCAAATCCTCTCCCCTCTTCCAGCCAGCTGCCATTAAAATGCATGCATGAGCTTCCCCACTTGTCGTGTCCCTCCGGCTCTAGGGAGAGACCGGGTCACATCCTCAGCAGGTGTAAATCAATCTGCCTCCTTTGGCTTCAGTGCAGCCACAGTTGATTTACACCAGATGGGGATCTGGCCCCCAATGTTTTATAGACACCCAAACTCCCACTATATGAAACTTTGCAAAAACTTTTTATAAACCTTTAAATGTTCACAGATTCCATCAGGCAGCATCTGCGAACACTTTTGCCGCCGGCCACCTGTTTCAATGGGGTTGGGTCATGGTGATAGGCCATGGGCTCTGCCCCACTGAAGGTCAATGCATACCTCAGACTGGTGCAGGGGGCAGCAATCCCAGGCCCTTATGGGATTGTGGAACTGAGAGGGGGGATGCTTCTTGTTTTAGGGGCTGGTGGCCTTCGACGTCTGTGTATCTCACCATGGATCAGTGGGCTGCTGTGGATCCTGATCAGAAACCTTTGTGCAGGGGTGGCATACAGGAGAACGATGATCCCCTGGTGACTCTGAGTAAGTATTCCATGGAGGCTGTGGGGTCTTTGCAGCTGCCAGGTCAGCTTCTGAGCAGGGTTCTGCTGTGGACCCTTCCACAGAACTCAGCACAGAACAATGGGAAGGAGGATGGTTGTGCAGTGAAAGGGACGGACCCCCCCGCAGACTCCTAGGGACAGAGGAAAGGGACAGGTTTCCACAGGAGAAGTAGAGTTGGGGGGACATCTAGGCAAGAGTGAGGATGAGAAGATAGGGCAAATGCCTATCCAGTCCCGCTATTGACCGAGGTCTCCTTAAGGGAACAAGGGGAAGAACCATGTGTCCTGGGGCTCAATGAAAAGAAGAGCCCGAGAGATGCGGAAAGAGTTAAATCAATGTGGGATTCCCTTTCAGCTCCCCCAGGATCATGTCTCCAGCAGGTGTATCCTCCGGGCTTCCCATCCCCAGCCTGACACCTGGCAGTAGCTTCCTTCTCCCTGAAGCTGCAGATGGGAAGTTGGGGTAGGGTGGGTCCCCTCCTCTCTCTGCTCTAGGGAAGGGTTTGGGGTGCGAGGAGGGCGGATTTGGCTTCTGGTCTTTCAGCGTGCCTCAACAGTTATTTTGGTTTGTTCCTCCACTCCCCGGTGCAGGGCCTGACTCCTGTGCGGATTCTCTCCCTACCCCAGCCAAGGACAGGGCGGCGAGTGAGACCGAGGAGGAGAATCCTGGGGAGGAAGGCCCCGAGATCGTGGAACTGGATCCAGTGTTGCTGGGCAGGCCGGAGGGGGCTGGGGCCAGGAGCCCGGAGGAGCAGGGCCCGGCCTGCGAGAGCCTGCGTTGGACGGTGGTGCAGCAGATCGACTCCCCCGGGAAGCCGGTGCAGCGGCGAGGCGGCGGGGGCAAGTCGGCTGGCGCCGGCTTCCAGAACTTCAAGAGCATCATCGTGCTGCAGAAGAGCTATGAGTGTGGTGAGTGCGGCAAGACCTTCAGCTGCAGCTCGCACTTCAGCAAGCACCGGCGCACCCACACCGGTGAGAAGCCCTTCCGCTGCCTGCACTGTGGGAAGAGCTTCAACGTCAGCTCCAACCTCTACCGCCACCAGCGGGCCCACGCTGCCGAACGGGCCTGCCCACGCCCCGAGAGCTCCCCACCGCCGGTGCCGGCCAGCGCCCCTGCCCCCGCGACCCCTCGGCCCCGGGGGCTGCCCTATAAGTGCGAGGAGTGTGGCAAGAGTTTCCGGCGCAACACGGAACTGGTGACCCACCAGCGGCTGCACACGGGGCGCCTGCCCTTCCAGTGCGCCCACTGCGGGAAGAGCTTCTCGTGGAGCTCCCACTTCGACCGGCACCAGCGCATCCACACTGGCGAGAAGCCCTACCAGTGCCCCGAGTGCGGGAAGTGCTTCAGCCGCAGCTCCCACCTCTACCGGCACCAGCGCACCCACGCCGGGGGCCGCTCCTACATCTGCACGTACTGTGGGCGCAGCTTCAACAGCACCCTGCACTTCGACCGGCATCAGCGCACCCACACTGGCCTGCGCCCCTACAAATGCACCCTGTGCGGCAAGGGCTTTGGTGATGGGCTGGCCCTGGTCAAGCACCAGCGCCTGCATCTGGGGGATGGGCCCTTCCACTGTGAAGAGTGCGGCAAGAGCTTCGGGGCGAGGGCACAGTACGCCCGGCACCGGCGCAGCCTGCATGGCACTACTGCCGGTAGTACTGGCGGCGAGAAGCCCTACCGCTGCGGTGACTGTGGCAAGAGCTTCTCCTGGAGCTCCCACTGGGAGCGGCACCAGCGTATCCACACCGGGGAGCGCCCCTACCAGTGCAGCGACTGCGGCAAGCGCTTCGGCCGCACCTCCCACCTCTACCGGCACCAGCGCACCCACGCCGGCGGCCAGCCCCACGTCTGCGCTGACTGCGGCAAGAGCTTCAACAGCACCCTGCACTTCCACAAGCACCGGCGGGCCCACGCTGGCGAAGCCCCCTGCCACGCCTGCCCCGACTGTGGCAAGGCATTCGCCGACGGCTCTGCTCTGGCCAAGCACCGGCGCACCCACACCGGAGAGCGGCCCTTCCCTTGCCCCCAGTGTGGCCGGCGCTTCAGCGTCAGCTCCCACCTGTACCGCCACCTGAGGAGCCATGCTGAGGAGAAGCCACTGGAGGAGATCGCGTCCTACTAGAGATTAACTCCTCTTCCCCCTTTGCCTGGGAGAGGAACCCCCCAACGCTGGAGGTTTAGCTCACCGGGACCTGGCTGCCCCTCTCTGGGCACGGGAGTGAACTCCATGCGCTGCCAGCCAGAGCGTTAGTGGGGCTTACCTCACAGGGACCTGGCCATGGGGATCGCTGACCCTCAGGGGTAGCTGAGACCTCTAGGAGAGCAGCGGGCAGCCCCGTTGTGGGCACCCCGGGGCCACAGGGATGGGTGCAGTGTAAGGTCCCAATCTGGAGCCCCTTGAAGGGCTCCGCATCGATGGGGTCTGGATCAGGCCCTGAGGATATAGGTAGATAAGGTAGATTAGGTAGGTAGGATAGGTAGGAGGTAGAGCAGAGTGGTGGCAGTGCTAGGGGGCTGGGCGGGTTGGAAATAAGAAAGGGAAATGGTGTGGGATTGAGGGCATATTACCCACTTGCTCACCCCGGTGTAAATCAGGAGTAACCCCACTGGAGTCACTGGGACTGGTTCTCCTCCCCTCACCCTGGTGTAAATCAGGTGTAGACCCACAGGAGTCCCTGAGGCCAATTCCCCTTTTGCTCACCCCAGTGTAAATCAGGAGTAACCCCACCGGAGTCACTGGGGCTCAGTGCAGTTGCAGGAGTGTGAGGCGGATCAGGCATTGAGCACCTGCAGGCTGGGGCGAATGAGTGATCAGAGCTGGGGCGGGAGGCAGTATCTGGGGATCAGGTAGGTGGGGCGAGAGATGGTGAGAAAGATGGGAGCCAGAGCGGGAGGGGAAATGAAGTGTTTGGGGATCAGGGTGGCTGTGTGGTGGGCGCGAGAGAGGGCTGTGGGTGATGGAGGACTGGCATGTCTGTGGACTGGGCTGGTGGGGCAGACCATGGCACTGCTAGGGTCTCCAAGCTGAGGAGGATGGGACCAAGTTTACTGCCACTCCTTTTCTGGGTTTCCATGCCCTATCCCCTGCCTCCTGATCAACAGAACCCAGGAGGAGAAGAAACCCTGCCACACGGAACCCCCCGCAAGCCATCCCATCCAGGAGGGGAAATGCAGGGGACTCAACATGGAGAGAGCCTGGGAGGGGGAGAGAGCTTGGTGTGTAATGCGCCTTACTCCAGCAGGAATGAGACAGAAAACCTTAGAGTAGCATGTGATTAACTTGCAGAGTTCACAGCTACAGGAGATGACTGGGACAAACAGCTCAGCAAAGCCCTCTGCCAGCTCCATGGAGCAGTCTGGGGCTGTTGACTTCCAAGCGACTTCCTGCGTGTGTGAAAATCTCCCTTAGACACAAGCCCCCCCAGTCCTGATCCTAATTCAGAGCAGGAGGGACAAGAACCCACTCTCCCCTGGTCTAGGGATATGGAGGGGGTGAGTTTCGGTAAAGGAAGGAAGCTAATCACTCCTGAAATAAGCTTTCCAAGCTGGGGCTCAGAAAGTCGTGAGCTTCATCAGCTACACTTGTTGGAAGGATCTGGGAGGTATTTATGTACCAGGAAATCTGTTGTTGTTAGAGGTCAGATTCTTTGTTGGTGTCAGTTGGCATCCAGGGACTTCTTCCCATTTATCCCAGGTGATAAGTTAGCCCTTTCTCTACAGTAGGCTTGGGCCTTGTCTACGCATCAAAGTTGACTTGCTTTATAACTCGATGGGTACGGTTAAAGCAGTACAATCCTCACCCCCTTTAGTATGAATGTTATCATCATCATCACAGCAAATCCCTGCAGATTGAGCACTACCCAAATCGATTTGTAGCTAGATCCTCAGGATGGTCTGGCTGGATGGTCAGTCTACACTGGTGAGCTTATCAAAGTCTTTGACGACCATGTGATCGCTGGCTGTGTAGCAGTGTTCCTTGGTAACCGCACTTTGTAATTCATTATTACTCCTGAGGGCATTCTGCGCAAAAAAAAAAAAAAAAAATCTGCACCAAAAAAAATTAAAATTCTGCTCACAATATTTTAAAATTCTGCAAATTTTATTTGTCAAATAAATGTGGAGGCTCCAGCATGGCATTGGGGAGCACCGGCCACTGGCTGCACAGAGGTGGGAAATCACTGTGCAGCTCCCTCCTGAGACACAGACTCAGCGGTCAGGCTGCACCCAACCCTGACACAGCGCAAGGACAGGGCCTGCCCCAGAAACACCCCAGGGCCCTGCCCCTCTGTGCCAGGTGCACCAGGTAGGCTAAGCAAGACAGGATCTTAGTGGGGGGGGGGAATCCAGGTGTGGGTTGAGAGGGTTCTGTGTGGGGCCATCTGGGTGTGGGCGGCTCAGTGGGAGATCCAGGTGTGGAGGGGATTTGAATGCACAGGGGATTGTTGGGGGGTTCTTGGTGCAGTGGTAATGGGACTCTGCAGGGGGATCCAGGTGAAGGTGGTTGGGGCTCAGCAGGGGGGGTCTGGGTATGTGGGGCTCAGTGGGCCCTCCAGAAGCTGGGGGGTGGGGCTCAGTGGAGTGGGGATCCAGGTGCAACTGGTTGGAACTTGGTGAGGTGGGGATCAAGGTGTGGGTGGCTCGTTGGGGTGGTCCAGGTGCAGGAGGAGTGGGGCTCATTGGGGGTTCTGGGAGTGGGGGGGTGAGTCTTGGGAAGATCTGGATATGAGGGGGTCTGGATGCACAGTGGTTGGGTGAATGGGGGGAGCAGCTCCCTGTACAATGATCCCTCCCCCTGCAGCTGAGGAGCAATGAGCGTAGGAAGCGGGGGGCGGAGGGGAGTTTGCAGAGCTTCTTGCAGCTGGGGGAGAAATCTGGGGGTGGGTCTGAGCCAGCCCCGTATGCCGTGCAGGGAAGGGGAAGTCCCGTCCTCCCCAGTCCAGACTAGCAGCTGAACCAGGCACAGGATAGGAGTCACCAGCCAGGTCTTCCTCAGTTCCGCCTCCTGCCCCACAGTGATTTACCTCTCTGCTGGCTGCCCTGGGCACCCAAAACATACTGCTGGGGAGGGTCTCATGACCTTTCTTGTGGCTTCCCTTTGCTTCCCAATCAGAAAGTCATTTTTCTGCAGGGAAGCAAAGAAATTTGCAGGGGACAAATTCTGCACATGTGCAGTGGTGCAGAATTTCCCCAGGAATATTCATTAGTCTTTCATCCTAATTATACATCGGTACCAAGAAAGTCACCAAAACTGAACCAGGGCTGATGGAAGCAGTTGCTGTTTGGCTACAAATATCCTCATTGCTGATCTTGTCTCGACGCTTGAGATGGAGCAGTTGGCGAAGATCACATGAGTTGTATTGGTACAAAGGTGCCCTCTCTCAGTATAACTGTTCCCATAAAGGAAGGGGAATAAACTCTACCATCATAAGACATCTTTATGCCGATATAACTGCCTCTGCACTAGGGGTTGTTCCCACTGTACTATTCTGATGGAAAATCAAACTCCTATCCCATAAAGCTAATCTAGTCCAAAAACTGTGTGTAGACAAGGCCTGAAAATGTCCCACCGCTGCTACCACTGGTTCTGCTTTTCCATTGGTGTGAGAAGTCAGAGCCCTAATGTAGACAGAGTGCTTGTGGCTACCAGCATGTTAAGCACTGTTCTGTGTAAGCCAATTCTGTGCACGTCAACACAGTGCTTCAAATGCTGGTCTGTTCCTGGAGCCCTGCCTAAAGTAGCACTCACCCCATTGTTACCACAGGTGGAGCTGAACTGGCTCTTGCAATAGTGGGAAAACTTGGACAACAAAGCCTACGTCCCTCGTGGAGGCAGCAGTCCTTTCACGTGGGGCCGGTTGGGAAGCTCCAGATTGGGTGACCCTAGCTGGGCATTGGCTTTGACTGGACACTTGGTCACCTGGCTGGGTTGGAGCGACACATGCTACTGAGCGATGGCCCAAGCAGAAAAGGGCTATTGGCTGGAGTTAAAGGTGACCTGCAAAGGGATTTTGCTTTCTTTTATGCTTGTTTTTTATGTTAGAAATTCTGGTCTTGTTTACCCTGGAAGACTCTACAGTGCCTGGGGAATCAGTGAAGAGAAGACATCCCAAGAAAATGGAAATTGGGCAATTGGAAAGAGAAGGGATTTTTGATCAGCCTATTGTAAAACTTTCTTTTTTTATTAATGCCTGTTTCACTCCAGTACCTATACAACACCTGTGAAAAAAGAACATTGATGTTAACGATTAGGCAAGCTTTTCAAATGGGGCTGCCTAACAGTGGGTTCCTCTGTCCATATTTAGGCACCTAAATAATTATATTATTTAATATATTATGTAATTTTTAGGTGCCTAAATGTGAATTTCGGAGCCCAGCTTTAGGCATCTCAGCTCAAAAATGTTGCAATGAAGACTCGCTGTTGATATCTCTAAGGCCCCAACAAGACATCCAGCCTAGCCAGGGGAGATGTGGCTTGACATGCCTGACATTTCAAAGGTAAAAAACAAGCAGCCAAAAAGAAAAATGTAGTTACAAAAAATAAAATCTTTCCAGCCTTTGCTCTACATCACCAGGAAACAAAGAAAGAAACAGGTCTGGTTTTGTTTTCCAATCCACTGCAGGTCTCCTTCCAGCCATAGAATCCCAGCTCCGGAGCAAGGAGCCCAGGCAGAGAAGTAGTTTAGCGTGGGGGCTTGAACCCTGATCTCTTTAGCTAGAGTTCTGAGAATGATGTTCACTCGACAGAAGCTCCACTGCCGCCCTTGCGGTCCAGTACTTCTCTGGTCCAGGGGAACTGGGACTGTGTGTGTATTGTGAATAAAATAGACTAGGGGGGAATATCCTGGGTCTGTGTTCAGTTATTTCTCTGCTAGAGAAGGGATTAGCCCCACTTTCCTAACAGCACCTTGCAGGGCAGACGGGCAGCACTGTGGTTAAACAGCTGGCCTAGAACTAAGGAGATCTGGCTTTAAATCCTGGCTCTGCTACAGACTCCTTGGGTGTGTCTTTGACTCCTTGAGTCCCCAGTGCCCCACAATGGGAATAATACTTCCCTGACTCTCAGGGGTGCTGTGTGGAGAACTCAGTGTCAGTGAGCTACTCAGGCAGTACATATTCATGGCAAGGGCCAGGGGGTGTAATGGGCATAGCAACTTAACGGAACTGTGCCAGTTTATACCAGTTGAAGATCACATTCAAAGGGGCCTGATTTCCCCACTGTGGCAGAATAAGGCAGTCTTATTTCAAAATAAGAGCTCCCATGCTAGGGTTTGCACTCATTTATCAAAATCAGTTTCAATTCACACCTTGTTATACTGGTGCAGCTTTCTGGTGTAGACAAGTTCTCAGTGACTTCATACATACAGACAGCAGCTTTCAAAGAGGACTTCTTTGGGCCTGAGTCTTATTTACACTAAGAGCTGGTCTAAACCAGTTTAATTAAAGGTGTGCATATAAACTGGTTTAGTTAAACCAGTACAAACCCCTGTGTGGATGCTCTTATTTCAGTGTAAAGGCAGCTCATGTCTAAACATTAGTCAATAAAAATCCCATGAGATTTGTTTCAGCAAAGGGGGTGATGTTTAGGTGGTGGTGACGTTAGCAGTCAGCATGCATGGTATAGACACAGCGATGCCATGTGGATGTCTGAATTGCTCCCAATATTCACAGGATAGATCAATTCACTTGCTTTGAACACTAGAGGGCAGCGTAACTCAAGGAAAGTCCCTCATTCAACACATGAGGAAGCCCATTGACTTCAATGAACTGTTCCCACACATGAAGTTAGGGGTGTGCTAAATACCTTGCTGAATCAGGGTCAAAAAGAGGATCTGATTTATATAGCCATAGATTTTAAGGCCAGAAGGGGGTCATTCTGATCATGTGGTTTCACCTCCTGCATCATACCCGGGGATTCCTGCATCCAGTCCATAACTTGCAGTAGAGTTAGAACAGATCTTTCAAGGCAGGTCGGCACTGCAAATTAAGGTGATTGCAGGTTGGAAAGGCATACCCACACTGGCTTCAGTTTAGCTAGCATGGCTAACAGTCGCAGTGAAGACACGGCAGCCCCAGTACAAGCCCACTACGAAGTGGCTAGCCTGCTGTTGTTATCCTCTCTAGCTAAATTAAAGCTAGCACCGAGTCTGTTGACCAGGCTGTAATTACACCACCAATTGCAGGGGTGACGTATTCTCAGAGAGATTTAGGCGCACTGATCCCATTGACTTTCAATGAGACTGGTGTTCAATGACACTGGTGTTCCTAAACTGCTATCATCTGCTCTCTGCAAATCAACCTTCTTTAGGGGGATAGTTACAAAAGCACCTAGTCCGAGTGATGGAGGATCCACCGCATCCTTCAAGAAGCTGTTCCAATGGGTAATTCCCATCAGGGTTAAAAATGCGCACCTCATTTTTGGTTTGAACTTTGCCAACTTCAACTTTCAGCCATTGGATTTCAATTTGCCTTGAGACGGCGTAGACCATGATCACTGTATCTCTTAACCCTCCCCTTAAAAAGCTAAACAGATGGTGGTCCTTTGGCATCCCATTATAAGGCCTGTTTTCCAGGCCTTGAATCATTCTTGTAGCTCTTCTCTACATCCTCCGCGACCATTCAATATCCCTTTCAAACTGTGGACACCAGAACTGGACACAGCATCCCAGCAGTGATCTCGCTAATGGTGCATGTCAGATAATATCACATCCCTACGCTTACTTGCTATTCCTGTTCATACATTCAAAGATCGCATTAGCCCTTTTAGCTATAACATCACACTGGGAGCTCATGGTAAAGTAATTTTCAAAGACACTGCTTCTCAGGGAACAGATTGGATCTTTAATTATTTGTCTAAGAAACAGGGGCAGCTCCAGGCACCAACGCAGCAAGTGCATGCCTGGGGCGGGAAGCCGTGGGGGGGTGGCCTGCCGGTCGCTGTTAGGGCAGTCGGGTTAACCTAGTCGGGTTAGATCTGTCCTCACGCATTTAAAATGTGGTTATTGAACAGGGAGCCTAAGGATCTACATGGTGCACTGCAGGCTGGTTGGCAGAGGAGTTTGTGGCCAGTAGATCCAGTGGTGTGACAAAGCCAAAGGGGACTGGCACAAGTCAGGGCCCCAAAAGAGAGAGGGGCCACACAGGGTTCCCCAGAAGTGGTGCAGACTGCCACCCAGGGACCCCAGAGACCTGAACTGTGATATCTGTAGACGGGCAGGACACAAGTGGTTATATGCCTGGGGCTGCATGAAACGGGGTTTAAACAGGACCCTTGAAGGGTTAACTTAGCGAAAGCCCAGGTGGAGGGGATGCCAGCTCCCCAGGCCTGCCGGGCTGACGCCGGACCTGTGGTTTGGGATGAGGAGCCCTCCTAACCAACCCACCTGCTGGTTTCGATGTTCAGGCTTCTGCTCTCAACCCTCCCGCCCCTGCGTCTCCAATTCACAGGGCGTGGGCAGGGCAGGCCCAGGGCAGCAATCGCTGTCGCGTCCCATGGAGGTGCGGGAGGGGTAGGACTACAAAGCCCCATTGCTGAGGTGATTCTGGCCCGACCCAATGTGGTGGACCTGGGTCACTCAAGGACTATATAACCCTGAGAGGGTGTTGGCCCCTCGGTAAGGTGCCCGTAGCGAGGATGTACCCAAAATGGAGTGCCAAGGTGGGGCCCAAGGAGGTTGGGGTGCAGGATCAGTTACTGGCAGAGGTGCTGATGGGAAATGATCTGTATGACTGGCTGCACGGTCCCCAGAGTGCCCTGAGCCTTACCAGGGGCCAGAGCCACAGAGCGCCACCCAGCCCTGACCAGGGTCACAGAATGCCACACTTCGGGCTAGCGAGCCATCACCTCTGGCTTGGGGGAACTGTGCTCCCTGGGGCAGAGCTGAATGGGGCTGAGTCTCAGACTCCGTCCTGAGGGGGGAAACTGAGGCACAGCCAAGCCGTGCTGTGAATCCAGTCCCCACCAGTGTGGAGGTACGGCTCACACTCCCCACCTCAGCAGCTGAATTTCAGACAGAGCTGCAGAAGGATCTCATCTTAGAGCAGCTGAGGGCCCTGGCTGGTTGCAGCCCTGCAAACCCCCTTAAGGAGGAGGGCAGGGAAGGATTCCTATGGGAGAAGGATTCCTGTACCGGGAGTGGGGTCCCCCTTGAGGCAATCAAATCCTGGGGGGGTCAGAAGGCAGCTGGTGGTCCCCCAGACGTACAGCCATGGGCCATTGTACTTGGCCCACGATGTCCCTCTCTCAGGATACCAGGGGATTCAGCGTACCAGGCAGAGGCTGCTGCAGAACTTCAACTGGCCCGGAGACTTTGACACAGTCCAGCAGTACCTCAGGTCCTGCGACCCCTGCCAGAGGGTGGGGAAGGCCCAGGATAAGGGTAAAGGAGCCCTGAGAGCCCTCACCCCTGCCACCTGAGAGAAACTTTTCAGAAGGTGACTGTGGACATAGTAGGGCCCTTCAGCAAGGCAGGCTGGGCAGGGAAGAAATACATTCTGGTGGTGGCAGATTTCATCACCCGCTACCCTGAGGCGGCAGCTCTGTCCTCCAAGGCAGACACTGTGACAGACGCGCTGCTGAACATTTTCAGCACGGTGGGGTTCCCCAGTGATGTCCCTAGCGGGCTAATTTCAGTTCAGCCCTGCTCCGGTGCTTGTGGGAGAAATGTGGGGTCTTGCACACCTGGATATTACCCTAAGTCCAATGATTCCCCCCCACCTGGGATTTAACTCCCTGCCCCTCCCCCACCCTCCCCCCAGACCCCCCCCTGCGCCCCCCCCTCCCCCAGCATCTCCCCCCCCCCCCCCCCCAGGATCTAACTCCCTGCTCCTCCTCCTCCCTCCCTTGGGATTTCATCCCCCACTCCCAGGATCTCACTCTCTTCCCTCCCTCTTCCAGACTCTCACCCCTCACCCACCCTCCCTCCCCTGAGATCTCACTCCGCCCCAAGATCTTACCCTCTGCCCCTTCCCCTCCCTCTTCCAGAATCTCAGCCCCTCTTGTACCCTCCCTCTCTTGGGATCTCACCCCCCAGAGCCTCTTGTTTCCTTGGGATCTCACCCCCTGCCCCTCCCTCCTCCAGGATCTCACTCACCTGTGCCCCTTCCTCCCTTGGGATCTCACCCCCAGGAGCCCTTCCCTACCCCAGGATCTCACTCCCCAGCCCTGCCCTCCCCTCCCCTAGGATCTTACCCCTTGCCCCTCCCTTCACTGAGATCTCACCCCCTGCCCCTCCCTCCTCTGGGATCTCACTCCCCTGTGCCCCTCCCTCCCCTGGGAGCACTGCCCCCTTCTTACTCCTCTGTGCAGCTGCATCACTTCCAATTTCTCTCTTGATGAATGACTCTCTCCCCCTTTCCCTCCTTACCCCCCTTCCCCTTGCACCCCCTTATTCATGGGCTGCCTGAGCAATTCAGATCCCCGGAGTGCGTCACACAGAGCACTGGGACTGACCTGGGGCTCCACGAACCACTTGCTCAACCTCCGGGGCTGCCCTGGGCAGTTGGAGGGACGCAGAATGTACGCTGACCAGCGCGGGATCTGGTTGGCCTTGTCATAGAGGGTCGCAAAGCGGTATTGATTCTTGTACCTCTGGCAGATCTCTGCCGTTCTGGGCGTGTGAAATCCACTCGGCTCTGCTCCTCTGCAGAAATATTCTGTGCAATTACTGAACGATCCCACTTCAGCCAGTGCCAGCCCAGCCCACAGTGAGACGCAGCCGAGGAGCACCAGCCAGTCCATGGTTCGGCGAGACATCAGTGCTGATTGCTAGGCACCTGCAATTTCTCAGACCCCTGCTAGGTCCCATCCTATTTATAGGATCCTAGGAGCTGCGCCTGATTCTTGTTCATTGCAGGCTTCCTGCCAGAGGCTGTCCAAGTAAACACAGTCAGCCTTCCCAGGCCTGTTTTATCTGTTCTCAGATCAAGATGAAATCTGGATCATGCCAGTTTATGGAGCCATTAACGTTAACATGCACCCAGGAGAGGCTGGGCTTTGTCCGCCGGCCCAGGCTATAGCTGCAGAGACTCTTGCTGAAGGAGTATGGAAATGGATCATGGAACCAGCCCTACTCGGTGTGGCGAGGCAGATCAAAAAGTGTTTTTAAAAATGAGAGATGCCCAAGGGAGAAGCAGTGTGGTGCAGTAGTGGAAGAGGAGTTCCTGGGATGGCGAAGTGTCAGGGATCAGCACTGTGCCCCAGCTTTTACACTGTCCCTTGGAGGATCCCCTTTGGTGGGCCAGACCCCCAAGGGGTCCCACTCTTCCTTCAGGATAGGTCACATGGCCTCATCGCCTCCTAAGTGCCTGTCCTACCAGGGACTTCCAAGTTTCTTACAGCACAGTTTCCAGTCCATGGGTTAGAGCAGTTTACATCCTCCCCTAGGTCTGGGCTGTTAGATGATACTCGTAGGGTGCACATGGGGAGTTTTCATGTGGCTCTTTTGCCACCCCAAAAGCTTTGGGTTTGAAACTGGGCTGGGGTTCTGCCATTACCACTTCCACCTTGTCAGCCAGGGAGTGCGGAGGGCAGTGAACCCACCTTCCTCCATGTATCACCCAAACTGGCTGCAGCCTGGAGTGTCTTCACCCCTTTGTTGGGGTAGGGCGTGACCCTTTGAGCATTTGGGAGGATCGGTGTAGGTTTGTCCCTGTGACGGGATCCCCGGAGTACAACCTGGAACTAGGGTACTGCTGTGCCCCTTAACTCTCCAGCTATGTGTCAGGATTGATGGACACTGGCAGAGCTGGGGTGGGGTGGATCCCAGAGCTGGTAGCAGGGGGCTGCGGGTTGGGATTGAGGGGCACTGTTAGAGCTGGGGAGGGGGAGCCCTGAGCTGGGGTAGCAGGGGGATGTGGGATGGGATTGAGGGGCACTGTTAGAGCTGGGGATGGGGAGCCCAGGGCTGGGGTAACAGTAGCCAATCCCCCTTCCCCACTTTTCCTTCCCATGTGCGTGCCAAGCATTTCTTCATCCATCGAAGGCAACATCAAACTTTCAGTCTATCCACCTATCCTATGACCTATCTCCTGACCTGGCAGGTGTTAAAGTTTCTTACTCCCCCTTCTCCCCACACTCTCGTCCACTCCCACCAGAACGGCACCCTGATCTACCTAGCAGCTCCAAGCCCACTGACAGCTTCCCCACCTCCTGACCAGCAACTGGCCCTCACCCGCTCCCAGCTTCACCTGGCCCCATGCGCCAGCTGTAGATATAAAGAGGGTGCCCCCTTGAAGCTGTTGGACACAGACAGGCTCTCCAGCACCCAGCCCAATGGGTACAGTCGGAGCTGCCCAGCAACAGCTCACAGGGCCACCCTAATGCCACCGGAGCAGAGCTGGGTGAAAAGCTGAGGTTTTGGTTCGCTGGCTGTTCTGTACAATGTGTGGGAGGAAAGGGAAACTCATTTCAGGTCAACCCAAAACTGAAACTTTTTGGCAGATCAGGAAGTAGAGAAAAAAATTTTGTGCTTGTAGAAGGGCTCGGCCGAGTCTTGTCCCTCTGCGGGGCTGTGGGGTATCCCACCGCCTCGCAATAGTTCGCTATGGGCCCAGGCCCTGGGTCAGGGCGGGGCAGCAAACAAACAATCAGGAGCTCATGGTTCTGAGCGTCTGGTGCAAGGGGGAGACTGCCACCCGCGAGGTGGGTGGCAGGGGGGACGCAGGCCCACCCACTCCACTGCGTCCCAGCCCAGGGCCCTAACAGCGGCAGAAGACTCGCTGCTGTGTCAGTGGGGATCCTGACCACAACACACTGACATTGGTTCTGGCAGTGCTGTGGCCAGACCAGGGTCAGCTGCCCCCGGGCTACTTCCGGACTCCCCCTCGTAAGGTACCTGGGTTAGGGCAGTGTCCTCGGAGCTTTCCAGCACCATCGGTTCCTCCAGGTAACTGGTGAGGGGTAGGCTCGGCTGCTCCTCGGGGTAGCTGGCAAGGGGTAGGCTCGGCTGGCCCGGCCAGTCCTCGGGTCGGCCGCAGCCTGCCAGCGTCTCCCAACCCGGAGCTAGGCCAGAGGCGTCTGGCCTCTCCGACGGCTGTCTTTCAAGTGAGCTCTGCAGTTGGGCTTTTATACTTCCTGTCCTGCGCTGTGACCTCTGGGGGGCGGGCGCAGGATCCACCTGCTCCGCCCACGTTGGTGCTAGGGGAGGCTCGTCCCTCCATGGGGCTGTGGGGTATCCCACCGCCTCGCTACAGTGCCACACAAAATGTTCCATGTGGATTTTGAGTGGGGTTCCCGTGCAGCCGGGTTTTCCCTCTTTTTGGGCCGCCAGTCTCTGTCCGGGTGGATTTTTCAAATAAGAGGCAACGTCTGGGATTTTTCCTTGCAGAGCAGATGTTGCAGCTCAGAAAGAGCCATCTCCGCGCTCTGATTGGTCCCTTCACTGAAGTCACAGCTGCCGGATCCTGCCCGACGCGACCGCCTGCCCCACCTCGAGTGTGAGGCTGCAGGTACCCCCTCCACCACCCCCCAAATACACTCTGCAGCATCTCCCAAATACCTCTCCCCGTACACACACACCTCCAGCCCCCCCAATACCCCTCCAGTACACACACACCCCTCCAGCATCCCCAATACCCCCTCCAGTGCCCCCAAATATCGCTCCAGTACACACATCCCTCCTGCACCCCCAAATATGCTCTGCAGCACCCCCAAATACCCTCCCCATACACACCCCCTCCAGTGCTCCCAAATACCCCCTCCAGCATTCCCAAATACCCCTCCAGCAACCCCCAAATATGCTCTGCAGCACCCCCAAATACCCCTCCCCATAGACACACCCCTCCAGCACCCCCTCACCCTCTCCAGCACTCCCAACTGTACTCCCCATCTCCCCCTCCCCTGGCAGCGTCCTCTATTTGGACTTTTTAACCCTTTAACCCTATACAGGTAGAGCAATTAGAGAACAGTGCTCACCCAGAGCAGGAGGGCTGGTGGGGCTCACAACACCAGCAGGATGCATGACTAATTAAAAAAAGAACAGGAGTACTTGTGGCACCTTAGAGACTAACAAATTTATTAGAGCATAAGCTTTCGTGGGCTACAACCCACTTCTTCGGATGCATATAGAGTGAAACATATATTGAGGAGATATATATACACACACACATACAGAGAGCATGAACAGGTGGGAGTTGTCTTACCAACTCTGAGAGGCCAATTAAGTAAGAGAAAAAAAAAAAACTTTGGAAGTGATAATCAAGATGGCTCAGTACAGACAGTTTGATAAGAAGCAAGTGTGAAAATACTTACAAGGGGAGATAGATTCAATGTTTGTAATGGCTCAGCCATTCCCAGTCTTTATTTAATCCTGTGTTGATTGTGTCTAGTTTGCATATCAATTCCAGCTCAGCAGTCTCTCGTTGGAGTCTGTTTTTGAAGTTTTTCTGTTTTAAGATAGCCACCCGCAGGTCTGTCATAGAATGGCCAGACAGGTTAAAGTGTTCTCCCACTGGTTTTTGAGTATTATGATTCCTGATGTCAGATTTGTGTCCATTAATTCTTTTGCGTAGAGACTGTCCGGTTTGGCCAATGTACATGGCAGAGGGGCATTGCTGGCACATGATGGCATATATCACATTGGTAGATGTGCAGGTGAACGAGCCCCTGATGGTATGGCTGATGTGATTAGGCCCTATGATGATGTCACTTGAATAGATATGTGGACAGAGTTGGCATCGGGCTTTGTTACAAGGATAGGTTCCTGGGTCAGTGTTTTTGTTCAGTGATGTGTGGTTGCTGGTGAGTATTTGCTTTAGGTTGGGGGGTTGTCTGTAAGCGAGGACCAAGGTGCCACAAGTACTCCTGTTCTTTTTGCGGATACAGACTAACACGGCTGCTACTCTGAAACATGACTAATTAAGTACATACTCTCTTCTGTTGAGGCAGGACAATGGATGCTAGGTCCCATTGACCTGAGCTGGGGCCAGGCAGCTCTGATGTCACACGAAATTGCAAAGATGAAGATATGCCCAAGAACTACAGCGGCAACAGGATTTGCTGCTCTTCAGTGTTGCAACAGTGGGACAAGCCAGCATGAGCCAAGCAGCAGAGAACCTACTGGGCACAGGATGCCCCAGCTCCTGAGCTGGTATAAATCGGTGTCGCTCACATGGCTTCAGAGAAACTGTGTTGATTCACACCAGCTGGGAATTTGGCCCAGGGGTGCCATTAATGGGGTGCAGGAGGGGTTTCTGCCCCCCCCCCAAGTTTTGTATCCGAGGTCTGCTCACACTGCACACCCTAACCCCAGATGGAGCTTGAGTGTGGAATGTGATAAATTCTGTGCTGCTCCCAGCTTGTGCCCTTGGAGAAGAGAGTTTGTTTATAAACAGAGGCAGGGCGATTAAGATAACAAAAGACTTGTTATTAAATTAAATTAAGGCTCATTAGATGATCCTGAAAGCATTCTCAGGCACTCCAGTTTAAAGGCAACAAAGGATAGAAATAAATGGTCAATTTGCAGAATGTAGAGAGGCAAATAGTGGTGTCCCCCAGGTGACCAGTCCTAATTAACATATTATGGCAAATTGCCGGCACTACTATGATGGGTCTCTCGCTTTCTCTTCTGAGGGGGGGGGGTTCAGGGCGCCATTTCTTGCCCCTGAACTGGAATATTAACTGCCCCACTAGTGTCCTAGAGGAGGGGAGTGGAGAGGGAGGGACCCGGGCTACTTGCCCTGGGCTACTTGCCTCTCCTGCCCTTCAGCTTGTGGAGGGGCTTCCTGCCCTCCCTCGGCACAAGCCAGGTGCCCCTTTACCTAGGGTCTTGGTCTTCTTAGCCCACCGCAGCACTTCTCCAAACTTTCCTCTGCTTTCCTCCAAACTGCTCTCTGCTCCAACACCAATCCACTCTGTTTCTACTCCTTCAAAGTGTTCTCTGCTCCAACAGCAATCCTCTCTGCTCCAACTCCTTCCCCTGTCTGATTGAAGCAGGAGGGTTTTATCAGGTGACTGGCTTCAGGTGCTCTAATTAATCTATAGTAAACTTTCTTCCCTCTACAGGGAATAAGGCTCCCTTCTAACCCTCTCCTGCTGCCCTCAGCCCATGCTGTATCACAATATTCATAAATGATCTGGAAAAAGGGGTAAACAGTGAGGTGGCAAAATTTGCAGATGATACAAAATTACTCAAGTATCAGAGGGGTAGCCATGTTAGTCTGTATCCACAAAAACAACGAGGCGTCCGGTGGCACCTTAAAGACTAACAGATTTATTTCGGCATAAACTTTTGTGGGTAAAAAACCCCACTTCTTCAAATGCATGGAGTGAAAATTACAGATACAGGCATAAATATACTGACATGTGAAGAGAAGGGAGTTACCTTACAAGCGGATAACCAGTGTTGAGAAGGCCAATTCAATCAGGGCGGATGTGGTCCACTCCCAATAATTGATGAGGAGATGTCAATCCCAAGACAGGGAAAATTGCTTTTGTAGTGAGCCAGCCTCTCCCACTCCCTATTCAAGCCCAAATTAATCATGTTAATCATAGAATCATAGAATAGAATATTAGGGTTGGAAGAGACCTCAGGAGGTCATCTAGTCCAATCCCCTGCTCAAACCAGGACCAACACCAACTAAATCATCCCAGCCAGGGCTTTGTCAAGCCGGGCCTTAAAAACCTCTAAGGATGGAGATTCCACCACCTCCCTATCTAACCCATTCCAGTGCTTCACCACCCTCCTAGTGAAATACTGTTTCCTAATATCCAACCTAGACCTCCGACATACCACTGCTTCTTGTTCTGTCATCTGCCACCACTGAGAATAGCCGAGCTCCATCCTCTTTGGAACCCCCCTTCAGGTAGTTGAAGGCTGCTATCAAATCTCCCCTCACTCTTCTCTTCTGCAGGCTAAATAACTCCAGTTCCCTCAGCCTCTCCTCGTAACTCATGTGCCCCAGCCTCCTAATAATTTTCGTTGCCCTCCGCTGGACTCTCTCCAATTTGTCCACATGCCTTCTATAGTGGGGGGATGAAAACTGGATGCAATACTCCAGGTGTGGCCTCACCAGTGCCAAATAAAGGGAATAATCACTTCCCTCGATCTGCTGGTAATGCTCCTACTAATGAACCCAATATGCCGTTAGCCTTCTTGGCAACAAGGGCACACTGCTGACTCATATCCAGCTTCTCATTCACTGTAATCCCCAAGTCCTTTTCTGCAGAACTGCTGCTTAGCCAGTCGGTCCCCAGCCTGTAGCG
>NW_020698984.1:0-13061 GCF_002925995.2 Terrapene triunguis
CAGAGAGTTGTTATTAATGGTTCCCAATCCTGCTGGAAAGGCATAACGAGTGGGGTTCCGCAGGGGTCTGTTTTGGGACCGGCTCTGTTCAATATCTTCATTAACGACTTAGATATTGGTATAGAAAGTACGATTATTAAGTTTGCGGATGATACCAAACTGGGAGGGATTGCAACTGCTTTGGAGGACAGGGTCATAATTCAAAATGATCTGGACAAATTGGAGAAATGGTCTGAGGTAAACAGGATGAAGTTTAACAAAGACAAATGCAAAGTGCTCCACTTAGGAAGAAAAAATCAGTTTCACACATACAGAATGGGAAGAGACTGTCTAGGAAGGAGTACGGCAGAAAGGGATCTAGGGGTTATAGTGGACCACAAGCTAAATATGAGTCAACAGTGTGATGCTGTTGCAAAAAAAGCAAACGTGATTCTGGGATGTATTAACAGGTGTGTTGTGAGCAAGACACGAGAAGTCATTCTTCCGCTCTACTCTGCTCTGGTTAGGCCTCAGCTGGAGTATTGTGTCCAGTTCTGGGCACCGCATTTCAAGAAAGATGTGGAGAAATTGGAAAGGGTCCAGAGAAGAGCAACAAGAATGATTAAAGGTCTTGAGAACATGACCTATGAAGGAAGGCTGAAAGAATTGGGTTTGTTTAGTTTGGAAAAGAGAAGACTGAGAGGGGACATGATAGCAGTTTTCAGGTATCTAAAAGGGTGTCATAAGGAGGAGGGAGAAAACTTGTTCACCTTAGCCTCTGAGGATAGAACAAGAAGCAATGGGCTTAAACTGCAGCAAGGGAGGTCTAGGTTGGACATTAGGAAAAAGTTCCTAACTGTCAGGGTGGTTAAACACTGGAATAAATTGCCTAGGGAGGTTGTGGAATCTCCATCTCTGGAGATATTTAAGAGTAGGTTAGATAAATGTCTATCAGGGATGGTCTAGACAGTATTTGGTCCTGCCATGCGGGCAGGGGACTGGACTCGATGACCTCTCGAGGTCCCTTCCAGTCCTAGAATCTATGAATCTATGAATCTATGAATATACACACATACAGAGAGCATGAACAGGTGGGAGTTGTCTTACCAACTCTGAGAGGCCAATTAAGTAAGAGAAAAAAACTTTTGAAGTGATAATCAAGATAGCTCAGTACAGACAGTTTGATAAGAAGTGTGAGAATACTTACAAGGGGAGATAGATTGAATCTTATTGATTTAAAGCTTATGCTCTAATAAATTTGTTAGTCTCTAAGGTGCCACAAGTACTCCTGTTCTTTTTGCTTATCTTTTAAGTCCACTTTCCTGTCAGACTTTCCTGGCAGCCGCCAGAGGGCAGCAGAGCCAACCACCTGCTTCCCTGAGAATTGCAGATTGCTATAAACCCAGTGTGACCAACCCCCTTCTTGTCAGCATATAAAAGAAATGAAGGAAAAGCGAAAGGAATGGGTGTATTGAGAATTTTTATTATTATGATGGAGTCAAATGAAATATGCTAAATAAGTCTCTAAATGGAGCTCAGAGCTTCTATTTCCTCTTCATTTAGTTTGACAGATACTGTGACATATTTGTTATGAGGGCAGGATTGTGTTAAGTGAAAATTTGTGCCTGATGAGCTCAGTGATAGTACTGAGATGCTAGCTGACATCAAACCTGAGCATCCTCCACTCCCATGGGAGTGCTCCAGGATTGAGCCATAAATGAGTACCTGATGTTTGAGAGACCAGGGGGGTGAGGTAATATCTTTTATAGGACCAGCTTCTGTTGGTGAAAGAGACAAGCTTTCGAGCTTACACAGAGCTCTCCTTCAGGTCGTGTAGGCTGTGTGTAACTCAAAAGCTTGCCTCATTGACTTACAGAAACCAATCCAATAAAAGATAATACCTCACCCACCTTGTCTACCTAAAATCCTGGAATGAACAAGGCTATACCACCATCTAATGTTTGGTTAGTCACTAAATTTTTACACACTAGCTTGGCTGAGATTTTCAAGAGGCACAGTGCATTCCCAGGGATTAAGTTCTAGCAGCTCAGAATGAAGACAAAATATTTATGAAAGATCAGGGGCAGGAACTGATTATATACAAAATACCCCTTTCCCCCCTCAGCATTATCAAAAGCAAGAAGACAAGTCATTTTAAGGATGAGATTTAGCTGCTTACTGTTTAGGTTAAATTACACAGTAGAGAAGTTGATGGAAACGGTGTTATAAATGGTATTTTTCCTCTAGAATTGGCCCTAGGTATAGAGCATTATTACTATTTGCTAACAACATAGGAATTGCAAATGAATCCTCTTTAATAGTCATCAGCAAATGGATACTCAGGATGGTCCAAACATCTAAAAAACAAAATGCAGATAACAGCTGTTTAATTTCCATGAAATATCCCCATGCAAACTGCAAGCAGTTAAGATGTGGCTTCCATTTATGCATTATGCAAACTATGCAACACTTATGATAATCATCAAGGATTATTTAATGTCCGTATAAGAGGATATAACTGGAATTAATAGGATGATTGAGACAGGTCTGATTGCCAGGAAAAGCTTCTTGCCCGCGAGATCTTTTCAGCGTCCAAAGCAATTACTGAGAGACACTCCAAGAACTTTCTAGTCTGTGCTGTCTAGGGAGCAAAGAACTGATGGTGAGCCTTAGCCCTGGTCTACACTACGAGTTTAGGTCGACTTTAGCAGGGTTAAATCGAATTAAGCCTGGACACATCCACACGACGAAGCCCTTTCTTTCGACTTAAAGGGCCCTTTAAACCGGTTTCTTTACTCCACCTCCGACGAGGGGATTAGCGCTAAAATCGGCCTTTGCGGGTCGGATTTGGGGTAGTGTGGACGGAATTCGACGTTATTGGCCTCCGGGAGCTATCCCACAGTGCTTCATTGTGACCGCTCTGGACAGCAACCTCAACTCAGATGCACTGACCAGGTAGACAGGAAAAGCCCCGCGAAACTGACGGAGGGAGGGGCGACTGACAACATGGCGTACAGGTACAGGGAATTAAAATCAACAAAGGTGGCTGTGCATCAGGGAGAAACACAAACAACTGTCACACAGAATGGCCCCCCCAAAGATTGAACTCAAAACCCTGGGTTTAGCAGGCCGTTGATTTCACGGAGGGAGGGGGAAGCAAATGAATACATCTATTTTTTACATCTTAAGCTGGCAGCAGACGGTGCAGCATGACTGATAGCCCTCGGCATCTTCTGGGTGCTTGGCAGAAGATACTGTACTACGACTGCTAGCCATCATCGTCAAGACGGTTCAATAGGACTGCTGGCAGGACTGAGTCTCCAGGAGACAAAGCATGTCTGCCCAGGTGCCTCTGATTGAACTGGAGTACGACGACGACGGATACCAGTCATAATACACCATCTACTGCCAAAAGGCAAGGGGCTGCTGCTGTGTAGCAATGCAGTACCATGTCTGCCGGCATCCAGATGACATATGGTGACGGTGAGCTGAGCTGAGCGGGCTCCATGCTTGCCGTGGTATGTTGTCTGCACAGGTAACCCAGGTAAAAAGGCGTGAATCGATTGTCTGCCGTTGCTCTGACGGAGGGGGAGGGGCCTGACGGCATGTACCCGGAACCCCCCGCGACACTGTTTTGCAACATCAGGCATTGGGATCTCAACCCAGAATTCCAATGGGCGGTGGAGACTGCAGGAACTGTGGGATAGCTACCCACAGTGCAACGCTCCAGAAGTCGACGCTAGCCTCGGTACTGTGGACGCGGTCTGCCAGCTTCATGCACTTAGAGCATTTTATGTGGGGACACACACAATCGACTGTATAAAACCGATATCTATAAAACCGGCTTCTATAAATTCGACCTAATTTCGTAGTGTAGACATACCCTTAGATTCCAAATTTCTACTGCCTGCTGCATTGCAGGACCTACAGGAAGGTATCAAACCTGACTGTGCTGCGAGACTAGCACAATCTGTCTTTTGTCAGGCTGTATTGCCCACAGTTGATTTCTACACACTTAAAAATTCTTAAAACCCAAGTACTGCAACTCACCCTTGATATGGGTCATAGCGAAGGTTTTGGTTCAGGCTATCAATAGCTTTCATGTCCTCTTCTGTCAACTGGAAGTCAAACACCTGTCAGAGAAAAAATGCTAATCATCAGATTTGCCTATGGGATGGACCAAATTGGCCCTTCATAAAGCAGGAAGGGATTTCATTTGTTCTAACGTGCTAGTCATTTAGCGTGTCCGTCACTGAAATAATAATAATACCTATTTCTTATATGGCATTTTTCATCGGTAGATTTCAAAGCACTTCCCAATCTTTATTGTGTTTATACTCACAACACCTCTAGGAGGTAGGGACGCATCTCTATCATCATCCCCATTTGTAATGGAAAACAACACGCAGGCAGAGAGAGAGTAACTGACTTGCTGAAGGTCACACAGGAAATCCATGGCAGAGTAAGGAATGGAACCTGGGACTTCCACAGCCTAGTCCAGTGCCCCAATTACTGAACCAACCTCCCTCTCCCAAATGCAACCTAGTAGAGGATGATTTTAATCCACTAACCTCTGGGTTATGGGCCCAGCACATTGCTGCTGCATGTGTATCAAAGGCCAGATACTGAAGTTCTCACCCAATCATTACTTACTGAGGCCTATGTGAGTTTTGCCCAAGTCAGGATTAAGTAACAACTGAACTGAACAACTGAGCAGAAACTGAGTAAAGACCTCAGAATTTGGCTCTAGATTAGCAGAGAAATTCTGCACAAAACCTCTCTGCATGAATTAATTTGTGTTGCCTGAGTTGCTTATAGCTTCACTTGGTAATGAGAAACACGTACAGGATAACACTTTGGTCTTTGTCCAACAAATCTCTCTCTGAAATGTCCCTTTATAACTATGCAACCTTTATATTGCAGTAGCACCTAGTGGCTTTAACCAACCTGGGCTCGAATTGTGCGAGGGACTGCACAAACACAGGGCAAATGACAGTCCCTGTCCTAAGGAGCTTGGCTATATGCAGGTGGACAGTGCATGGAGGTGCCGTCAGTCCTCAACTTGAGGTGCCATGTCCATGTAGGGCAGGAGCTATCAGTGATATTTTACATCCACTATTTGCAAACTTGTGAGTGTTTCTAATGGTATTTCTCCTTTCCACTGCTTTACCTTGAAGTTGTCTTCAATATGCTCTCTGGTGAAGCTCTTGGCAAGGACCACCACACCACGCTGCAGCTGGTAGCGCAGGGCTACTAGAGCTGGGCTTCGGTTGTATTTTTTGGCCAGAGCGTTCAGTATTGGATCCTCCAGCAGAAGCGGAGTGCTTTGATCCACCCTGTAAGGAAATACAGACACGGAGTGAGCGTATCTGATCTCAGGATCAGTGAGAGCTGAGCCTGTTGGAGGCGATACTCATTTATCATCAGATATTTAGCAAACATATTGGGCCTGATTCTCCACTGCCTGTCTCCTTGTGTGATCATTTATATCTGTACCAAATGGGTGCAAAACACAGCCATGCCAATTTGGTAGCATGCTATGCCCACTTTCCACCCATGTAAATGACCACACAAGATCAAGGTAGTGGAGAATCAGATGCATTCTTTCAGTAATGAGACTCTACAGTCAGCTTCTTTCCTTACCATCGCTCATCTCTGTGAGATCCCAAGGCACTAAAAGCCACCAGGACAATATTTTTGGATTTGCAGAACTCCAGCAATTTCCTTTGGTTGAGGTAAGGATGACATTCAACCTGAAGCATTAGAAAAATGGAGATTTCCAATTGTACAAACAGTGACAGTCACACAACTCCCCTCCCCCCAATTATCTATTATCATCGGCTTCATTTATCTAGGTGTTTATAATATGCCTTTCACCAGAGCATCTAGGTGCATTTCTACTTTAAGAAGATAAATTGTATTAAAATATCAAATAACTTCCTTTGAAATAAAATACAATCCTTTAGGTAACCTTGCAAACTTTAAATATTAATGTTGCAAGAACATACCAGACTCCTTACCTAAAGGCCAACCTATAAAATATATCCGGGCCAGAAGGGTAAAAACTCAAATACTTCTGATCTCCTAACATCATCATTATCTCTATCCTACATGTCCAAAATGGCCTCCAGTGTGTGTCGGTAGTTAAAGGCAGGCACATTTATTGGTGCCGGTAACTGCATGTACTGAGAAATCTAAATACCTGACTGCACCAGCAAATCAGCTCGGTATTTAAAAGGGTACTGTTGTAGGCGAAAAGAAATGTGCCTGCAGTTAAGCAGCTGAAATATAATTGCACACTTAATATTTGAATCCTCATTGAAGCTTGGCTAAAAACAAGAGCATAAGTATTTTCCAGAGGAGAAAGCCCCCAAGACAGGAGTAGATTTTCTTATATTTTCCCTTAAAATACAGTCTGATTTCTATGGAAGTTCATTACTATCTGAATCGGTGTTTCCAGGAGAAAGGAGAAGCACAGCAAAGTGCAGAGTGACCTGGCTTTGCCTCACTTGGCTTGGGTTGCCTTCTAGCCCTTCTCTCTCTCCCAGGCTCTGCTGCATGACTCTTGTTTTCCAGTTCGCTTTATGGAATCACAATGAACCCTTCTGGGCCTTCATTTTAGCTGAAGCTCAGAGTGTTACCTGGTTACAGACAGGTTTGTACTTGAGTCCAGGTTTGTTCAAGATCATCTCCAGCTGTCTGCGGTTGAAGTTGGACACTCCAATGGACTTCACCAAGCCTGCATCTTTACATGCCTCCATGGCCTGGAAAAGAAAATATGGTCAGGTCCATTATCACTGGTGCCTATAGCACGGGTGTCTGCAAACTGCAGCTTGCAGGACTGGCGCCTATTAGCATATACTAGAGACTGCTTTGGTTTTTTGCTGTCATTGCGTTACTTCCCTACAGAGATCTGTTGGTGCACTCAGTATTGCCAAGCCCAAGTGTTCAAAAAGCACGAATCAGGCCCGAAAATATCTGGTTAAAAAAACATGAGACTTAAAAAAGGAGGGGCTCTTTTTATTTACCTTTTGGTTTTTGAACCTTTAGGGTTTACCTGAGTCATGTTTAGAAGCTTCTCTCCAAACCCATGGGGGTCTAGAAAGTTACTTGTTTTGTTTAAATGAAAGCTGAGATTAGCACATAATAACACCATTCCAGGAGTTGTGCTTTAAGAAAAATAGTAAATATCACGAGACTCACAATAAAACTGTGAGAGTTGGGAAAACTGGGCACTTCAGTTCTGACTTAGAACCCCCCTGTATCATCAGTCCTGGATACAGCTGGGAGACATTTTTCAGACAAATAGTTTACTCGACAAAAAATGTGGTTTCAATCGACCCAAAACTATTCGAGAATTGGACATGAATAGTTTTGGCAATTCATAAAATGGCCAGATGAGGAGAAGGAATTGGTGATCATGGTGGTGCGGCCATTAGGGTTACTACCTTAGAAATGAAAAAAACCCAGCACAACCCCCCCACAAAGTAGCTCCGCAACGCCCCCCAACAGCCACTCATTGTATCTAGAGAAGAAATATACGTAGGGAAATTGATTGCTATTGTAAAGCCCCTTGTTCCTTACAGCAATGTCTCTGAATCAAGCAGTTAACTTACAGTCTGTCTTAAAGCAAAAGAGGAACTGTGGGGACAAGATTCACCTGTGTTCAGGCCTGCTAAAGCTCCAGCTGGTACTAGTGCATATAATCCTTTACCCACAGGATTAGCACCTGGTAACAGGTTGGGGGTTTCAGGCAAATCCTTTCAGCCTGCTACAACTTGGACTTACCCCCTCACTGAAGTCACTGTTTTCTTGCTGCCCAAAAGCAACAC
Organism: Terrapene triunguis; assembly: GCF_002925995.2. Lineage (NCBI taxonomy): Eukaryota > Metazoa > Chordata > Testudines > Emydidae > Terrapene > Terrapene triunguis. The sequence continues at coordinate 7,812 of NW_020698984.1, forward strand.
AGAAAGAAACAAGAGAACAAGTGATGGGATTTAGAACAAAACCCACTTACCTTTCCTGTGTAAAATATGTCCTCTCTTTTGACTGTTCCATCTGCAATCTTCTCTCGAATGGCTCGCCCAACCTCCTCCTCATTCTCATATAAATAGGCTCCATCTATATAGCGGTAGCCAACTTCAATAGCCACCTTTACAGCCTCCTCACACTTACTTTTTGGAACCTATGAATTAAAAACAGAAAGACGAAAAAGCCTCAACATGTCTGGCTCAGGGACGATATTTTAAAGTGTGGTTCCAGTGACTGCAAAAATGTCACCTTTTTACTCAGACACTTTCTCTGCGTGTATTCACACTCACCTCTGCTTACTTTAGTGAAAAAAGTAAATTTTCCATCATGGAAAAGTCCTATAGAATTTAATTGACAATCACCATAGTTCTACAGAATTTTTAAACCAATCTACAGATTCTATAGAACAGATGTAATTCTCTAATAAAGTCTCACATTGGTTTAAAAATTCTTCAGAAAAGTGATCAATTTCTATTACATTCAATAAGCTTTTAGACACCATTTAAAGAACTCTATTTAATTGCTATAAAATCTTATTACTTTCATCCCTATTAAATTCTATAGGGCTATAGGCCAATCTATTAAAGATAAGGGGATGGCACAGGTGTCACTGAGACCAGAACTTGGCTTTCACAACCCTTTTACTGACGATGATACACAAGAAGAAAAGAACACAGCTTGCCTCTCAGGTTGAACGTCAATTTTGCAGCTCTAGCAGTCAGAAAATACATTTTTTTAGTTGTAAATTGAACACATTTAATCCTGAAATCACTTGAAAGACAATAATATGGAACCACACTATAACTTTTACAGAGTCCCTTTTCAGACTAGAACCATACTTTTAGTCACTAATCACCTAAAAGTGAGGGGGAAAGTTCTGTCCTAATTTACACCAGTGCAACCTCCATTGATTTCAGTAACCCTTGATACATCAGAGAGTATCACAAGTTAAACCACTGGAATGCTGATATCTGCACAATGAGTCAATGTATAGGGTCCTTAATTATCTGCGTCAATGAGAGTTCTGCCTGAAGGACTGAATAACAATCAAGTAAGGAGCTAAAGGTTTGACCCACACAGCCCTCTGATTAGGTGGACTTTTCAAATAAGATAAAATGTCTGGGATTTTTGTGGAGCAGGTGTTGCAAGCTCAGAAAAAGCTGTCTCCACGCCCTGATTGGTCCCTCCTCTGCAGTTGCAGCTGCCAGATCCTGCCCACCCAGGCCCCTGCTCCCAGCCCTGGGGAGGAGGAGAGGCAGGAAGGCGTTGACTGATGGCTGGCACCACGTCCTGGATCTACGCCAGCCTCACTGCCACTGACAGGGAACAACACTGCCCCCCATCTCGAGCGTGAGGCCACAGGTGCCCCCTCTAGCACTGCCCAAATACCCCCCCAGTACACACACCCCTCTAGTACCCTCCAAATATCCCCTCCAGCATACCACTCCCAGTACACAGACCCCTCCACCACCCCCAAAAAACCCTCCTCCCACACACCTCAAGTACCCTCTCCAAATCAGAGGTGCTGGAACAATTTGCATAGTGGGGGTGCTGAGAGCCATTGAACCAAACTGTAACCCTGTATATGATGGAAACCACTTCAAGCCAGGGGGCGCAGCAGCACCCCCAGCACCCCTAGTTCCAGCACCTATGCTCCCAGTACACACACCCGCTAGTGCCCCCCAAATACCCGATCACAGTACACACATATCCCTCCAGCACCCCCCAACTGTACCCCCCTGCAGCTCCCCCACTCCCAAGGCAGTGTCCTCTTTTTGGGAAACTGAAAGATGGTAACCCTGTACATGAGTGAGTGTGACATTAAAGGGATTCTGCATGGACTCAAGAGCCTGCCCATGCCAATCTATTTTCAAGATTTGGGTCTTGATGGGTGACTTAGGGCAAGTTCTTTTCTTCAGTTTCCCTATGTATAGAATTAGGATAGTGATACTGACCTTCCATTGCAAAGTGCTTGGGATCTATGGGTGAGAGGGCCGTAAGTACTGTAAGTACAACATAGTGATTTTTAGTCACTACTAATTTGGATGGACTCTGAACCAGTGAGTGACAGAGATAAAAGGCTTTGTATCCCATTACCTAAGTCCCCTATTCTTTTCAAGGTCAGTCTTTGTTTGCTCACCCCATGATGCAAATACGGTTTTGAATGGTGTCAGCACATTTATTGTTTATCTGGCACAGAACATGTATTTACATGTAACTACACAGTCAGAGAGAGAGAGGGAGAGAGAAGAAAAATAACAGATGGTGCTGGCAGATTGTAAGTAGTGATTAGGTTACAAATAAGATCACCAACTTCTTCTCCCGCCTCACTCCAAAGTGACACTCACCTGTCATCAGCTTAGTATTATCGTTGGAGGGATGTTCCTGAAATACAGGGTAGTGCTGAAAGCACATGTCCTGACTGAGGTGTATAACATTTTAAATGGCCCAGAGAGGATGACACAAAATTACTCAAGAGAGTAACAGGGTGAAAAACAATGGAGCATAAATTAAAGCTCTGAAAGACATGGAGACATGCCTTTAAGCACAGCATGTGGAATTCAGGTGTGGAATAGACTCCCAAAAACAGCAGTAGGAGCTGCAGTTGTGAACATATTTTTATAGTCAGACAGGCACTTAGAAGATATAACTCAATGGAGAACAAGCTGTGAACAAATAGCTGGATGAACAAAGATAAGCTGCGTTGCCTCCTTTTTCCAAATATTGCAGTATAGAAATCCTTCACAAGTGTATAAAAACTACCCGGTATAGAACAAATTGGCAGTTAAATGAGGAAAGAACTGGAATAGCAAAGCAAGCAGCAGGTCAGGTCTGAGGTGTATTGCAGAGGGGCATGTGGGCCCATGAATGGAACAGCTAACCAGACTGCAAGTCAGAGCTGAAATTCATTGCAGACCTGCATGGGGCCCATTGTTGGAACTGCAGAAAGTGCTGCATGCCGGGATGGAGAGATCTGTGGAGGAAACTGTACCGTGCCTACCCTCACTATCTAGATCTTAGTGCTGTCACTCGCTCATTTTCATGCACAGCAGCAAACTTCATAAAACAAACACAAACTTCCTATTGTATAATAATCTGTAAAAGGTTTACTCACTGTATCAGGGGCGTAGGTACCAAATCCGACCACTGGAATTCTGTACCCATCATTCATTTCCATAGAGGTATCTTTGCAGAACTCCATTGTCCTCCACTGAACCGTTTATGCCAGTTCTTTCTTGAAGCTTGAAATGTTGCTACACGTCTGCCCCGACAGAATATTATTTTTATTTACTGAGGCATGGAGACTGAGGGAGTAACAAGCCTATAACTGCAGTCTCCAAAGGGGTCAAAAATGCAACACAGCAAACCAGCTGGGAGATGTTCAACATTGCTTAATACAAGGCTCAAAGATTAGTCAGTTTTTGTAATGCACACACTCAAAGGTGGTGGTGGTAGGGATCTGATATTTAATCTGATCACTGCTGAAAAAGAGCTGAAAAGAGGAATTAAGGTCTCCTCTTTCCTAAACAACTTGCTTTGAAATTCATTCTCTCTTTGGCACTGAAGTTGTTTATCACATCACTGGGAAAATATGACCCCTGCGGGATCCGAGCGGGACGGGGGGGCTGGGGCCTGCTGCCCCCACTCCGGGGCCGCCGCGGGATAGCACCAGCTGGGCAGCAGCCCAGACGCGACTGGCCAGGGGCTGGGCGCAGCGTGCGCGCTGCTGGGTCCCCGCAGCAGGCCCGGGCTCGGGGGGTTTGGGCCCGGGCGCCAGAGCCGCAGCCGTCGAGCTTGGCCATCGGCTGCTTCCTCCCCCCGCGGCAGTGGGAGCTGCAGCAGCGGCTGCTCCCGAGTCCCGCTGCCCAGGTGTTGTATCCACCAGGCAAAGTATTAACAACTTCAACAGAACTTTATTTACAGTGGAAGTCTCTTCTCCAAGCTGTAGCTGCACACTCTGTAACTCTCCCAGCCTCCTCAACTCCTTCCCCCTCCTTCCTGTTTCCTGTCCTTTCAGACTCCCAACAGCCAGTGCTCCCAGTTCTAATAATTACAAGCAGCATCTAAATGTAAGGGGACTGTTGCCCCCTTACTAACATTCAGTGGGGGTGTTTTGATTGGCTTGCTCCCAGTACTAAAAGGGGAAGGGTCGATGGCAAATCAAGAGCCTGAGACTGACAGTCCCCAGGAACAATGGCGAGAGGCCAATGCTCCAGATCAGCCTGATTGACAGGGCGGGCAGGCTAATCAGAGAGTCAGGAGGCCAGGGAGGTCCCGTCCTCCGTGTGAGCTGGAATTGCCTGGGTCAGACTGAGTGGGGCCGAGCTAAGGAGAAAGCAGGGGCCCAAGCTGAGCTGGAGAGCAGAACCGTGCCAGATCCAGAGGGGCCAGAGGCGCAGCCACAGAGCCAGAGACGCAGCCCAGGGAGAGCAGATCGTGTGCTGGGAGCAGAGCCGCAGCCACAGAGCCAGGTGTGGTAAGCAAGTGGGACCAGCCAAGGGGGGACCTTGGGCAAAGGGCCCAGCACAGAAAGACACCCCCAGACAAGGGCCCTTGCAGGCCAGACCAGGAGGGGGACCTTAACCTGACGGGGGGCTGACGCTGGGAAGAAGGGTCCCACCACTCAAAGCCCGGAGGTGTGTGGCCACCACCATTGCAAGTGTCCAACCCGCAGCCTACCTGCAGCACAGCCAGGGCCTGAGACGGAAATCTGGGACTAACAAAGAACAGACTGTGAAGTGCCCTGATGTCCAGAGACACTGTTTGTGATGTTCCCTGCCACAAAGCAGGATGATGTGTTTTCCTTTAACCTTTCCCATTTTTCCTTATTCTTTTCTTTAGATTAATTGTTAATTAAACAACTTGCATTTGTTTTAAATTGTATGGAATAATCAGTGGGTCAGGGAGGTGCCCAGTGCAGAGAAAGTACCCCGGAGTGGGGACACCCTAGCCCCTGTCCTAGGTGACCACAGCAGGGTTGGGGGTTGAGCCCCCCAGGAATCCTGGGCCCAGCCTTGGGGTTACGAGGACTCTGCCAGACAGGAGAGTGGAAGGGGAGCCCTCAAGGGCAGGGAGGCCTCTGGGTAAAGGGAGTGGGAGCAAGGACTCAGATCCTTTCGCTAGCCCACTTCACCGGGGTAGTGTAGAAGCCCGGAAAGTTCCCCACAATAGCGGGACCATTCCCC
>NW_020698984.1:13161-13573 GCF_002925995.2 Terrapene triunguis
CCCTCCCCCTCCCCCGCGTCCCGATATTTGACTTGGGTGATCTGGTCACCCTAGTTTTCACTGATAAAGGAAGTAATCCCAGGATAGTATTCCATGCATGGAAGAGAAGAATGAGCTCCTCACCCTCACTCCAACTCCTTTGTGATGGATTAAAGACCCAGAGTGGTGTAAAGTGGCCCTAAAAACCTGGGTTCTTCTGGGTGAGGATTGCCCTGGCACAGGCTCTGAGAAAGACAGCCCTAAGCTGTGCTCTGAGCACCCCTCACAGGTCGTGCTGTAGGGGCATGCTGGGAGGGGGAGACGTGTGTAAGGGGTGGGGTTTTAGTCTCTGGTGCTGTGGCTCACTGAACAGCCCAAGGAGGCTGCTGTAACTTAGTGAGGCCTCTAGGGCTGCCTAATATACACCAGTTAT
>NW_020698985.1:0-1176 GCF_002925995.2 Terrapene triunguis
GTGTGGCAGTGACATCACAAAGGCCTTTTGCAGGACCTCAGCCTATTGGTCAAAGGTGTTAGGGAGGTGGTGACCTCACAGAGAGATGCTGACATCAGCCAGGCAGGACAGGGACGCAGGGCCAGGGAAACCTCAGAGACCCCTGTGGCTTTGCTTCAGCAATTCTCCTTCTCGAGGTCTCTCTTTGAGAGAGTATTAGGGTTCACGTAGGTGAGTGCAAGGAGGAACCTCTTTCGAGTTTTCTCCTTTCCTTTTACTGATTTTACTAGAAAACAGACGTCCCTGTTGAGAAGGTAAGAGCCTCGGAGAGGTTTGTAACCTGTTCAGTCTGATCAACCTGGTGCCAGCTGAATTCTAGGCATGGAAAACACTAGTTCAAGGTGGCAGAATTTTATAGCCCACCTGGGATTTTGTCCCATGGAATCACTGGGGACATTAGGGTTTGTCCTTTTCGTTTGACCTTTTCCTCCATCCCTCCTTCCTTTCTCTTCATCTCTTACTTCTTTTGTCCTTTCTCCTGTTCCCCTCCCACCACCAGGAGTGGTGTGTGTGTGTGTGTGTGTTGCTGGGGGTGCTCTTCACCTCCCCTTGTGGGAAGTTCATCCAAAACTGTGGGGCTGAAATAGTGCTTGGACTCCACTGACACTAGATGCTGCCATCCTGTGGCTTAGCATTAGTGTCTGGGATGACTTGGGGCAAGATCTCAACCTCCCCGCAACCCACTTCACTGCTGCCAGAATCCCTCCTGCCCCCCCTGCTAGAGCCGCCTCCCTGCCCAACCTGGGTGGGGGTGGAGAAGAGGCTTGTGAGAACTTGAGCTGTGGTTTGGAGGTGGAACAGCTGTCAAGGGCACTGAGGGGGAGGTAGCAGGAGCTCACCCTACAAGGAGGGGGGTTGGCACTGGAGGTTACTAGAAAGGACAAGAAGACTCCATTCTGGGGTTCAGGAGGTGAATTCATCCCTCAGTGGTGGGCAGGTGCTGGGTGGAAATACTGCTGGTTCCAGGTGCCCTTAATTCCCCCTGATTCCTCGGGGCGTTTGAGTCTCTGACAGGTTCTTGTTCCCTTGCAGCAGGAGGACGTCATGGCCAAAGTGATGCACCAGCTCCGCATCATCCGGCACTTGCGCCAGGTGCCTGAGACACTGCAGGGGCTGTGCCTCTGAGGCCATCAGCAA
>NW_020698986.1:0-3722 GCF_002925995.2 Terrapene triunguis
TCTTCTGAAGGGCCCTCGTGGAAAGGCCTTTTACCACCTTCCACAACCCAGCTCATTTTATATCAGCTTTTTTCCTTAATACAAAGTGTACATCACTGAACCTGAATCACACAAACTTGTAAAGACTTTGGACAAGTCATAGAATCATAGAATAGCAGGGTTGGAAGGGACCTCAGGAGGTCATTTAGTCCAACCCCCTGCTCAGAGCAGAACCAATTCCCAACTAAATCATCCCAGCCAGGGCTTTGTCAAGCCTGACCTTAAAAACCTCTAAGGAAGGTGATTCCACCACCTCCCTAAGTAACCCATTCCAGTGCTTCACCACCTCCTAGTGAAAAAGTTTTTCCTACTATCCAACCTAAACCTCCCCCACTGCAACTTGAGACCATTACTCCTTGTTCTGTCATCTGTTACCACAGAGAACAGTCTAGATCCATCCTCTTTGGAACCCCCCTCAGGTAGTTGAAAGCAACTACCAAATCCCCCCTCATTGTTCTCTTCTGCAGACTAAACAATCCCAGTTCCCTCAGCCTCTCCTCATAAGTCATGTGCTCCAGCCCCCTAATCATTTTTGTTGCCCTCCGCTGGACTCTTTCCAATTTTTCCACATCCTCCTTGTAGTGTGGGGCCCAAAACTGGACACAGTACTCCAGATGAAGCCTCACTAATGTCGAATAGAAGGGAATGATCACGTCCCTCGATCTGCTGGCAATGCCCCTACTTATACAGCCCAAAATGTCGTTAGCCTTCTTGGGAACAAGGGCACACTGTTGACTCATATCCAGCTTCTCATCCACTGTAACCCCTGGGTCCTTTTCTGCAGAACTGCTGCCTAGCAATTCGGTCCCTAGTCTGTAGCAGCGCATGGGATTCTTCCGTCCTAAGTGCAGAACTCTGCACTTGTCCTCGTTGAACCTCATCAAGTTTCTTTTGGCCCAATCCTCTAATTGGTCTAGGTCCCTCTGTATCCTATCCCTACCCTCCACCGTATCTACCACTCCTCCCAGTTTAGTGTCATCTGCAAACTTGCTGAGAGTGCAGTCCACGCCATCCTCCAGATCATTAATGAAGATATTGAACAAAACCGGCCCCAGGACCGACACTTGGGGCACTCCGCTTGATACCGGCTGCCAATTAGACATGGAGCCAAGTCATCCAAGGTGGCACCAGAAAAAGAGAGAACATCCTACCAGCAGACCAAATTGCTCGCCATTTGCTACAAAGAAAGAAGTTTTCTTACAACAGTTGACAGCAGTCACAAGAAAAAACAATGCAACAGGAGTCAGAAGATGCTAAACAAAGCGATCTGCACACAAACAAACAGTTTTTCAAGGAGGAGTGTGCACAAGAGGGCTTGAGAAACAGTGACCTGCTGGCACTTGCTATGGAGTGTCTGCCGCAAATCTATTCCTACTGGCCAGTGCCCTATGCAGGTTGGGGCCAGCACAGCACACTCCCTGTGAGCACAGGCGGCCTGCTATGGGCCACGCTTACACACGCAGCTGAAGCCAGGGCTGCAACGGGTGGCTCAGGGAGGTTGATCTCTACCAGGGGCGGGCAAACTACGGCCTGCGTGTAGGAATGTGTTGCTCCCTAATCACAAGCCTTGAAGAGCGGCAAACTGTTCTCTCGGCATTGAGGCGGGAGTGACCTTGTTCTAGCGTCAATATTTGGAAAACTTATTGGCAACAATGACATCATCTTTGCAGCTGGCTGTCCATGCGCTTAAGAGATGGGTTTGTAATCTCATGCTCATGTTTACTGCCTGCCTTCTGAATGGGCAAGAATGTAACCACTAAGAAGAGTTGTAAACAAAGTAAGGAGAAGAATAAAAACCCCAGGAAAAGTTTTCCTGAGAGGCTTTTTGCAGGAGGCTTGTAAAGCCCTCTGGCTACCAACAAACCTGGCGTTCTGTTTCCTTTCCTGCGTCGTCACCACTGCAGCTGGTGACCCCGACGTGATACCCCTCTACTCACCGGCTGGATACGCCGAGCGCGCCCGCGGCTGTTTGCCACCCCTTATTCGTGAGTATGGGGGGGAAACTTTCCAGTGCCCAGAAGGAGCACGCAAGAGAGTTACAAAAGATTATACGGCAGCGATCATGCATCGTTGTCTCGGTCGCTCATATTGAGGACCTTCTAAGGGAAATAGATCGCCAGTGCCCCTGGTATCCAGACTGCGGGTCATTACAGCTTTTTGATTGGATACGGATTGGGATCACTTTGTATAGTGAACCCCGTGCCCCAGTTCAGCACCTGCTGCTCTGGCAGCGTTGCAAGGAGGCGCTGGAGGGGGTCGGCCCTGACGGCCTTAAGCCGGTTTCCCTTTTGCCCCCAGGTGATGGGCCACCCCCCTCCTACCCGCAGCTGAACCTCCCTGCACCGCCGCCCGTGGCGGCGCCCCCCTGCCTACCGGTCAGGCGGGGGGGCGCTGTCGCTGCGGCGGTGCAGCGAGCGCGCGAGGCCGGTCTCTTGACCGACGAGGAATACAGGTGTGGGTTCGAGGCGTTCCCTGTCTCTTGGCGGGATAATGGAAATGGGGGGGAGATAGTGGATTGGGAGGCTCTCCCCTACTCGGTTCTGCGCGAGCTCCGCAAGGCGGTTCGTGAGACCGGGGTGCGGTCCACTTTCACCCTGGGGATCATGGAAGGTGTGTCAAACAATTACTCCTTGCTCCCCCAAGATTGGAAAGACATGTGTCGCATGGTGCTGTCCCCCGCGCAATACGTTGTGTGGGATAGCGAGTACCAGCGAGAGAACAGTTTGCCGCTCTTCAAGGCTTGTGATTAGGGAGCAACACATTCCTACACCTGCGGGCCACATCCAGCCCACAAGACCGTCCTGTCCGCCCTCCCCCTGAGTCTCCGCCCCATCCAATGCCCCCTGTTCCCTGACTGCCCCCCACCCTGCCATTTGCCGTAGGCAGTCACACCGCGGGAGTGTGCATATGGGTCGGGGCAGTCAGGGGACAGGGAGCAGTTGGATAGGGCGTGGGAGTCCTGGGGGACCTGTCAGGGGACAGAGTCCTGGGGGGGCAGTTAGGGTGGGGGTGGGGGTCACTGAAGGGGGCAGTCAGGGGACAAGGAGCAGGGGGGGTTGGATGCGTTGGGGATTCTGAGGGGGGAAGTCAGGGGGCAGGAAGTGGGAGGGGGTGGATAGGGGCAGGGGCCAGGCTATTTGGGGAGGCACAGCCTTCCCTACCCGGCCCTCCATACAATTTTGAACCCTGATGTGGCCCTCGGGCCAAAAAAAAGTTTGCCCACCCCTGAGCTAGACACCTGGGAAAGAATTCTCTCTAGTAACTCATAGCCCTCCCCGTCTAGTGCTATTGGAGATATTTGCTAATAGCCGTTGCGGATGGGCCATATACCATTGTAGGCAATTGCATCATACCATCTCCTCCGTGAATTTAGCAAGCCCAGTCTTAAAACAAGTTAGGATTTTTGTCCCCCACTACTCCCCTTGGAAAGATGTTCCAAAACTTCACTCATCTGATGTAAAGCCCTACATGGGACTAGTTTTTTAATCCCACTCCCATCCTGCCTCCAATATCTACTCCCACCTGCTCCTGCATTGTTTCTTTTATATTTATCCCACTTCCAGCTGCAAAAAACTTAGATTCTGCAAATCCCACAAGAGAGACAGATTCCCCCGTGCTACCAAAAAAAACCAACCAACCACAATTGGTTAATATGTTATATATATAAATGGAATTCAGACACA
>NW_020698987.1:0-7991 GCF_002925995.2 Terrapene triunguis
CATGAGGTGTTCATGGAGATCAATGAAGCATTTGTGTCAGAAAACACTGAAGTTCCCCACTGGCTCTCCTCAGCACCTAGTTAGCCATTCAGCAGGGCCCAACACCCTAAGCCTGGTGTTGGGCACTTCAGAAATGCTGGCCCCTAGTGCTCTGCTCTCTGGATGCAGGTTTGCAGGCCAGCCCCTCTTCCCCAGGAGATGTTAGGAGAGCTCCCGCCCCAAATGAGCGGACGGTAGAGACCAGGACTCTTCAGTGATGCCAGGTGACCTGCCCCCTGCTGTGCCAGGCAGTGAGCACATCCCCCAGCTAGCCATGAGGCTACTTCCTGAGCCAGCTGTTCATCTCCTGCAGGCTATGGGCATTGGGGAAGGAAAGGGATTTCTAGCCAACTCCTGCAGAATCTGTCAATGAAGGAAGAGCAGCACAAGCCCAGCCTGTTCTATGCTGGGATGTCAGCCACTAGAGCAAACTCTGCATGTTCACAATTTATACCAGTGCAGCTAAGCCAGCACCTGCTGCTGCTGGTACAGAGGGATGTGCTGGGCTTCAGCACTCAGCCTTGCTCAGACCAAGTGCACCTACAGTAGTTGTGATGAGTGCAGGGGATGCACACATGAACTACAGATTGCTCGGGGCTTGCGCTGGTGTCCAGAGCAAAATGCCCTAGAACAGACTCCCTTGCAGTCTCCCTAGGCTGGGACAGGTCAAGTCAGTCAGCAGGAGCAGGCATGTATTAAAGCAGGTGTGCTACCACCAGCTCCCTCCACTCCCCCAAGCTTACCACTGAACAGCTCTGGCTCCCTGTTGTCTGTGCAGGTGGAGATGTGCAGCTGGAGCTCTCGCTTTGGGACTTTGTGGCGAGCATTGTAGGGGCACGTGGCCAGCTCTTTGGCTCTTTTCTTGTTATTCTGGAAGATACAAGATGCCACTATGCAGAGACAGCAGGGAGGTACCGTCATGGGTTCTGCTCACTGCTTCCACAGCTGCTTGTAGGGGGAGGCAGCTGAGAGGATCTCTAGGGATGCATCAGAGCCAGAAGACTGGCGAGCTGGAAACAAATCATTGACTTGTTGAGTGCTTAATGAGAGAGCACCACTCAGTAGGTCCACACGCTGCAGCTGGGAGCAAGCCTCCAGACTGGACAGAGACTTGAGCTAGTGGTGCTCGAAGTAGCACACTAAAAATAGTAGTGTGGACACTATAGCATGGACTGGTGCTTGGGCTCTCAAACCTCCAGAGTGAAGTGGGCTTAAGAGTCCAAGCCACACCATCCACATTGCTATTTTTAACTGTATTAGCTCAAGCCCCACTACTGTAAGCCCATCTACCTGGGCCGTGAGACTCTCCCCTAGCTGCTGCGTAGACATACCTGTATGTGCAGGAAACCTGGTGCATCTGCAGCAGTGCTGAATTTCTTGGGTTTGATTCTTGGTTGCTCCAGCCCAGGAGGAGGTGGGGAGCAGAACAGGGGGACTGGCTTCAGGCTACCTTAGCTCTTCCTAGACTTGGGCTGAGCCACTCCTGCCCTTGTTGCTGCAAATCAGAGCAACCTTTGGGCTGCTCTGACTTATGTGGCTCTACTTCTCACGGCCCTTGGGCAGCAGAGCATAGCTATAGCACAGATACTCTAGCTACACCCAATGCAGCCACAACCTGTCCCCTACGTCGGGGCATGGCGCTGGGCTAGCTTGGAGCCTGCATCCAACCCAGGGAGGCCCCTCTGCAGGCTGTTGTCCCAGGAGACCATTTCCACACACTTCAGGTCCTTTTGTGCAGCCAGAGTATTCTAAAGGGACATTAGTGTAACCTCACTAAGGCACCAGGGCCCCTCAGTGACACAGGGCAGACTTGGATTCAAGCTGCCCTGAAGTTCAGGAGCTTTTGAAGCCTGGGTGTCTCCAAGGGTTAACTCTGCAGTGAAGACGTAACTCAGGTGATCAGCATTTGGGCTGGCCTAGCTCAGGTGAACAGCCAGACCAGAGCCCTGCCCAAGTTGCTGGGGCCACACTCACTTATGCAAGGCTCTCAGACTTCAGGGGGGAGGGGGCACAGAGGAGGGGGAGGGGGTGTAGCTGCTGGCTCTCAGCTGGGCTGCTCTATGTTCCCCCCAGTGAATTGTGGGACAGCATTAGAGGACTATCAGGTTAAGTCTGGATCTTCAGTGCAGATTAGGCAGATTACCAAGAGAGGCAATCAGACTCTCGCCTACTCCAGCATGGGCCAAGCACCACCACACATGGGCCAGAGGGTTTGTGTGGATGGACAGGAGCCAGGGTAGGGGCAACACCCGAGTTAAATGGGTAGTGAAAATAAGCCCCAAGTGTGAGTTTCACATAAATGTAGGTCTGGAAGGGACCTCAATAGGTTATCTAGTCCATCCCCTGCACAGAGTCAGGACCAAGTGTTATAAACACCTGGGATGGGCTAGATTTTAAAAGTCTCCCTAGATAATCCCTAAATCTCCCTTGCTGCAATATAAACCCATTATTTCTTGTTCTGTTGTCAGTGGATAAGGAGAACAAGTTATCACTCTGCTCTTTATAGCAACTATTACCTACTTCAAGACCTATTGCCGCCCCCCCCCCACCCCTCGCCTTCCTCCAGACTAAACAAACCCAGTTTTTTCAATCATTCCTTGGAGGTTATATTTTTTAGACCTTTAGTCACTTTTGTTGTTCTCCTCTGGACTGTCTCCCATTTGTCTACATCTTTCCTGGAGTGCAAGGCCTAGAACGGGACAATACTCCAGCTCGGGCCTTATTAGTGTTGAGTACAGGTGAAGAATTACTTCTTTTGTCTTGCTTACAACACTCCTGCCATTACATCCCAGAATAATGTAATACTATTGCAAAAAAAACCCAACATTGTGACTCATATTTAGTCTGTGATCCACTATAACCCCCAGATCCTTTTCTGCAGTACTCCTTCCTAGGCAGTCATTTCCCATTTTGTGTTTGCACTGGAGGCAGAGGAAAATAGTTTGCAGGGAACAGAGACAGGTGGCCATCTCCTCTCTGGGCACTTCAGACTCTGTCCCACTGCGTAGCTTGCTCTTCTTACCTCTCCGCATTTGACCAAGTGGTAGGGGAACCTGGAGGCTCGGATCTGGTGGTTTTTGTCATAGGGGCATGGGATGAGCCGCTCAGGATCCACCACACCTGCACAACAGAAGGCACACGATACACAGATAGTGAGGCCAGGAGGAGGGGTAGACTGCCAGGGGTGATGCCTTCAGCAGCTAGCACCCCCATATTGAAGGCCCAGTTCTCCCCTTCCACACACAGCTGATCCCAGCAGAGAGCAAAGGGGAGCCCCAGCACTGTTTATGTGGCGCTTGGGCTGTTTCTGTTCCCAGTGTTAGAAATTTGGCCAGAGGGTACAAGTGATGACCTCAGGCATGGCATGGCTGTGGCTTGGCCAGTAAGCTCTTAGGGTTTCAGTTGGCAGCACATGGAAGCAGGGAACTGTTAGTCCTGCAGTTAGAAACAGGCAAGAAATGGGGGGTAGGGTGTTATCAGGGTTAAAGTAGCACCCAGTGTGCAGTGGGAACTTTCCTGACACTAGGACAGTCTCAGGTGATAGAGGGAAGGACGGAGACACACACACACACACACTTGAGGAAAACTGGGTCTTTAAGGGTATGTCTACACTACGAGAGTAGTTCGATTTTAGTTAAATCGAATATGTGCAATCGATATTAGAAAGTCGAACGTGTGTGTCTACACTAAGGACAGTAATTCGACTTTGTCAGTCCACAGTACCAGGGAAAGCGTCGACATTGGAAGCAGTGCACTGTGGGCAGCTATCCCACAGTTCCCGCAGTCCCCGCTGCCCATTGGAATTCTGGGTCGAGCCCCCAATGCCTTCTGGGTAAAAAAATGTGGCGAGGGTGCTTTTGGGTAACTGTCGTCATCCGTCAGTCACTACCGCCCTGCCTCCCTCCCTGAAAGCGCCGGCGGGAAATCAGTTCGCGCACTTTTTGATCAGTGACAGCGCGGACGCCACAGCACTGCGATCATGGATCCCGCTGCGACCATCGCTGCAGTTGTGGCCGTTCTCAACGCCTCGCACCTTATCATACACCTTACCCTGAGGCAGATGCAGAGTAATCAGGCGAGGAGGCTACGGCACCGCCGTGAGGGCCTGAAGTCGGAGAGTAGCACAGAGCTGTCAGAAACCACGAGCCCCAGCGCCCAGGACATCACGGTGGCAATGGGGCATGTGGATTTTGTTGAACGGCGATTCTGGGCCCGGGAAACAAGCACGGACTGGTGGGACCGCATAGTGCTTCAGGTCTGGGATGAATCCCAGTGGCTGCGAAACTTTCGCATGCGGAAGGGCACTTTCCTGGAACTTTGTGACTTGCTGTCCCCTGCCCTGAAGCGCAAGGACACCCGCATGCGAGCAGCCCTGACTGTCCAGAAGCGAGTGGCCATAGCCCTCTGGAAGCTTGCAACGCCGGACAGCTACCGGTCAGTCGCGAACCACTTTGGCGTGGGCAAATCTACCGTGGGGGTTGTTGTCATGCAAGTAGCCAAGGCAATCATCAAGGTACTGCTGTCAAAGGTAGTGACCCTGGGAAACGCGCAGGCCATCATAGATGGCTTCGCTGCGATGGGATTCCCAAACTGCGGTGGGGCTATAGATGGGACTCACATCCCTATCCTGGGACCGGGCCACCAGGCCAGCCAGTACATCAATAGAAAGGGCTACTTTTCAATGGTGCTGCAAGCACTGGTGGACCATCGGGGACGGTTTACAAACATCTATGTCGGATGGCCGGGCAAGGTTCATGACGCTCGCGTGTTCAGGAACTCTGGTCTGTTTAGACGGCTGCAGGAAGGTATTTACTTCCCGGACCACAAGATAACTGTGGGGGATGTGGAGATGCCTACAGTGATCCTCGGGGACCCAGCCTACCCACTAATGCCCTGGCTCATGAAGCCCTATACTGGCGCCCTGGACACAGAAAAAGAACTGTTTAACTACCGGCTGAGCAAGTGCAGAATGGTGGTGGAGTGTGCTTTTGGTCGTCTCAAGGGGAGATGGAGAAGCTTACTCACTCGCTGTGATCTCAGCGAAACCAATATCCCCATTGTTATTGCAGCTTGCTGTGTGCTCCACAATCTCTGTGAGAGCAAGGGGGAGACCTTTATGGCGGGGTGGGAGGTTGAGGCAAATAGCCTGGCTGCTGATTACGCCCAGCCAGACAGCCGGGCGATTAGAAGAGCCCAGCGGGACGCGCTGTGCATCCGGGAGGCTTTGAAAGCCAGTTTCAAGGCTGAGCAGGGTACCCAGTGACTTTTAAGTTTGTGGACACAGAGGCAGAACTTGCCCCCCTTTCTTTACCCAGTTGCCGTCGACTATCCTCTCCACTTACATACCCCCTTCACCCCCTTCCCAAAAAATAAAGTCTGTTCTGTTTTGTTAATGGACACCGTTGTCTTTATTACTGTTTTCGCGGGAATGTTTTAAACCTGGGACACAGACTGTGGCGGGGGGCGGGTTTAGGGTTGTGATGCAAATGATGCTTCTAAACTCCAGGAATGACAGGCTCCGCGGTGGTGGACTGGTTGTTTCAACGGAGCCTGCCAGCCCTCCTGGCCGGGACTGCGTGTATGTGTCGGCTATGTGACTGTCTTGCAGGGGGAGGAGGGTTACAGATCCCCTGCTGCGCGGCTCTGTGATGCAGGGTAAGGACCGCTGCATAAGATCTGTAACTGCCCTCCCCCGCCACCAAGTCACAGAGCAACACCACCGCCCCCACCACACAAAACATGAAAACCACCTCCCAGACTGACCAGGATAACTAGTCACTGCACTGTATATGTGCCCTGCTGCTGCACCTGCCCCCTGCTAAAGGTGACTGTCCTGTCCAATGACCAAGCCCCTTCCCCCCCCCTTCAGACAGACTCCCCTCCAAAAGAAGAGGATGGAAACAGAAATGAACAGAAACGTATTCTTTATTAACAACCGCACATGGAACGGGGGGGTGAAACTTGGATGGGGTCTTGTGTGAGGCGGGTAGGAAAGGACTTTTCAAATTTTGGGGAATGAGAGCCTTCTAGTGGTAGAGCAGTCCGCAGGGGTGGAGTGAAATTTTTCACGGCCCCTTCCACCCCTCCGTGTTTGGACTTTGGGTGAGGGGGGTATGGGACTTGGTGGCGGGGCAGGGCAGTTACAGAGAGACTGCAGCGGGGCTCTCTCCTCCTGCCTCCGGTCCTGCAGAACATCCACAAGGCGGCGGAGCGTGTCCGTTTGCTCCCTCATTAGTCCAAGCAGCGTTTGAGTATCCTGCCTGTCCTCCTGTCGCCACCTCTCCTCCCGTTCCATGTTTGCCCGGTGCATTTGGGACAAGTTCTCCCTCCACTGTGTCTGCTGGGCTGCCTGTGCTCGGGAGCATCCCATTAGTTCAGCAAACATGTCTTCCCGTGTCCTCTTCTTCCTCCTCCTAATGTGCGCTAGCCTCTGGGCAGATGTGGCTGTGGGAATTGGAAAAAGGGAGTGAATTCCTGAGACAGAGCAATGTATCTGTGAACAGAGAACATAGTCTTTCTCTGTGAACAAGACCATGCAGAGCACCTATCACACGCGCACTGAGGACAAGGTCGAATTTTCGGCCCTCGCCTACAGTGCCTGCGGTCTTGCTGTGGCGAGCTGAGGAGCAGGGCTGGACACCGGACTTTGTCTAGCTGGCAAACATGGTAAGCCGTAGACTTGTGGCCGCTTAAAACTTTAAGAGTGGCACTGGCCTCCTTTCAAATAGAAAGCAATGCGAGTCTCTGCTGGCAGCAATCCTGCAAGCATGAACTCTGCCCCTGTCCCACCCCCTCGCGGCTGTAAACCGCGTGGCTGTAAACCGGCGGTTGCAGTTCTATAAAGGGACGGGCAAGCAGTCCCAATACTAACTTTCCCATACCTAATTCACAGCAGGGAGTCATGCCAGACATCACCCTCCTGAAGGTCTCCGAGAGCCAGAAGGAGAAGATGCTCCGGGACAGCCTGCAGAAACCGGGGCCATTTGCTGCACTGCTGTGCAAGGCCATGATCCCGGAGTACCTGCTGGCGTTGTGGCAGGGAAACGTGTCCTACCACGGGGGGCCTAATAAGCTCTCCCTGCCCAGGAACCTGCTGATGAGGCTGGAAAAACACCTGCAGGAGGTGTCTGAGGAGTTCTCCCCGGAGGATCTCGCCTCTATCCCCGGTTACATTGACCAGTTCCTGGCTTAGGTGCCCTTGGAGGGACAAATGACTGCAGGGTTTTGGGCACTATAATCATGAAGCGGACATTGTGCAATTTTTTGAAAATGGTTCGGACTATATATTGAGGCGCCCAAAAAAAGACAAATCATGATACACTTTGCACTGATTCCCCTTTTGTTTGACTTTACTGTTTACATGTTTTGAAGCACTTTACCCACTGTTCATATTTTCAATCTTCCTGTTTTGTTGCAAATAAATGTTTACATGTTTTAAAGCACTTTAGCTAATGTTAATATTTTAAATACGCCAGTTATGTTGTAAATAAATGTTTAGATATTTAAAACACTTACTGCTTGATCCGTCCCCTGAATCTGTGTCTGGGGTAACGGCTGGGGAGGGTTGGTAGGGGATCTCTGTCAGGGTGATGAAGAGCTCCTGGCTGTCGGGCAAATCAGCGTTGTAAGCGCTGTCTACTGCCTCGTCCTCCTCATCTCCTTCCTCCTCTTCCCCGTCCGCTGAGGAACCGGCCGCGGACAATATCCCATCCTCAGAGTCCACGGTCAGGGGTGGGGTGGTGGTGGCGGCCGCACCTAGGATGGAATGCAGTGCCTCGTAGAAACGGGATGTGTGGGGCTGGGATCCAGAGCGTCCGTTTGCCTCTTTGGTCTTCTGGTAGCCTTGTCTCAGCTCCTTGATTTTCACGCGGCACTGCGTTGCATCCCGGCTGTAGCCTCTCTCTGCCATGGCTTTAGAGATCTTCTCATAGATCTTTGCATTCCGTGCTTTC
>NW_020698988.1:0-16729 GCF_002925995.2 Terrapene triunguis
GGGGGGGTGAAACTTGGACTGGGGCTTGTGTGAGGCAGGAAGGAAAGGACTTGTCAAATTTTGGGGAATGAGAGCCTTCTAGTAGTGGAGCAGTCTGCAGGGGTGGAGTGAGAGTTTTCACGGACTCTGCCGCCCCTCCTTCTTTGGACTTTGGGTGAGGGGGGTATGGGACTTGGTGGCGGGGGAGGGCGGTTACAGATAGACTGCAGCGGGGCTCTGTCCTCCTGCCTCCGTTCCTGCAGAACATCCACAAGGCGCCGGAGCGTGTCCGTTTGCTCCCTCATTAGTCCAAGCAGCGTTTGAGTCGCCTGCTGGTCTTCCTGCCGCCACCTCTCCTCCCGTTCCATGTGTGAACGGTGCATTTGGGACCAGTTCTCCCTCCACTGGGTCTGCTGTGCTGCCTGGGCTCGGGAGCAGCCCATAAGTTCCGAGAACATGTCTTCCCGTGACCTCTTCTTCCTCCGCCTAATCTGCGCTAGCCTCTGGGAGTGTGATGCCAGGCTGGGTTGGGAGACAGTCGCAGATGTGGCTGTGGGAATGGGAAAAAGGGAGTGAATTCCTCAGAAAGATAAATGTAGTTGTGAACAAAGAACATAGTCTTTCTCTGTGAACAAGACCATGCACAGCACCTATCACATGCGCACTCAGGACAAGGTCGAATTTTCGGCCCTCGCATTCAGTGCCTGGGGTCTTGCACTGCCGATCTGAGAAGCGGGGCAGGACACCGGAATTTGTGTAGCAGGCAGACATGGTAAGCCGTAGACTTGTGGCTGCTTAAAACTTTAATAGTAGCACTGGCCTCCTTTCACATTGAAAGCAATGCCAGTCTCTGCTGCCAGCAATCCGGCAAGCATGAACTCTGCCCCTGTCCCACCCCCTCGTGGCTGTCCCAGGGAAAGATCCCTGTATGCTGCCCCTCTCCCGCCTCCACCGCGTGGCTGTAAACCGGCGGTTACAGTTCTGTAAAGGAACGGGCAAGCAGTCCCAATACTAACATTCCCCTACCTAATTCAAAGCAGGTCACCATGAGCGACATCACCCTGATGAGGATCTCAGACAGTGATAAAGAAAGAATGCTTCGGGAAAGCCTGCAAAGACCAGGGCCATATGCCGCCATGCTCTGCAGGGCAATGATCCCGGAGTACTTGATTGTCTCCTGGCACGGAAATGTTTCATACCACGGAGGACCCAATAAGGCTGCTCTCCCCAGGAACCTGATGCAAAGGCTTTCCAATTACCTCCAGGAGAGCTTCGTGGAGATGTCCCAGAAGGATTTCTGCTCTATCCCCGGACATGTAGACCGCATTTTACTGTAGCTGCACTGGCAGGGACTAAACAGTAGAGCGGCTTGGGCAGAACAATCATGCAAAACCGGACATTGTTAGATTTTTTTTCAATAGTTGCACTGCCCAGGACTGAAACGTTAAGCGCCTAGGGCAAACTAATCATGAAAAACCCATTGTTGTTATTGTTAATATTCCTGTTCTGTTAAAAATAAATGTTTAGATGTTTAAAACACTTACTGGTTGATCCTTCCCCTGATTCTGTGTCCGGGTTAACGGCTGGGGACGGTTGGTAGGGGATCTCTGTAAGGGTGATGAAGAGATCCTGGCTGTCGGGGAAATCAGCGTTGCAAGCGCTGTCGACTGCCTCGTCCTCCTCATCTCCTTCCTCATCTTCCCCGTCCGCTAACATGTCCGAGGAACCGGCCGTGGACAATATCCCATCCTCAGAGTCCACGGTCAGTGGTAGGGTAGTGGTGGCGGCCGCACCTAGGATGGAATGCAGTGCCTCGTAGAAACGGGATGTCTGGGGCTGGGATCCGGATCGTCCGTTTGCCTCTTTGGTCTTCTGGTAGCCTTGTCTCAGCTCCTTGATTTTCACGCGGCACTGCGTTGCATCCCGGTTGTATCCTCTCTCTGCCATGGCTTTAGAGATCTTCTCGTAGATCTTTGCATTCCGTCTTTTGGAGCGCAGCTCGGAAAGCACGGACTCATCGCCCCACACAGCGATCAGATCCAAGACTTCCCGATCAGTCCATGCTGGGGCCCTCTTTCTATTAGATTGCACGGCCATCTTTGCTGGAGAGCTCTGCATCGTTGCCAGTGCTGCTGAGCTCGCCACGATGTCCAAACAGGAAATGAGATTCAAACTGCCCAGACAGGAAAAGGAATTCAAATTTTCCCGGGGCTTTTCCTGTGTGGCTGGTCAGAGCATCCGAGCTCGGACTGCTGTCCAGAGCGTCAACAGAGTGGTGCACTGTGGGATAGCTCCCGGAGCTATTAGCGTCGATTTCCATCCACACCTAGCCTAATTCGATATGGCCATTTCGAATTTACCGCTACTCCCCTCATTGGGGAGGAGTACAGAAGTCAAATTTAAGAGACCTCTATGTCGAACTAAATAGCTTCGTGGTGTGGACGGGTGCAGGGTTAATTCGATGTAACGGCGCTAAATTCGACATAAACGCCTAGTGTAGACCAGGCCTAAGAGTGCCCCAAACACGGGCTGTTCAGCAGTGACATTAGGGGCATGATTTTCAAGGGAAGCTAATTGATTTTTAGGAGCACAGAAGTCCCATTGAAAATTCAACCTAGAACCCCACTAAATTTCTACAACTGCAGGGCAATAATATATATATATATGGCCCAAATTCCCTTTACATGCTGGACAGTGATAAAAAGGTAAAATCTCTATATCAGTCAAACCAGGTAAGGATGCAGAATATTGAAAGCCAGTTAAAGGAGGCATCAGCAGAACAGCAGAAAGCTAAGGGTTTGCCACAGTTACAACCCTGGGAATGCCAGCAGCAGCAGCAGCTACGCTAATCACACTTCCACTTGAAAAGAGGACAGTTCCCCCTCTCTCTCGCTGTGGCACAAAACCTAACATGCAGATGTATGCCATTTCTCAGAGTACACTTAAAATGCTACAGCAGGGGTAGGCAACCTTTCAGAAGTGGTGTGCCGAGTCTTCATTTATTCACTTTAATTTAAGGTTTCACGTGCCGATAATGCATTTTAACGTTTTTTAGAAGGTCTCTCTCTATAAGTCTATATTATATAATTAAACTATTGTTGTATGTAAAGTAAACAAGGGTTTCAAAATGTTTAAGAAGCTTCATTTAAAATTAAATTAAAATGTTGATCTTAAGCCGCCAGCCTGCTCAGCCCGCTGCCAGCCTGGGGTTCTGTTCACCTAGGCCGGCAGCAGGCTGAGCGGGGCCTGCGGCCGGGACGCCGGCTGGCAAGGGGCCGGCAGCCAGGACCCCCGACCTGGGGGGGTTCAGGGGTCCGGGCAGATGGCTGGGGGTGTGCAGGGCAGAGGGCTGGGGGGGGGGGGGTTGAGGGGTCAGGGCAGAGGGCAGTGAGGGTGGGGGGGTTCAGGGGTCAGGGCAGAGGGCTGGGGTGTGGGGGGTGTAAGGCAGAAGGCTGGGTGTGGGGGGGGTTCAGGGGTCAGGGCAGAGGGCTGGGGGTGTGGGGAGGGTACCGGGCAGAAGGCTGGGTGTGTGGGGGGGGAGTTCAGGGGTCAGGGCAGAGGGCTGGGGTGCTCGGCTCGTGGGAGTGCTCCCAGCTCCCGGCCCTGAGCGGCTCAGGGCCGGGGGCTGGAAGGGATATGCCCTGTTCCACCCCCTTCCCCAAGGTCCCATCCCTACCTCTTCTCTGCCTCCTCTACGGAGCAGCGAGCACACTGCCACTCGTCCCCCTCCCCCTCGCAAGGGCCATCAGCTGATCGGCACAGGGAAAGAGAGGAGGAGGAGCAGGAAAGCACCACGCTGGGGGAAGAAGCGGGGGAGGGGGGAAGCTTGGCTGCCATAGGACCAAGCTTCTGTGTCCTGCCCCCGCAGGGGAGAGCGGTGGGCGGGGGGGCTGAGTGGGGCTGGGGGCCGGGACCGCGGCAGGCAGCAGCGTGCCAGTCAAAATCGGCTTGCGTGCCGTGTTTGGCACGCGTGCCGTAGGTTGCCGACCCCTGTGCTATAGTGACAGCTATGGTAATGTGGTGTTTTAAGTGTAGACACTCCCTAAGAATGACAGAAGGGATTCTCTTAGTGTAAGTAATCCAGCTCCCCAAGAGGTGGTAGCATGGTCAACAGAAGAATTCTTTGGTTCAACCTAGTGCTGTCTACCCGGGGACTTAGATTGGTTTAACTACACCACTCAGAGGTATGGATTTTTCACACCCCTGACCAACCTAGTTAGACCGACCTGATTTTCTAGTGTAGACCAGGCTAAAGTCAAAATCCTTCTTTCAACTGTCCAGACTCTGCTCTTTTCTCTTCTCTCCTCTCCACAATTCCAGATCGGTGCGCTTTATACAGGATCAGAGCTCCTAGGCATGCTTCCTCTTTATATCTTTCCAGTAGGTGGCTGAGCTAAAGAAAACTCACCATGGCAAATATCAAGCCTCAGTCACCATAGTTAAGGACCCCAGCAACTGTTAGAAACCACAACTGTAAATGCACAAAAGGAAAACCAGGAAATTCACTCTAAGTAACAAATGCAACAGGACACCAATTTCCAAAGCAGACTGTGTAGAAGTGATCTTGGGAATTATAGACTGGTAAACTTTAGGGAGTACAGCCAAGTGGGTAGAGCACTCAACTGGGACTGGGAGATCTGTGTTCCATTCCCAGCTTGGCCACTGGCTTGCTAAGTAACCAAGTCACTTCCACAGTCTGTGCCTCTGTTTCCCTACCTGTGCAATAGAGATAATGATAATGACCTCCTTTGTAAAATGCTTTGAGCTCTACTGATGAAAAGTGCTATATAAGAAATAGGATTATTTTTATTATTTCATTATTAGATTAATTAGCAATTCAGACAATTTAATAGAGTTCTAAAACACCTAGATCAATTTGGGAGGATAAAAGCACAGCTTCTTCAAAGGAAAAACATACTTCTCTAATCTACTAGAATTCTGAGCATGTCAACAGGGTAGGGGATAAAGGAACCCCCAGTAGACAAAAGTAGTTAAACTTTCATGAAACCTTTGACAAAGTCACTCACAAGAGATAATTGAGTAAAATCTGTTGAGCAGTCTTAGGGTGTGACAAAGTGCTGTCATGGATTAGGAACTGGATAAAAACAAATGTACAAATGAATAGTCAGTTTTCAATATAATAAAACGGTAACACTGAGGTATTCCAAGAACCTATGCTAGGTCCTGCACTTAAAAGATTTATCAGTGACCTGGACAACGGACAGAACAGTGAGGTGGCAAAATTTGCCAAGAATGCAGAAATATTTAGGTTAGTCAAGATTGGGCAAGGGACTCCAGAAAGACCTGTCAAAACTTAAATTAAACGCTGACAAATGCAAGGTAGCAAACATTGGAGGAATAATTTGAAGACCACCCAAGCACTGCTGGGTTCTATCTTAATTGTAATCACTCAGGTAAAAGATCTGAGTGTCACAGCTGAACAATGTGCAGTGACAGTCAAAAAGCAAACAAAGTGTTATGACGTTTAAAGACTGGGTTAGGGAGTTACACTGAAAATATTATAATACCATTATATAAATCAGTGGTACACCCTCATCTGGAGCACCGTGTCCAGGTCTGGTCACCACAATCTTATGAGATATATCAGAAATAGAGGGGGCTCAGAGACAGAAAAAGAAAATGACTGTTAGCATGGAAAGACTTCTGTGTGAGGAGAGAATAGGATTGTTTAGTTTAAAAATGAAATAAAGCAAGAGGGGGCATGATATGGATATACAATATAATGCCTAGCATAGAAAAGATATTGGACATTCCTATTTACCCTCTCATTATAATACAAAAACAAGGGGAGCAGTCACAGAAATCGGAAGCCAACAAGTGTAAAACTGATAGGACTTTTTTTGTTCAGCCTACATTTTTATTAACTTGTGGAACTCATTGCCACAACGCATCATTAAGGTCAAGAGCCTAACAGGATTCAGAAAAGAATCATATATTTATATAGATGTTTAGAGACAGGACACTAGACCGGATGCCCTACCAGTACAATGCTAGTTTTGCTCTAGGAGTGTATTGACAGATGCAGGTACAGAGGACAAGCACACTGCACAAACCCAGATCTTAAATGATGTGTGTCTTTACAGAGTATTTAATACACTTTTTATAGTACACCCTCTACCCCAATATAACGCTGTCCTCGGGAGCCAAACCGCGTTATAGGTGAAACCGCGTTATATCGAACTTGCTTTGATCCGCCGGAGTGCGCAGCCACCCCCTGACCCCCGGAGCACTGCTTTACCGCGTTATATCCGAATTCGTGTTATATCAGGTTGCGTTATATTGGGGTAGAGGTGTATTAGGCTTTAAGTAATATTTTTAAAGGGCTTAAGTGACTTAGGATGCTTAAACCTATTTTCAAAAGTGACCTAGGACGCTAAATGACCTAGCAGAATGCTGGTCATGCAACTGAGGCCTATTCCACATATTCCATTCCTTTTTCTAGCACTGTTTACAAGCAAAGAGAGAGAAGAGGAAGTGACTGACTCCATGGAGCAGTGCTTAACTCCAAACTGGAGTCCAGATGAGCTGCAGCAAACTTAGGGTGATATTAGTAGAAACACATTAAGATGTTCATCTTATTTCAGCAGAAAATATGCATTTATCTAGCTTTGTCCTCTCTTTAGTTTACATATCGCCAATAGTGCACCAGGCTAACAGCCACGTGCATTTGGAAAGGGGGGGCAGCCCATAGGACATTTATGAATTGACTATTTTTTTTAAATCATTGTTGCTGACTGAACTCCACACCAAAGGCACACATTTCCTGACCATTCAGTTAAGCAAAAAGCACTGTGTCAATATTGCCCCTTACTGACCTGTATATAGCTTCAGTTCAAATACAGCTGTAGCATTCAGTATTTGCAAAGACAAAATTCATGCTTGCATCAAAATTCTGTTGCATGCCATAAATATCACTCTCATCACACACCCCAACTGCTGGTCCCTCCCAGTGTTATTAGGGTCTCCATTTGGTGTGGTTTATTTTAATGCTAATTTTTAAATAGAAAATAAATTTGCACATCATAGCATGGAATCAGTTGACCCTGTCCAGATTTAGGAGAACATTTTGTGTACTACTTTCAAGCTGGTATTTTTGGCTGTTTATTAGAACCCTGATCACTTCTTGCTCCCAGACCTTTTTGCTTGTTGGGGGAGTGACATGCCTGGGATAAGGCTCTCTCTGTATCATTTTGCCACTATTTTTACAAAGCAAAGCATGAACTCAGAAACCAAACATTTTGATTGGGTGCCTGCCATGAGCAGAGCAGCAATAAGGAATGCAACTCAGTTGAAATGCATGGACTAGCAGCTTTATTTTAGCTCTTCAAAAGATTTTCCAGAAGCCTTTGCGATTCCAAGAGGACATTTCTCAGGCAATCAAATAATCAGTGAACTTTGTGCAGTCTTAGGACGCTAGAATTACCCAAGGAGACGCAGGCATTGCAGGATTTTGATTTTTATGATGATGGTAAAAATAGTGTGATTCTGAAATTGAGTATTACAAAAACAAGGCCCAGAAAATAGACTGCTGCTGTTAGTTTACTTAATTAGTTTATACACGCAAACTATGAATAAAAACAGCGCTGCAACTGCGATGGCTTTAGTTGTAAGCCTGCAACCATGACAACAGTAAAGTATTACTGAATCACCATGACAAGGAACCAGAGACAATTGCTGCTGCTACATAAAAGCCAGCTTAAGCCAATCAAAAATTGTGTACAAATGGGGGTGGAGGGGACCACTACAATTGTTGTTTTACTTTATTTTTATGCAACACTAAAAATTGGGCATTAAATATTTTTGTATTGCATTGTTGTGCAGAGCTCTCATGACTGTGTCATTTTTCTTTGATCGCTATTGACCATAATTGCATGACGAGAACAAAATCTTGTAATGACAGGATAATTACATAACCATTTCGAAAGAAAGGAAGAAAGAAGAACCTGAAAATGGACAGAGCAACGAAGGCAACTCCTGGTGTGACTAGCACAGAATCTGCTGGAGGCTTCGTTACTGTGTAATAATGACAGACAGCGATTTGTGGCCTGTATAACAGCAATACTTTTCAGTCCTAGCTTCAGGACATCTGCACAGAAAGAGAGTTTTCATGTTAACAGATAAGAATTTTGGTGTCACTTGGGTGATTCACTTGTTAGGGCTCTGCACTCCACAGCTCATTCTTCTGTTGCCATTTCTCTCCATAACATCAAACTGCAGTTACCAGCAAGTCCAGATTGGAGCCACCCAATGATTACACCCTTAGTGGTGTAGAGCTAGCATAGCAGCTCTGTACCACCCATCCCTCCTAATGCCACGAGGGTATGGCCAGAGTGCTGCAGTGCTCCAGCAATTCCCAGTTAGTATATCATGGTCCCAGCCAGTACTACCAGCTCCAGGACTAGAGTGCCACAAAAGACCCCTTCCCAAGCTGCACCCAGTGTATAGTGGGCTTAGCTCAAGATTCAGCCCTAGGATTTTTACTTTGACTAAATCTAACTACAGTAAGAGTTCATGCCAGCCCCGGTATAGCATACTCAAAAGATATAGACACTAGTATAGGATTTCAATCTGTTACAGCGCTTTCATATTCTCACAACATCTAGGCCTGTATGGGCCTGACCACAGTGCATTAATACAAAGAAAACAACAACATAATGACATGGATGTGCCCGAGAATGAGATCATCAGCATCACAGTATACTGTGTACCTTAGTCAGACATGTTCTCAGGGTGCATTGTGAGTAATATTTTAAACAGAAAAGCAAGCTTGTTCTTTTTCCAGTCATAAGGGTCTCTCCAGCCTGTTGGTATTTCACTCATGCTTTTATGGTGATCTCCTCTGATATTTATCTTCAGAAAGCAAAGGGGAAGTTTACTCACAAATAATTGTTGTTGTCTCTCCACATCAGCAAGGAAACAGTCATAACAAGTCAGCTGTCGTGTGTTATATGACATGTATATTGTTATGCTGGGAGTTGGGTGAAACCTCAGAAAAGCTGGTGGGAGTAATAACTACCCTTCATTCAGGATAAATGTAAGAAGCATTTCAGCGCCTTTTGGAGTAAAATAGCTGAAACAATAGGTATCATCACCCAACACATGGGCCACGTGCAAGACTGGTTGAGCTATGTGGGTGGAGGAGCATCACTGCAGGTTGAATGCAAACACAGAAGGCTTGGTAGTATTTTGATGGTGGGGTGTGGGTGTCTGTCTCTGCGAGAGCAGAAGCAGCCAGAAACACTACAAAAGCAGATGGAGAAGGCAGCAGAAAGCTACGAACAGCCAGAGACACACTTGTAAGGAGAAAAAGCTGAGAGAGGGCTGTAACAGTTTCAGAGTAACCTGTATTTCCCGCTCCATGGTCCATCGAAGGCACCCACTTACAGGGTTTCAACTCCCAGCTGTCACCTCTCTTGGGCAGAGACCCTCATCTGGCCCCCTCTTGACCAATGGTTTTAAGGCTACATAGTTCCCTGGATTATACTGCAATATTCCCAGCAAACCAGTCTGCATAAAAAGGCCAGCCCCTGTGCTTTGCTTTCTCTCTGAGGGCTATGACCAGTGCACTTGCCGGCAGTTACAAGTTACCACACAGCTCTTTCTAAGCAAGCACATGTATTCTTCAGGTACAAGTATTATAGAGAAAATATATCAAAAACTATAAAAGTACCTATATGCATGCTCACATCTTACCAGAGGTCATCATCAGTCTTATGGGGCGCCAGTGGGCCAAAACTTTTTCAACCCTTCCACAAGGAGGTCCTATCTGTTTGCTGGATCAGAAAGAAAGCCCTGAATCAGTTTAAGTCCCAGCTATTTATCCCAAAGTCCTTTTTAAGTCTGTTAGTCTCTGGAGAATCCAGTCTGAACCTCCCCAGGAGATGCTACCTCTCTGGAGGTGTTAAAATAATAAATAAATAAATTAATTAAATAAAATTAATGGAGTTATCCTATCTCCTAGAACTGGAAGGGATCTTGAAAGGTCATTGAGTCCAGTCCCCTGCCTTCACTAGCAGGACCAAGGTGTTATAACCTGAGTGATTTGCTATAATCATCCCCTACTGTTTTTACTTCTTGAAGCAGCTGTGGTAACCCTCCCTCCATGGAGTATATTCCTGTTTTACAATGACGCAAACCATTCATATACTTCATATAACATGGTCTTCCAAAGATACTGCAGGGAGCTGTTTGGGCAGAGTGCTGGCTGGAAAGAGGCTTGGAATACTAAACAAGAAAACTGTCTCCAATTGCTTGCCTCCTACTGTGTTCAGGGGAAAAGGACTTTGGGTAAATTCTTTGTAAAGAAACAGGATTGTATCAAATAAATATCTGTCTACCATTAATTTCTCCTTCTAACAGGAACAACCCACAAGACTCTGAATATTGCTAACCGCCGGGCCAAAAGGGGTAACACTATAGTGATCTCCCAGAAGTGACACTGTTTTAAAGAAACTATGGAAAATGAAGTCTTTGGATCTGAGATGGGCTTGTCTTGGGAAAAAAGCAGCAAAGATTATTGTACTATCTGTAATTCACTGGAATGTAAACTGTCCCCCCACCCCCCACACACACACATGCCTTCCCTTGCTCCCACTCTCTGACAATGTCTGTAAAGAACTAAACTGGAGGATTATGAAGCCCGACTAATTGCCAAAGCATGTTGCAAGGTTCTCTGGTGCTTAGGTGTGAATAGCTAGACTAGGGTTTTACTTTGTGGAGACAGAAAGCTGTTTTTAGGAAGGCAGAATGCCTGAGTGAGTAAGTAATGAACTGAGAGCCAGGATGTTCCTCAGTTTTTTGGTGAGAATCTGACATATTTTTGACCTTGGGCAGTTAACTTCCACATGCTTTAGTTATCTTAGGCCTGGTCTACACTAGGCTTTTATGTCGAATTTAGCGCCGTTATATCGAATTAACCCTGCACCCGTCCACACCACGAAGCCATTTAGTTCGACATAGAGCCCTCCTTAAATCGATTTCTGTAATCCTCCACAACGAGAGGAGTAGCGCTAAATTCGAAATGGCCATATCGAATTAGGCTAGGTGTGGATGGAAATCGACGGTAATAGCTCCGGGAGCTATCCCACAGTGCACCACTCTGTTGACGCTCTGGACAGCAGTCCGAGCTCGGATGCTCTGACCAGCCACACCCCGGGAAAATTTGAATTCCTTTTCCTGTCTGGGCAGTTTGAAGCGCAGTTTCTGTTTGGACACCGTGGCGAGCTCAGCAGCAGTGGCAGCAGTGGCAACGATGCAGAGCTCTCCAGCAGAGATGGCCGTGCAATCCAATAGAAAGAGGGCCCCAGCATGGACGGATCGGGAAGTCTTGGATCTCATCGCTGTGTGGGGAGATGAGTCCGTGCTTTCCGAGCTGCGCTCCAAAAGACGGAATGCAAAGATCTATGAGAAGATCTCTAAAGCCATGGCAGAGAGAGGCTACAGCCGGGATGCAACGCAGTGCCGCGTGAAAATCAAGGAGCTGAGACAAGGCTACCAGAAGACCAAAGAGGCAAACGGACGCTCCGGATCCCAGCCTCACACATCCCGTTTCTACGAGGCACTGCATTCCATCCTAGGTGCGGCCGCCACCACTACCCCACCCCTGACCGTGGACTCTGAGGATGGGATATTGTCCGCGGCCGGTTCCTCAGCGGACGGGGAAGAGGAGGAAGGAGATGAGGAGGACGAGGCAGTAGACAGCGCTTACAACGCTGATTTGCCCGACAGCCAGGAGCTCTTCATCACCCTGACAGAGATCCCCTACCAACCCTCCCCAGCCGTTACCCCAGACACAGATTCAGGGGAAGGATCAAGCAGTAAGTGTTTTAAATATCCAAACATTTATTTACAACATAACTGGCATATTTAAAATATTAACAGTAGCTAAAGTGCTTTAAAACATGTAAACATTTATTTGCAACAAAACAGGAAGATTGAAAATATTAACAGTGGGTAAAGTGCTTAAAAACATGTAAACAGGAAAGTCAAACAAAAGGGGAATCAGTGCAAAGTGTATCATGATTACTCCGTCTTTGGGCGCCTCAATATATAGTCCGAACCATTTTAAAAAAATCTCACAATGTCCGCTTCATGATTATAGTGCCCAAAACCCTGCAGTCATTTGTCCCTCCAAGGGCACCTAAGCCAAGAACTGGTCAATGTAACCGGGGATCGAGGCGACATCCTCCGGGGAGAACTCCTCATACACCTCCTGCAGGTGTTTTTCAAGCCTCATCAGCAGGTTCCTGGGCAGGGACAGCTTATTAGGCCCCCCGTGGTAGGACACGTTTCCCTGCCACAACGCCAGCAGGTACTCCGGGATCATGGCCTTGCACAGCAGTGCAGCAAATGGCCCCGGTTTCTGCAGGCTGTCCCGGAGCATCTTCTCCTTCTGGCTCTCGGAGACCTTCAGGAGGGTGATGTCAGGCATGACTCCCTGCTGTGAATTAGGTAGGGGAAAGTTAGTATTGGGACTGCTTGCCCGTCCCTTTACAGAACTGCAACCGCCGGTTTACAGCCACGCGGTTTACAGCCGCGAGGGGCTGGGACAGGGCCAGAGTTCATGCTTGCAGGATTGCTGCCAGCAGAGACTCGCATTGCTTTCTATGTGAAAGGAGGCCAGTGCCACTCTTAAAGTTTTAAGCGGCCACAAGTCTACGGCTTACCATGTTTGCCATCTAGACAAAGTCCGGTGTCCTGCCCTGCTCCTCAGCTCGCCACAGCAAGACCGCAGGCACTGTAGGCGAGGGCCGAAAATTCGACCTTGTCCTCAGTGCGCGTGTGATAGGTGCTCTGCATGGTCTTGTTCACAGAGAAAGACTATGTTCTCTGTTCACAGATACATTGCTCTGTCTCAGGAATTCACTCCCTTTTTCCAATTCCCACAGCCACATCTGCCCAGAGGCTAGCGCACATTAGGAGGAGGAAGAAGAGGACACGGGAAGACATGTTTGCTGAACTAATGGAATGCTCCCGAGCACAGGCAGCCCAGCAGACACAGTGGAGGGAGAACTTGTCCCAAATGCACCGGGCAAACATTGAACGGGAGGAGAGGTGGCGACAGGAGGACAGGCAGGCTACTCAAACGCTGCTTGGACTAATGAGGGAGCAAACGGACACGCTCCGCCGCCTTGTGGATGTTCTGCAGGACCGGAGGCAGGAGGAGAGAGCCCCGCTGCAGTCTCTCTGTAACTGCCCTGCCCCGCCACCAAGTCCCATACCCCCCTCACCCAAAGTCCAAACACGGAGGGGTGGAAGGGGCCGGGAAAAATTTCACTCCACCCCTGCGGACTGCTCTACCACTAGAAGGCTCTCATTCCCCAAAATTTGAAAAGTCCTTTCCTACCCGCCTCACACAAGACCCCGTCCAAGTTTCACCCCCCCGTTCCATGTGCGGTTGTTAATAAAGAATACGTTTCTGTTCATTTCTGTTTCCATCCTCTTCTTTTGGAGGGGAGTCTGTCTGGAGGGGGGGGAAGGGCCTTGGTCATTGGACAGGACAGTCACCTTTAGCAGGGGGCAGGTGCAGCAGCAGGGCACATATACAGTGCAGTGACTAGTTATCCTGGTCAGTCTGGGAGGTGGTTTTCATGTTCTGTGTGGTGGGGGCGGTGGTGTTGCTCTGTGACTTGGTGGCGGGGGAGGGCAGTTACAGATCTTATGCAGCGGTCCTTACCCTGGATCACAGAGCCGCGCAGCAGGGGATCTGTAACCCTCCTCCCCCTGCAAGACAGTCACATAGCCGACACATACACGCAGTCCCGGCCAGGAGGGCTGGCAGGCTCCGTTGAAACAACCAGTCCACCATCGCGGAGCCTGTCATTCCTGGAGTTTAGAAGCATCATTTGCATCACAACCCTAAACCCGCTCCCCGCCACAGTCTGCGTCCCAGGTTTAAAACATTCCCGTGAAAACAGTAATAAAGACAACGGTGTCCATGAACAAAACAGAACAGATTTTATTTTTTGGGAAGGGGGTGAAGGGGGTATGTAATTGGAGAGGATAGTCGACGGCAACTGGGTAAAGAAACGGGGGCAAGTTCAGCTTCTGTGTCCACAAACTTAAAAGTCAATGGGTACCCTGCTCAGCCTTGAAACTGGCTTTCAAAGCCTCCCGGATGCACAGCGCGTCCCGCTGGGCTCTTCTAATCGCCCGGCTGTCTGGCTGGGCGTAATCAGCAGCCAGGCTATTTGCCTCAACCTCCCACCCCGCCATAAAGGTCTCCCCCTTGCTCTCACACAGATTGTGGAGCACACAGCAAGCTGCAATAACGATGGGGATATTGGTTTCGCTGAGATCACAGCGAGTGAGTAAGCTTCTCCATCTCCCCTTGAGACGGCCAAAAGCACACTCCACTACCATTCTGCACTTGCTCAGCCGGTAGTTGAACAGTTCTTTTTCTGTGTCCAGGGCGCCAGTATAGGGCTTCATGAGCCAGGGCATTAGCGGGTAGGCTGGGTCCCCGAGGATCACTGTAGGCATCTCCACATCCCCAACAGTTATCTTGTGGTCCGGGAAGTAAATACCTTCCTGCAGCCGTCTAAACAGACCAGAGTTCCTGAACACGCGAGCGTCATGAACCTTGCCCGGCCATCCGACGTAGATGTTTGTAAACCGTCCCCGATGGTCCACCAGTGCTTGCAGCACCATTGAAAAGTACCCCTTTCTATTGATGTACTGGCTGGCCTGGTGGCCCGGTCCCAGGATAGGGATGTGAGTCCCATCTATAGCCCCACCGCAGTTTGGGAATCCCATCGCAGCGAAGCCATCTATGATGGCCTGCGCGTTTCCCAGGGTCACTACCTTTGACAGCAGTACCTTGACGATTGCCTTGGCTACTTGCATGACAACAACCCCCACGGTAGATTTGCCCACGCCAAAGTGGTTCGCGACTGACCGGTAGCTGTCCGGCGTTGCAAGCTTCCAGAGGGCTATGGCCACTCGCTTCTGGACAGTGAGGGCTGCTGGCATGCGGGTGTCCTTGCGCTTCAGGGCAGGGGACAGCAACTCACAAAGTTCGAGGAAAGTCCCCTTCCGCATGCGAAAGTTTCGCAGCCACTGGGATTCATCCCAGACCTGAAGCACTATGCGGTCCCACCAGTCCGTGCTTGTTTCCCGGGCCCAGAATCGCCGTTCAACAAAATCCACATGCCCCATTGCAAACGTGATGTCCTCGGCGCTGGGTGTCGTGGTTTCTGACAGCTCTGTGCTACTCTCCGACTTCAGGCCCTCACTCCGCTGCCGTAGCCTCCTCGCCTGATTTCTCTGCATCTGCCTCTGGGAAAGGTGTATGATAAGGTGCGAGGCGTTGAGAACGGCCACAACTGCAGCGATGGTCGCAGCGGGATCCATGATCGCAGTGCTGTGGCGTCCGCGCTGTCACTGATCAAAAAGTGCGCGAACTGATTTCCCGCCGGCGCTTTCAGGGAGGGAGGCAGGGCGGTAGTGACTGACGGATGACGACAGTTACCCAAAAGCACCCTCGCCACAATTTTTTACCCAGAAGCCATTGGGGGCTCGACCCAGAATTCCACTGGGCAGCGGGGACTGCGGGAACTGTGGGATAGCTGCCCACAGTGCACTGCTTCCAATGTCGACGCTTTCCCTGGTAGTGTGGACTGACAAAGTCGAATTACTGTCCTTAGTGTAGACACACACGTTCGACTTTCTAATATCGATTGCACATATTCGATTTAACTAAAATCGAACTACTCTCGTAGTGTAGACATACCCTTAGTTCAAAATAATAGGCTAAAAACAGAGCCTCACTGAAAAACAGATGCTGTGAACAATTTTCCTGAGTAAATACATGGCAAATTACAGTACTATTATGAAGTGGTGTGACAGAAACGAATTTGGATGGTCCTGTGGGACACTGCAGTCAAGCACTGCAGTTGTTCTATATTTCCCCCATCCCAACTCTCTTCCCATGTTTCCAAATGCATTAGAAATCAAGGATTACTTCCTGTGAATTGTTCCTGGTTGAGTTGGACAATACATAGGAAATATTTTAATGACATCTTTTTTCCAGAGTGGGTTCATCTGATCTTTAATAGTTGATTGGACAAGAGCCCTTTTAAAAATACTATGTATTTCTATAAATAAGCTGTTTCATGTTATTTTGATCTTAAAGTTTCAGGGAACACTGTCCTTAGATTGCTAGAAAGTGGACCAGTTCCAATTGGTACAATAAGATATTTTACAAAGACATGAACATCACTAGGGACGTGTAAACGTTCCAAGGTATTATTTGGATTCACAGAGTTATTTGGAGTTCACAAATCCCTGAACCAAAGAACTTAGAAACAAGTTGGATTTGATTTAAATCAAATTGATTTAAATCATGATTTAAATCACTAGTCAGGAAGACTCGATTTAATCATGTATTTCTACATAAAAGTGCATTCTTGTTGGTTGTTATAACCTTAACACATATTCTTCATAACTCAGAGATAGATGTAGGTTTCATTTTTAGAAGGTACACACTATACATTTTTAAAGTGATTTATTTTGAAAACTTTTCAGATTAGTTTTACAGCTATATTAAAAATTAATTATTGTTTGGTTATTTCATTTACCAAAGATAATTGAAGCAGATATATATGAAGTAATTGGGAGGTGACCTATCTCCAATTCAACAGGTTAATCATTAATATCACTGGTCTACAATTTTTGAGAAGTCATCTGCTTCAGAGATAAAATGTGCTATTTATTATGTATTTTGATGTGC
>NW_020698989.1:0-9163 GCF_002925995.2 Terrapene triunguis
CCTAGTGAGCTGGCTTTTGTGAATCGCACTGTAAGGGTTTGTCTACACTATGAAATTAGTTCGATTGAATAGAAGTTGATTTTTTAGCAGTCGATTTGATACTGTCATTTGTGTGTGTCCGCACTAAGTGCATTAAGTCGGTGGAGTGCGTCCACAGTACCAAGGCTAGTGTCGACTTTCGGAACGTTGCACTGTGGGTAGCTATCCCACAGTTCCCGCAGTCTCCGCCCCCCATTGGAATTCTGGATTGCACTCCCAATGCCTGATGGGGCAAAAACATTGTCGCGGGTGGTTGTGGGTACATGTCGTCAGGCCCCCCACCTGCTCCTTCCTTCAGTCCTGCCTGGAATATCAGGCAAGCCTACTAAAGAACCAGGGAGGCAAATGGCCGCTCCGGGTCAGAGCCCCAGACATCCCGCAGAAATGATGAGCTGCATGCCATTCCAGGGGGTGCCCCAACAACAACCCCACCCAGTGCTTTCCTTCTCCTGCACCCCTCCCAGGCTACCTTGGCAGTTATCCCCCCATTTGTGTGATGAAGTAATAAAGAATGCATGAATTTGAAACAACACTGACTTTATTGCCTCTGCAAGCAGAGATCAAAGGGGGGAGGGGAGGGTGGTTGGCTTACAGAGAAGTAGAGTGAACCACCATTCTGCACTTGCTCAGCCTGTAGTTGGACTGCTCCTTACTACTGTCCAGGCTTCTGAACCACGGGAGCAAGGGGCAGGCTGGGGTAGGCGCGACCGCGCGGTGCTGCTGACTGGGAGAGTAGACTGAGGCAGAAGCCTCCAGCTGGCATTTTCCAGGCAGGACTGAATCTCCATTACACAAAACTTAAAGAGAGAATGACCTGAAGTCATTCCCATGTTTGTCCAGGCGCCCCCGACCGACCTTACCGAGGCCAACCAGGAACACCCATGGGATGATGATGACAGCTACCAGTCATACTGCACTGTCTGCCGTCCACAAGGCAAGGCAAGGGGATGCTGCTGTGTAGCGCTGCAGTACCGTGTCTGCCAGCAGCACCCAGGAGACATACGGTGACAGTGAAAAAAGGCGAGAAATGATTTTTTCCTGTTGCTTTCACGGAGAGCTGCCCTGACAGTTCACAAGCGAGTGGCGATAGCCCTGTGGAAGCCTGCAATGCCAGACAGCTACCAGTCAGTCGGGAATCAATTTGGAGTGGGCAAATCTACTGCGGGGGCTGCTGTGATCCAAGTAGCCAAAGCGATCTTTAACCTGCTGCTATCAAGGGTAGTGACTCTGGAAAATGTGCAGGCCATAGTGGACGGCTTTGCTGCAATGGGATTCCCTAACTGTGGTGGGGCGATAGATGGAACACATTTCCCTATCTTGGGACCAGAGCACCAAGGCAGCGAGTACATAAACCGAAAGGGGTACTTTTCAATGGTGCTGCAAGCACTGGTAGATCACAAGGGACGTTTCACCAACATCAACGTGGGATGGCTGGGAAAGGTACATGACGCTCGCATCTTTAGGAACTCTGGTCTGTGTCAACGGCTGGACCAAGGGACTTACTTTCGCGTTAACGTGCAGCACAAACTTAACTGAAGCCCTCCACCCAACCCTATTCCCTGGGATGATTGCTTCAGCCCTCCTCCCACCACATGGCTAACAGTGGGGATGATTTCTGTTCAACCTCAGGCAAACAGCCCAGCAGGAATGGCCACCTCTGAATGTCCCCTTAATAAAATTCCCCTATTTCAACCAGGTGACCATGAATGATATCACTCTCTTCAGGATAACACAGAGAGATAAAGAACGGATGTTGCTTGAATGCCAGCTGTCATAACTATAAAGGGAAGGGTAACAGCTCTCCTGTGTACAGTACTATAAAACCCCTCCTGGCCAGAGACTCCAAAATCCTTTTACCTGTAAAGGGTTAAGAAGCTCGGGTAACCTGGCTGACACCTGACCCAAAGGACCAATAAGGGGACAAGATACTTTCAAATCTTGGGGGGGGGGGGAGGCTTTTGTTTGTGCTCTTTGTTTTGGGGGTTGTTCGCTCTTGGGACTGAGAGGGACCAGCCATCAGTCCAGGTTCTCCCCATCTTTCTAAACAAGTCTCTCATATTTCAAACTTGTAAGTAAAAAGCCAGGCAAGGCGTCTTAGTTTTACTTTGTTTTCTCAACTTGTAAATGTGCCTTTTACTAGAGTGTTTATCTTTGTTTGCTATACTTTGAACCTGGGCTAGAGGGAGGTCCTCTGAGCTCTTTAAGTTTGATTACCCTGTAAAGTTATTTTCCATACTGATTTTACAGGGATGATTTTTACCTTTTTCTTTAATTAAAAGCCTTCTTTTTAAGAACCTGATTGATTTTTCCTTGTTTTTAGATCCAAGGGAGTTGGATCTGTATTCACCAGGAGTTGGTGAAAGGAAGGAGGGGGGAAGGGTCAATTTGTCCTTGTTTTAAGATCCAAGGGGTTTGGATCTGTATTCACCAGGAGTTGGTGGGAGAAAGGAGGGGATGGTTAATTTCTCCTTGTCTTAAGATCCAAGGGGTTTGGATCTGTATTCACCAGGGAATTGGTGAAAGGTTTCTCAAAGCTTCCCAGGGAAGGGAATTAGCTTGTGGGAATGGTGGCAGCGGACCAGATCTAAGCTGGTAGTTAAGCTTAGAAGTCTTCATGCAGGCCCCCACACTTGTACCCTAAAGTTCAAAGTGGAGATACAGCCTTGACACCAGCAAACACCGGGACCATACGCTGCCGTGCTTTGTTATGCAGTGATTCCAGGCTACGTGCTACTGGCCTGGTGTAGCTGTACTGGCTGCCAATGCATCCCAAGTCTTCAGGGCAGATTAATCATTAAACACGCTTGCTTTTAAACCATGTACAATATTTACAAAGGTACACTCACCAGAGGTGCCTTCACCGCCTTCAAGGTCCATGAGCCCACCTTGGGTGGGTTGGGAGGGTACTGGCTCCAGGGTGATGAACAGTTCGTGGCTGTCAGGGAAAACGTTTTCTCCGCTTCCTTGCTGTGCGCTAACTTCAACATCCTCCTCCTCCTCCTTTTCCTCGTTCCCTAAATCTGCATCCCTGTTGCATGAGAGTCCATTGATGGAGTCAAAGCACAGGGGTGGGGTAGTTGTAGGGGCACCCCCTAGAATGGCATGCAGCTCCTCATAGAAGCGGCATGTCTGGGGCTCTGCCCCAGAGCGGCCATTTGCCTCTCTGGCTTTTTGGTAGGCTTGCCTCAGCTCCTTAAGTTTCACGCAGCACTCCTGCGGGTCCCTGTTATGGCCGCTGTCCTTCATGCCCTTTGAGAATTTTTTCAAATATTCCAGCATTTC
This sequence comes from Terrapene triunguis, assembly GCF_002925995.2. NCBI lineage: Eukaryota > Metazoa > Chordata > Testudines > Emydidae > Terrapene > Terrapene triunguis. The sequence goes on from NW_020698989.1 coordinate 3,322, forward strand.
ATCTTTTGGAACAGAGTTCGGATGGCACGGATTCGTCTCCCCATACAGCGATCAGATCCAGTACCTCCCGTTCGGTCCATGCTGGAGCTCTTTTGCAATTCTGGGACTCCATGGTCACCTGTGCTGATGAGCTCTGCATGGTCACCTGTGCTGATCAGCTCTCCACACTGGCCGAACAGGAAATGAGATTCAAAAGTTCGTGGGGCTTTTCCTGTCTACCTTGCCGGTGCATCAGAGTTGAGAGTGCTGTCCAGAGCGGTCACAATGGAGCACTCTGGGATAGCTCCCAGAGGCCAATACCGTCGAATTGCGTCCACACTACCCCAAATTTGACCCAGCAAGGTCGATTACCACGCTAATCCCCTCGTCGGGAAGGAGTACTGAAATCGATTTTAAGAGCCCTTTAAGTCGACAGAAATGGCTGCGTCGTGTGGACGGGTGCAGGGTAAAATCGATCTAAGGGTATGTCTACACTACAAGAGTAGTTCGATTTTAGTTAAATCGAATATTTGCAATCGATATTAGAAAGTCGAACGTGTGTGTCCACACCAAGGACAGTAATTCGACTTTGTCAGTCCACACTACCAGGGAAAGCGTCGACATTGGAAGCAGTGCACTGTGGGCAGCTATCCCACAGTTCCCGCAGTCCCCGCTGCCCATTGGAATTCTGGGTCGAGCCCCCAATGCCTTCTGGGGGAAAAAAATGTCTCGAGGGTGCTTTTGGGTAACTGTCGTCATCCAATCGTCACTCCCGCCCTCCCTCCCTCCTTGAAAGCGCCGGCGGGAAATCAGTTCGCGCACTTTTCTGGTCAGTGACAGCGCGGACGCCACAGCACCGCGAGCATGGATCCCGCTGCGACCATCGCTGCAGTTGTGGCCGTTGTCAACGCCTCGCAGCTCATCATCCACCTTTCACAGAGGCAGATAGAGAGAAATCAGGCGAGGCGGCTACGGCAGCGGGGTGAGGACCTGAACTCCGAGAGTAGCACACGCCTGTCAGAAACCACGACACCCAGCGCCGAGGACATCGCGTTTGCAATGGGGCATGTGGATTTTGTTGAACAGCGATTCTGGGCCCGGGAAACAAGCACGGACTGGTGGGACCGCATAGTGATTCTGGTCTGGGATGAATCCCAGTGGCTGCGAAACTTTCGCATGCGGAAGGGGACTTTCCTGGAACTTTGTGATTTGCTGTCCCCTGCCCTGAAGCGCAAGGACACCCGCATGCGAGCAGCCCTGACTGGTATTTACTTGGAGAAGCTTACTGACTCGCTGTGATCTCAGCGAAACCAATATCCCCATCGTTATAGCAGCTTGCTGCGTGCTCCACAATCTCTGTGAGAGCAAGGGGGAGACCTTTATGGCGGGGTGGGAGGTTGAGGCAAATAGCCTGGCTGCTGATTACGCCCAGCCAGACAGCCGGGCGATTAGAAGATCCCAGCGGGACGCGCTGTGCATCCGGGAGGCTTTGAAAGCCAGTTCCAGGACTGAGCAGGGTACCCAGTGACTTTTAAGTTTGTGGACACAGAAGCTGAACTTGCCCCCGTTTCTTTACCCAGTTACCCCCTTCACCCCCTTCCCAAAAAATAAAATCTGTTCTGTTTTGCTAATGAACACCGTTGTCTTCATTACTCTTTTCGTGGGAATGTTTTAAACCTGGGTTTAGTGTTGTGATGCTAATGATGCTTCTAAACTGCCCTCCCCCGCCACAAAGTCACAGAGCAACCCCGCCCCCCCCCCCACAGAACATGAAAGCCATCTCCCAGACTGACCAGGGTAACTAGTCACTGCACTGTGTATGTGCCCTGCTGCTGGGCCTGCCCCCTGCTAAAGGTGACTGTCCTGTCTAATTACCAAGCCCCTTCCCCCCCTTCAGACAGACTCTCCTCCAAAAGAAGAGGATGGAAACAGTAATGAACAGAAATGTATTTTTTATTAACAACCGCACATGGAACGGGGGGGTGAAACTTGGACGGGGTCTTGTGTGAGGCGGGTAGGAAAGGACTTTTCAGATTTTGGGGAATGAGAGCCTTCTACTGCTATAGCTGTCCGCTGGGGTGGAGTGAAAGTTTTCACGGCCCCTGCCGCCCCTCCGTGTTTGGACTTTGGGTGAGGGGGGTATGGGACTTGGTGGCGGGGCAGGGCGGTTAGAGAGAGACTGCAGCGGGGCTCTCTCCTCCTGCCTCCGGTCCTGCAGAACATCCACAAGGCGGCGGAGCGTGTCCGTTTGCTCCCTCATTAGTCCAAGCAGCGTTTGAGTCGCCTGCTGGTCCTCCTGTCGCCACCTCTCCTCCCGTTCCATGTTTGCCCGGTGCATTTGGGACAAGTTCTCCCTCCACTGTGTCTGCTGGGCTGCCTGTGCTCGGGAGCATCCCATTAGTTCAGCAAACATGTCTTCCCGTGTCCTCTTCTTCCTCCTCCTAATGTGCGCTAGCCTCTGGGCAGATGTGGCTGTGGGAATTGGAAAAAGGGAGTGAATTCCTGAGACAGATCAATGTATCTGTGAACAGAGAACATAGTCTTTCTCTGTGAACAAGACCATGCAGAGCACCTATCACACGCGCACTGAGGACAAGGTCGAATTTTCGGCCCTCGCCTACAGTGCCTGCGGTCTTGCTGTGGCGAGCTGAGGAGCGGGGCAGGACACCGGACTTTGTCTAGCTGGCAAACATGGTAAGCCGTAGACTTGTGGCTGCTTAAAACTTTAAGAGTGGCACTGGCCTCCTTTCACATAGAAAGCAATGCGAGTCTCTGCTGGCAGCAATCCTGCAAGCATGAACTCTGCCCCTGTCCCAGCCCCTCGCGGCTGTAAACCGCGTGGCTGTAAACCGGCGGTTGCAGTTCTGTAAAGGAACGGGCAAGCAGTCCCAATACTAACTGTCCCCTACCTAATTCAAAGCAGGGCGTCATGCCAGACATCACCCTCCTGAGGGTCTCGGAGAGCCAGAAGGAGAGGATGCTGCGGGACAGCCTGCAGAAACCGGGGCCATTTACTGCTATGCTGTGCAAGGCCATGATCCCCGAATACCTGCTGGCGTTGTGGCAGGGAAACGTCTCATACCACGGGGGGCCTAATAAGCTCTCCCTGCCAAAGAACCTGATAATTAGGCTGGAAAGACACCTGCAGGAGGCCTATGAGGAGTTCTCCCCGGGGGATCTCGCCTCTATCCCCGGACACATCGACCAGTTTTTGGGTTAGGTGCCCTTGGAGGGACAAAAGAGTGGAGCGTCTTGGGCAGTGTAATCATGAAGCGGACATTGTTGAATTTTCTTAAAATGGTTCGGACTATACATTGAAGCGGCCAAAGACACAGTAATCATGAAACCCTTTGTTCAGATTCCCCTTTTTGTTGCACTTTCCTGTTTACATGTTTAGAAGCACTTTACCCATTGTTAATATTTCAAATCTTCCTGTTCTGTTATAAATAAAAGTTTACATACTTGAAAGCACTTTAGCTATTGTTAATATTTAAAATATGCAAGTTCTGTTATAAATAAATGTTAAGATATTTAAAACACATACTGCTTGATCCTTCCCCTGAATCTATGTCTGGGGTAAAGGCGGGGGACGGTTGCTAGGGGATCTCTGTGAGGGTGATGAAGAGCTCCTGGCTGTCGGGGAAATCAGCGGTGCCAGCGCTGTCGACTGCCTCGTCCTCCTCATCTCCTTCTTCATCTTCCCCGTCCGCTAACATGTCGGAGGAACCGGCCGCGGACAATATCCCATCCTCAGAGTCCACGGTCAGTGGTGGGGTAGTGGTGGCGGCCGCACCTAGGATGGAATGCAGTGCCTCGTAGAAACGGGATGTGTGGGGCTGGGATCCGGAGCGTCCGTTTGCCTCTTGGTTTTTTGGTAGCCTTGTCTCAGCTCCTTGATTTTCACGTGGCACTGCGTTGCATCTCGGCTGTATCCTCTCTCTGCCATGGCTTTAGAGATCTTCTCGTAGATCTTTGCATTCCGTCTTTTGGAGCGCAGCTCGGCAAGCACGGACTCATCTCCCCACACAGCGATGAGATCCAAGACTTCCCGATCAGTCCATGCTGGGGCCCTCTTTCTAGTCTGGGATTGCAGGGCCATCTCTGCTGGAGAGCTCTGCATCTTTGCCACTGCTGCTGAGCTCGCCACGGTGTCCAAACAGAAACTGCGATTCAAACTGCCCAGACAGGAAAAGGAATTCAAATTTTCCCGGGGTGTGGCTGGTCAGAGCATCCGAGCTCGGACTGCTGTCCAGAGCGTCAACAGAGTGGTGCACTGTGGGATAGCTCCCGGAGCTATTAGCATCGATTTCCATCCACACCTAGCCTAATTCGATATGGCCATTTCGAATTTAGCGCTACTCCTCTCGTTGGGGAGGATTACAGAAATCGATTTAAAGAGAGCTCTATGTCGAACTAAATAGCCTCGTGGTGTGGACGGGTGCAGGGTTAATTCGATTTAACGCTGCTAAATTCGACATAAACGCCTAGTGTAGACCAGGCCTAACTGTTGCAGGCACAGTGGCCCGAGGACAGCAACAGCGGGGTTCGTTGCCCGGCGTGCTTCACGCCAATAAACATACCGGGGTGGAGAAACAATCAACGTTTATTTGAGATCTCAAAGTGGTGCAAGGAGACAGGCAAGTCTCAAATCGAGCACACCAGCAAAAACAGTTTCTCTCCTCATATACTTTTCACAACTAAGCCCCCTCCTCTCTCCCCCTCTACCACCCCCCCACTCCTCCTCCCCTCTCTACCGAAGGCATGTTTATACATTTAAGCCGTTAAATCATTCTAGGGCTATAAATCTAGCTTGTTAGTAACATTCCTCTAAACAGTTATTTGGTTCCGTTTACTCTTAGTTTATTACCCCTTCTCCAGCTAAAAACATGCAAACCTCATCATTATCGCTTGGTACCTGGTATGAGGGGGGGGGGGTTGTAATTGGTAACTGGCTATTTACACATTCCAATTCCTGTCCTTGGCTCTTGAGGTCGATTAGAGATAAACATGGAAGGACAGAGTTTAAACATGGAAGAACTCTGGTTCATATATATAGGCCTAGTAACCCCAACATAACGCTGCTAAATTCGACCTAAACTTGTAGTGTAGAACAAGCCCAAGGTGCCTCTGATGCCCATGCATTGTCTAGGGAGTTTAGGCACCTGACACAGCTTTGCAGAATGTGATTTTCTGGTTGCCTACAGACTGCAACACCAAGTCCCTTCATGGATTGCCCCCTGTGTAACCAGTCACCTCTCCGCAGAGCACAGCTGAGCAATTCCTGATTGGCATGGGTGTGTACAGGACAGAGAGAGCACAGGCTGGATAGTGACACAAAGCAGTAAAACCCAAACTCTCCTCCTAGAGGCGCAGTATTCCCTGTGGGGGCTGGGGGAACACAACCAAGTCAGGAAGCAAATCCCACGGCTCTGCCCCTGACAACTGCAGCTGGGACAATAAAGTGGAACAAATAAGAAGAATTGTTTGTAATGTTTTATTTACAGTAAGTAACTAAAGGTGGTAAGTAACCGGAGCCAAGAAGGAGCCTTAATAACCACAGCATGGCAAGGAGATCCCCAGCTACTGAGAACAGTTTTCTTCTTGCTTCTTCTAATTCCCTCTGGTTAAACCCACCCTGTCCCTGACTCCCCCAGTGCTGCCAACCTCAGGAGTTTAAAAAAAATCATGAGACTGACCCAATGATTTTTTTAAGGTTATATATAATGGCTTTTCCATCAATCTGCACCCATCCAGCCCCATGTGTGTGTGTGAGAGACCATTACAGTGTTACCAGTTGTTCTGAAGTGACCTTGGCTCCTTCTGCAGGAGCTCTGGCTGAGAGACCCCATGAGATCTAATCCCA
>NW_020698990.1:0-278 GCF_002925995.2 Terrapene triunguis
CCCCCCCCCCATTCCTCCTTTCTTTCGTCACTTTTGGGCACATGGAAGATTGCTGTTTCCCTCCAGGGCAGGAGTCACATCAGGCAAAAGCAATATCAGGCACGGGTAGAAGGGAGCCGGGCAGGCAGCTGTTGCGGGTGGCCAGGGTGGGGGAGTGGGTTTGAGCAGATCTCTAGATTGGAGAAGACCCTCTGTGTTGTAGCATGCATTATTTGGAAACATTTGCAAGTTGTACATCACAGTTACCTTTCTGCACTTTCATTTTGTGTTTCTTTATG
>NW_020698990.1:288-619 GCF_002925995.2 Terrapene triunguis
TGGGGGAGTTGCATTGTATGTAAGAGACGAGTATGACTGCTCAGAGCTCCGGTATGAAACTGCAGAAAAACCTGAGTGTCTCTGGATAAAGTTGAGAAGTGTGAGCAACAAGGGTGATGTCATGGTCGGAGTCTGCTATAGACCACCAGACCAGGGGGATGAGGTGGACGAGGCTTTCTTCTGGCAACTAGCAGAAGTTGCTAGATCGCAGGCCCTGGTTCTCATGGGAGACTTTAATCACCCTGATATCTGCTGGGAGAGCAATACAGCGGTGCACAGACAAACCAGGAAGTTTTTGGAAAGTGTAGGGGACAATTTCCTGGTGCAAGTG
>NW_020698990.1:60619-63159 GCF_002925995.2 Terrapene triunguis
CACTTGCACCAGGAAATTGTCCCCTACACTTTCCAAAAACTTCCTGGATTGTCTGTGCACTGCTGTATTGCTCTCCCAGCAGATATCAGGGTGATTAAAGTCTCCCTAAAGAGTAAGAACTCTAAACCATTCTTGGAGCTGTTTCCATCACTTAGCACAAACTCAACAGACTATCTAGGCTTCTGAGTGAGGTTTGAGGATGTTGTGTGTGCTGGTGGTTGTGTAGATTTGTGTGTGGGTTGTTTTGTGCTGAAAGATTTGTGCTGGTTTGTGTGGGTGTGTGCTGTAGTGAGGGGTTTGGGGTTATGTGTGTGTTTGGGGTTAATGTGTGTGCTGGTCATGTTACTCCTGTGCTAACTGCTTACATGTTAAAGTAGAAATGTATTGGTCAGCGTTTCTAGCAAATGGCTGCAGTTTCACTCATACTAGCAGAAATAATAGAGATAAGGAGGGAACAGAGAGATAGTTAGTTTGTAGCTGTTTTCCCATATATCCCCAAGGTATTTAGTGCAAAGGGTCAAGGAATGTACCGTGTTCTCCCTTCAAAATGACAAATGTATCCGTAACAGATGTCTCTTGTATCCCCTTCCCCAAAATAATATGTATTCTGTGTAACCTGTTATCTATTGGTCAGCATAATGACGTAAAAAGGATGAGAACTGAGTTGTTTGTTACTGATTATAAAAAGGGCCTATGTCGCCCATGTAAGGTGTGTCTCCTCTGGCATGAGCCGAGGTGCACCCTCTCAGCTGACTGACAAATAAAGAACCTGGTACCTGTCTTTATGTCTCTCCGTGCCTCCTTGGTGTAATTAGGTAAGCTCCGGGGGGAAACGAGCCCTATTTGGCTAACATAGCCCCATCAAGTTCCCCTCTCTGAATTAAGGCTGGCCTGTTGTGATTGGATCCAAACATACAATCCCATGTACTGCTGAGCCCTCTGGAACTGGGTGGTGACTAGTCACTGTTCCTAGACGTGGGTCTCTCGGCACTCCCATTCTTTCACCAGTGGTGAGCCATTCAGGGTTGATGGCCCTTGATGGTGTTGTCACTGCTTTGCAGACACAGCTTCCCCAAGATCTATTACATGTTTCCTGCTATGAAAGAGGTGATGTCATCCAGAATGATGGTTGCAATTTGAAATCGCATTCATTAAACCAAATGTAAATAACAACTGGACAAAGACATATTCCCCAAACTGTCACAGCAACCTTAGACAAGGAAGCATTAGCAGTGATCCTTAATCTCTCTCTCCAGACATCCTCTATAACATATTTAAAATGTCCAAAGGGCCTATCCACAAGTTTAGGTGCATGAATACTTTTCAAAATCTGGTCTGTAGGCAATTTTGAAAATGTTACCCGTTGATTTTAGGTGTTGCACAGCAATTAAAAAGAAGGGTGTGTATTCTTGCAGAGAAATGAACATACTATGTACTTTGCTTCAGAACAGACTTAAGAGAGAGCTCTCTGTGATATGATGGGAAAACAACAAATAGCTAAAAATGATGTGTGTTGTTCAACAAATGATTGATGCCTTTTCTGCAGAAATGAGGCAGAAATACAAAGGGTTGATGTGAATGTGAGGCATGTATAATTTCTTTTCCTAGCGCATAGTTATGAATAGTCTCACAGCAGTATGATAACACAGAGCACCCATTAGTATAGATGTTAAAGAACTTTGTAAAGTGTCTAAGCATCATTATCTCCATTTTAGACAACAGAAAATGAGCATACATAGAGAGTTCTTATTTCATAAATTTCAAATCACATTAAGAAAAGGTAAGTAGTATTATCACCAACAATTTCATAGAGTAAAGGGTCTGTTGGGATGGCAAACAGCAGGGGGAAGCCAGAATTCAAGTGTTGACTGGTTTTAAATGGAAGTTAGATTATAAATTGCAAAATTTGTTTATTTCCCCCTAGATGAAACCCACAGCAAACAAACACCAGGGAAATCAAACGACCATCACAGAATTTATCCTCCTGGGATTCGGGGATCTCCCTCAACTTCAGACCCTTCTTTTCCTGCTGTTTCTAGTGATCTACATTGTGACTGTGGCTGGGAATATCCTCATCATTGGGTTAATTGTGGCTGATCAGAATCTTCACACCCCCATGTACTTTTTCCTGGGGAACTTGTCCTTCTTGGAGACGTGCTACACTTCTACTCTCCTCCCCAGGATGCTGTCCAGTCTCCTGATTGGGGACAGAACCATTTCATTCAGTGGCTACCTCACACAATTCTATATCTTTGGTTCCTTGGCAGCTACGGAATGTCTTCTTTTATCTGTGATGTCTTATGATCGGTACTTAGCAATATGCAAACCACTACCTTATGCAACCCTTATGAATGGCAGGTTCTGCCTCCAGATTGTTGGTGTCACTAGACATAACTACCAGGTAACTCGGGGGAGTGAAAGGCCATAAGTGCCGATGAAACTTCCTTGCTCTGGGTCTAAGTGAGCCACAGTGACTTCATTTTGTAAACGATTACCTACTTCTATGCTAACTGCTTACATGCTGAAGCAGGCTGAAGCAG
>NW_020698990.1:63169-67787 GCF_002925995.2 Terrapene triunguis
TTTAGGGTCTCTCATAACATTCCTTTTTGTCACAAGCAACAGAGGGTCCTGTGGAACCTTTGAGACTAACAGAAGTATTGGGAGCATAAGCTTTCGTGGGTAAGAACCTCACTTCTTCAGATGCCAGGCCATTACTTGCATCTGAAGAAGTGAGGTTCTTACCCACGAAAGCTTATGCTCCCAATACTTCTGTTAGTCTTAAAGGTGCCACAGGACCCTCTGTTGCTTTTTACAGATTCAAACTAACACGGCTACCCCTCTGATACTTTTTGTCACAGAAGCACTCCTTCTGTTACCTACTGTTTCATACACAGCGCATGCAGAATGAAAAGCCATCCCTGCAGACATGGCTACCAATACCTATGAGGCCCTAAAAATTGCCTTTGCCCATAAATTTAATCTCTCCCACTGTTGAATATGTGCCCAGACTCCACACCATTCGGCTGGATTGCCCTGGAAAGTAGTTCCCCAAAATTGGTCAGACTATTGTCAAAGGTGGATGGTTACCAGCAGCAGCACCTCTGACAATTTAAGTTTGCAATCTAACTGTACTGTGAAAGCTCCTTATGGCCTACACAATGGCTCTTGAAATTCCCACTATAGTAGCACTCTTAAGCCCCAGCCTATTCGTTTATGCTCTCCACCCACTGGTCTCATATGTTATCAGCAAGCCAGTACAAGTAATCATATCTGGTTTGCAGGCATTAGTAGGTGTAAATTTTATATTGGTCCTGGTATAAGTCTCACTGTTCCTCTACTAAATGCCACCGGTTGGCAAACCGGCGCTGCATTCTTTGCCCTTTCCCCACAAGCCACCCTGTGGAATCTACAAGGTAACAATAAAAAGGCTAGTTATGGTAAAGCATTCTGGGTTTGTGGTAATAGTGCCTACAAATGGCTCCCTCATGGTTGGCATGGTAGCTGTTACAAAGGCTATCTCACTCCTCCCCTCCGTGTTCTCACCCAGGCACCCTCAGGTCGCCCTAGGTACTATCGGTCCTTGAAAGCTACCATTAAACCCATCGAAAAAGGAAACAGGTTTGGAATAATATTTCTCCCTACCTATGGGGTGGGACGGCTAACCCAACTCTACAAAAAACTGTTTAAATTTCTCACTCAGTTTGCCAATAATACCCTGGCCATAAAAAAAAGCATAAGTTCTAAGCTGTACCAGCTTCGACTGCTGGCTTTGCAAAACCGCCAGGCCCTAGATTATGTGTTAGCCTCACGGGGCGGGGTCTGTGCCCTTATTGGAGAAGAGTGTTGTACCTATGTCCCAGAGTTTTCACAGGATATTAACAAGCATATCTTGTCAGCTGAACAAGCCTTAAACCAGTGGAAGGCCCAAAAAGGGGAACCCACTATTTTTGATTCCCTTTGGGGTTGGTTACCTGGTCTAAGGGGACTAGGGGGAGGCATTGTTCGCATCTTGCTCACAGGTGTTGTAATATGTTTTGTCCTTTTCCTTTTGCTCGCTTGCTGTAAAGTGCTCATATGTAAAATTTGTACCTCCCATTCCCCAGAGGTTCCTTTATACTCTCTCATTAATAATCCCAATTGCATGAAGCTGAATCGCATTTTGTCTTTAAAGTATAAGAAAACTCTGCCAAAGGTTTGTTGAGTGTTCTCAAAGGAGGGATTATTGGTGTCACTAGGCATAGCTACCAGGTAACTCGGGGGAGTGGAAGGCCATAAGTGCCGATGAAACTCCCTTGCTCTGGGTCTAAGTGAGCCACAGTGACTCCATCTTGTAAACTTTCACCTACTTCTATGCTAACTGCTTACATGCTGAAGCAGGCTGAAGCAGAAATGTAAGGGTTAGCTTTTCTAGCAGACAGCTGTAGTTTCACTCACAAACACAGTAGAGATAAGGAAGGGGTAGGGAAAAGCCTCTACGTCTTAGCCTGCAAAGGCCACAAATAAATGAACAAAAACTTTTCTCACATACCAATGTAGTGCCTATTGTAACTGTTGTCTGAGAGGGAGGGGTAGGGGGAAAAGTAACAGAACAAAAGCTTACAGAAACTGCTTGGAATATAAAAGGGAAAACTTGCTTACATGTGCTGTGCTTGATTTCAGACGTGCCTGTCTCCCTGCACCACTTTGAAATCTCAACTAAACTTGGTTTGCTTCTCCACACCTGGTGTGTCTATTAGTGCGGCGCACATCGGGCAACAAACCCCGCTGCTGCCTCCTCGGGCCCTTTAGGCCGGCAACAAGATGACTGCTTGCTCTTGAGTAAGTGGATTTCTGGCTTCTTTGCCAACAATAGTCTTGATATCACAATAAGCATTCTGTAGCCCCAGTGAAGTTAGCCATTTATTTTGTGATTTAAGCCCAATAATAAAACTGGCCTGCAGTGACACCCTCATGCTGGAAATTTCTACTTTCATTCTCTGCTCCATTCTCACACTGCCTCCCTTTCCATTGACACTGGCATCTTATGTTTCCATCATCACCACCATCCTGAGGATCACTTCCTCCACTGGGAGGCAGAAGGCATTTTCCACCTGCTCGTCTCACCTCATTGTGGTGACAATTTTCTATGGGACTCTACTCACCGTCTACCTGTTACCAGATTCTGATGCACTGGGGGACCTGAACAAAATGTTCTCTGTTTTCTATGCAGTCCTAACCCCACTGCTCAACCCCCTTATATACAGTCTGAGAAACCAGGAGGTAAAGCAAGCCTTGCGAAAAGCCATCCTTAGATTTTTCAAGATAATACACACACAACATGGGCCAATCTTAGGGACATGATCTTGCAAAGTGTGAATCATGTGAGTAGCCCCTACTCATCTTTGTGTGTCTTTCGAACTCCTAACTAACAGGTTTAAGATGTCCTTAATCCAAGGGTAGAGTCTTGCTGTTACCTACCTCTGGCCATGTGATAAAATGTGTGCGGGGCAGGGCCGGCTCTAGGTTTTTTGCCGCCCCAAGCAAAAACATTTTTGGCTGCCCCCCACCCCAGCCCTGGGCTCTCTCTTCCCCCCCACCCACACCCCCTGCCACCCCAGCCCTGGGCTCTCTCTTCCCCCCCCCACCCGCACCCCCTGCCGCCCCAGCCCTGGGCTCCCCCCCACCAGTGATGACTCTGCCCGCCTCACCTCCAGTCGGTCCGGTGCTGGCAGGGTTGGGGTAAGCAGCGGGGCTCCCGGGCTGCGCCTCAGCCCGGGGTCCCTCCATCCAGGGCTCCCGCCTCCAGGACCGGCCGGGACCCGGGAGGGCAGAGCCGGGGGACCGCCCCGGCAGGTGGCTGAGGAGCCAGGGCAGGGTAGCCCCAGAGGCAGTGGAGCCCCGGAGAGCGGGACGCAGGCCCCGCACAGCAGCGCCCCACCCTCTATGGCCCCACTGCTGCTGCTGCTTCTGGCCACCCTGCTTCTGGTCCCTGGGCAGCTTGGGCCGCTTTGCCCAGCCCCGGCTGCAGCGCTGGGGGGCGGCCACCCTGCGGCACCTGCAGGCGGCTCCGTGTGCCCCGTGGGGTGTCCCCCAGCCTGAGTGTCCCCCGCTCAAAGCCTGCCCGGCCCAGCCACAAGGTGTGGTCGCTGCTCCCCCGCGGCGCGAACCGCAGTGGCTACAGGGTGCCCCCCACGCACGACGCGCTGCTGCTGCCAGGGCCGGCTCTAGGCTTTTGCCACCGGAAGCACCAAAAAAAATGGCCAGAATGCTGCCCTTGAAAATGTGTTGCCCCAAGCACGTGCTTGGTTTGCTGGTCCCTAGAGCCGGCCCTGGTGGGGGGGGATTAGGACACCAAGCCAAATCCTGAGAAATAAACTGCAACCTGCCACTCTAATGTCCAAAGAATTCTGAGTATCCTCTCTGAACTTTTATTACTTATTCTTTGAGTGTGGTGACTTTGCGAGTAATCATCTTCATGAGTTCATGAGAATAAAATAATTCAGACAAATAAAAATGTGCTCTTCCATAAATTTAGCATTTGTCATTTCTCCTTGCTTTGACCCTATTGATCTCAAAACTGGAATAAAACATATTCTTCACACTTTCCGTAATGTTAAAACACATTTTATAATATGGGTGTAGGCTACATTTGTAGCCATTGGGATGTAATGATGCTAAATTATTAACAAAAGTTGTGTCTAATCATTAGATTAGGAATAAATTATAAACTTGGCCAAGTCAGTAGCTCAGATGACTCTTAAGTGGGGTCATGGTGACATGAGACATAATTCACATAATCCTTATAATTCCTCTCCTGCTAATGTGCATGCTGTAGTTCCATTATCTGAAGCAACTCTATGAGAGAAGGTAAATGTACAGGTGGGCCAAGAGTTCTCATTGACGATTTGTTTCCCATCAGTGTTATTAAAGTTTCTGATCCTGTGCTTCATCAGAGGAGTGGTAGGTCTCTGACACAAAACCTCAGAAGCAGCCCAGGGAAGGGTTTCTTACTCAGGAAGACATAGTTCCCTCCTCTCTACTCCCCCTTGATCCCTGGCATCAGTAATTTGCTTCTGACCAGTGTGGTGACGACACAGGAAAGGAAACAGAACACCAGGTTTGTTGGTAGCCAGAGAGCTTTACAAGCCTCCTGCAAAAAGCCTCCCAGGAAAACTTTTCCTGGGGTTTTTATTTCTTTCCTTACTTTGTTTACAACTCT
>NW_020698990.1:67797-121603 GCF_002925995.2 Terrapene triunguis
ACTTTTCCTGGGGTTTTTATTTCTTTCCTTACTTTGTTTACAACTCTTCTCAGTGGTTACATTTTTGCCCATTCAGAAGGCAGGCAGTATACATGAGCAAAAGATTACAAACTCATCTATTAAGCGCGTGAACACCCAGCTGCAAAGGTGCTATCAGGCTAGCCAATATGTTTTCCAAACACAGACACTGAACCAAGGTCACTCCTGCTTCATTGCCAAGAAAACAGTTTGCCGTTTTCCTGGACTTGTGATTAGGGAGCAACACATTCCTACAGACCAGGTCACTGGGAGTGGAAACTAACCCTCGACCATACCCTGCTCTGTCCTGCTGGACTGAGATTCACCTACTCAGCGGTTGGGCCCAACAAATCTTTCTTAAGGCAAAACAATTTAGTAAGTAATCAGTTCCTTTCAAGGGGGAAGCTCATTAGGACAACACCTCACAATCATCTCCAGCATTGGGCAATACAGATTCAACCTCCCTTTGTTACACAGACATTTTTTATACCTTTTTGTTATCTTTTTATATGTGTATATTAGTCTCTGATTTCCACCTCAGTTGTGCACATTCAGCTGTACAGCTTTTGTATTATCTCCAACAGGTCTTTTGTAGCTTTATAGTTGGCTTTATCTTTTTTTTCCACAAATATGAGTACTCTGCAACTTCTTACATGTGTGCAGTTGTCCTACTTATGCCCACACTCTTGAAGGTTATCAGAACAAATTCATAAAAATCACAGCAGACATTTTATCAGGCCTAAATATGGCTTCATTCCCAACATTGACCACAGTGAAGCCGTAGAATACATCCTTGGGCTTCATAGAAGACTATTTCATATACATCCCTTAGTTTCCCAACTGCCTAAACAAGTGTGTAGCCTTTCCAATGAAAGCAATTAACGTCACCACTAATCTGCCTTGCACAATTACAGAGCTGATTGACATGGTGAATATCCACAGCTGTTCCCCAATGTTTCCAGACTGCTCCTTATATTCTGAAGGTTTATCCTTAGGTTTTTGCTTAACAACACCGACAATGGAGCTTGCTGTGTCAATCTCAAATAAAACTCGTATATCCTCTGAACTCATGAGCTGCCACTGTCCCTGATTTCTGTAGCCCTGTGGAACTCCGTTCTGCAAAATTCTCTCCCAGTCCCATCTAGTTAGATCACAAAATTCAACCTTCTCCACAGTTTTCATAAGACACCATATCACTTCCTCTTTGCCCCCTCCTCCTGGGACAAGGGCCTATTTCTTTCACTATTGCTTATACCGCCTCTGATTAAAGATTTTAACCTTCACTTCTCTACATGTACCACCTTGATTGTTTTGGGCTGTGATGTGATTATAAGCTGCATAAGGACAGGTGCAATAGGAGCTTTAGAGTCCAGATTGTTCAAGGAATGATAAAGTGAATTATAAGGGCACAGGGAACACAAAACTATCCATATTAAGGCTTTTTCTTTCAAAAGTTTCACAATGTGGTTAAAAGATCATGTTCGCTCTGTGTCCTCCAAGTCTGTTGCTCCTAGTTGTTCTTAAAGAACGCTGTTCTGCTCCTTAAAATATTCATATTCCTGAGGATTTCTCAGTCAAAGATTCCAAACTTGTAACACACGGTGCTCTTGGTGACCTTATCTCTCAGCTCTGGTATCTCACTCACTTGAATTTCTTTGACTTCAGTTTTATATTCTTTTGCATGCCAGTTTCAAGGCGTTGTTTCACTATCAAAGCCTGAAAAACTGCAGCATTAGTCCTTTTCTTAGCGACCTTTCTGTTGCCAAAAAAACCTGTTTTCAAGCAGATTAGCCACCACTTCCAGTGGGTTTCATCTTATGAAGGATGTCCAGTGTTTCTTCCAAGTTTGCAGTTCTACTTATGCTGCTAAACATTATCAGAGCAGACTCTTTAAAAATCACAGCAGGCTTTTATCATGTCGAGATACAGGTTTGCTCCCAACACTTCCCACCCACCACCTGCCATGTTTATCCACAACAATCCCAAAGTGTGGTGCCCAGAGATGGGCACAGTTGTCTAACTGAGCCCTCACCAGTGCCAGGTAGAGCTGGACCATTATCTCCCATGTCTTACACACGTCACTCCCATCAATACGCATCAGAATGATAACAGCCTTTTTTCAGACACATTGTATTGCTGACTCTTATTCCATTTGTAATCCACTCTAACCCCCAGATACTTTTCAGCACTACTACCACCTAGCCAGTTATTCCCCACTTTGCACTTGTTCATTTGATTTTCCTTTCCCATGTGAAGCATGTCACACTTGTTTTTAGTGAATTTCATCTTCTTGATGGAATTCTCCAATACTCAAATTTTTCCAGCTTCTTTGGAATTCTAAACCTGACCTCCAAAGTGCCTGCAACCCCTTCCTGCTTGGTGTCATCTATCTATCTATCTCCAAAAGATATTGACTCCAGAATCACCTGTCACAAAATTTAGGCCTCTACCACATGTTCTCAAGGAATAACATCTTTGCA
This sequence comes from Terrapene triunguis, assembly GCF_002925995.2. NCBI lineage: Eukaryota > Metazoa > Chordata > Testudines > Emydidae > Terrapene > Terrapene triunguis. The sequence continues at coordinate 70,296 of NW_020698990.1, forward strand.
TGTGAGTGAGTGGCAGGATGCTATAGTTGCTGGGTCAAGGCACTAGAGGGAGACAAGATCCTGAGTACATAAATTGTGTGTATTTACACTTCTTGAGGCCTTTCTGATCCACCAAGGTGGAGAGATGGGAGCCAGCATGGTTGTAGAATGCGTGGCATTTCCACTTGCACTTATCCATGGGGTAAGCTGTATGATGTCAAATCTATGATAATTATGCACTCACATTAGGTTTGAGGGACAATGGGCTATGACATGGGATCAAAATTCAATGGTGTGTGAATCTTTTGGCCTGATTCTGACTCATCTGAGTAGCCCCATTAACTGTAGTAGACATTTCCCTAGGTAATAAGTCAGTTAGTCCTTGAACGCTTGGATTTGACTTTTATAAGGATTTGGGTCCTTCTATCGTGGGGAATTTTCCTGGCTTCTATGTGACCCTGGTGGAATCGGATGGTGAAAGTATCTGAGTCCCTGCCCTGACTCCCTTTACTGCTTGACATCGAGAACACCCCTTCCTCTCTTCCATAGAGTGGAGTCCTCCTAACCCTGATAAAGCTGGGCTCAGGATCCCTGCATGGCTGAACCACCAGTCTCATTGTGGGTCACTCAGGAGAGGAGCTAGGGTGTCCCCACTCTGGGGTGCTCTCTCCTTACTGGCCACTTTCCTGACCCACTGATTACTGCATTCAATTTGAACCACATACAGTTTCTGAAAAAGAAACTGTAACAAAGTTGAGGGAAATTGAGAGTATTAAAGGATCAAGGAACCTCACATGATGGGCCTGGGGAACACCATAAACAATAGTCTCTGGAATACATTCTAGAATTAACAGTCTATTTCTGACACATTCCAGGCCTCCTGCCCAGGCCCTGAATGCATTGTGATGATACTGTGGATTAACCTTAGCCACTTTTATTAGCACAGTCAGTAAAGACAAGGAAGCTCCAAACCACATAAACCAATGTACCATTAGGGATATCCTTAGTATCATTCCTGGCATATGCTCATGTACTTATATACTCCACCCTTCCTTGGGGAGCTGTTGGTAAGAGACAAAGGACCAGCCCTGTGCCCAGGATGCCAAATGAGTCCAATGGTCTGGCCCCAATGCCCAAAGTTCAGTGATAGATGATGACAACAAAGGTTCTAATGATGAAAGCTTGCTCGCTGCTATGAATATTCATTCAAAGGCCCAGCTTCCCATGTCCATATCTAACTTCCTCACCCTAACAATATTGGGGTCCCTTTAGCCTATTGGCTAACACACTAACACCTTTTAGCTCATTACCATATATGTCAACTACTGCTAAAACAAGTTTGTGGCTAATCATCTGCCAACTATTTTATACTAAAATATCTAAGCCTAGCATCAGTTCAGTATTGCAGTGGTTCCCTGGTATCGTTATGTACCAACTCCCCTCTTAAGAAAGATATCCCCAGTTCCCTGAAATCTAGCTTAACCGTTGGGCCAATTTCTCTATGCTGAGGGTTATAGACCGATGCTGCACTTATGCTAACCTGTGTAAGCCAATCGTTCACAGAATATATGCCTGTCAGCCCGAGAAAGCTGTCTCTTCTTCGGCCCTTCCCCTTTCTGCTGGTATTGGGAAAGACCCAACCAAACAGAAACACTGAGTTTCAGGACAGGACTAACAGCCCCCTTATACATAGATGGTGTCATGGAGAGCATGTGTCAGAGACACTCCTTCCAGGCTATCGCAGAACTGAGGAGGAGCAATGGCTGCCTACTAAGATGACTATGACTATTGATGACTGTGGTACATGACAAAGGACAGAGTGTGGTGAGGAAACTAAACTACTACACCTAGGGGCCTTCTTCTTTCTTCCTGCCTCAGTGTACAACACGATTTGAATTATCCATGCATTGTGGTGAGAGGATTACCTCCCAAGAAGGGCTGGGATATGAAGAGGGAATGAAGATACTCAGCATTCTGGAGGAGGAAGAGAGAAAGGAAACATCTCCCTTCCTTTCTGCCTGTGCAAAGACAGAGGGAGATCCTGAAATGTTGAAGAAGAGAAGTAAGTGGTACAAGGTGATGATGGTCAAACACCAACAGAGATATCAGAGATAAAGCAGGAATGGATCTGCTCCCCAGTGTGAAATGAGGATGATGGAGGATCACCTAGAACCACAGTGCACCAGGCTGGCTGCTCTTTGACAATGTCTCCATCCTGATGCTGCATCAGCATGTGAGCATGACATTACAGCAGCATAACTCTATTCTCAAGGAGGAGGGTTAGCTCAGTGGTTTGAGCATTGACCTGTTAAACCCAGGGTTGTGAGTTCATTCCTTGAGAAGGCCACTTAGGGATCTAAGGCAAAAAAAAACTGGTCCTGCTAGTGAAGGCAGGGGACTAAACTTGATGACCTTTCAAGGTCCCTTCCAGTTCTATGAGATGTGTATATCTCCATTTATTATTCAGCACAATCAATGCAAAGAAATGGCTTGGGATCCCTGATCATATTGTGCTTAGACTGACGACCAAGCGACTCCCCCTCAGCTTTTGCAGCCCCTGTGGATTGAAGCCCTTCTTTCTACATTCCATCCCTGCAGTGAATGTAGCAGAAAACCTTGATAGTTCTGAAAGGCTGGCCACTTTCCCCATTGTTTCTAATGGTGGCTCAGGTTACCTGGCAACGTGACAGCAGAGTCCCTTTGGGGAGAATTCTCATATGGTCACCCAAGCATATAAAGGTGATTGCAATGCTAGACATGGGGAATTGTGATGTTAAAGAGACACTTTTGTTTATGCAGGTGCATGAGGCAGGAATCTGTATAAGGATATTAAAAAATTGAAGAGGAAGAAGAAGACATCTCTATTCTGGTGTCATTCTCTTCTCACTTACCCCAGTTTTATAAAAGTGCAGCTCGATTGACTTCAGTGCAGTTATTTCTGATCTATGCTGGGGTAAGTGAGACTCTTTAAAAGCCGTAAATCTTCATTTAATTTCAAATGTTCACTCAGTTACTGTAATTCAATCTTCAGTGTACCTCTTTCTTTCTTTCTTGTTATTGAATTTTTTCTGAAAAACAGATAAAAAATCAGAAGAACAGAAAGGTAAAGAACTGGTCGGGGGGAGGGAAGAGAAAGGAGGGACATGGCAGGAATGGGGAAGAAGAACAATATCTCATTTTCCATCCACAAGGAATTAATAAAATGTTATTTAAAATGTAGAACTAATCTTTTCAAATTTGTCTGAGGTCCCTCTTTGAAATGTTACCTGCCCTTTAGCTGCTCAGTCAACCAAGTTGTTGCCATCTTCTATCCCCAGTGGCAATCTGATTACCTGTTCACTAGTAGCTGAACCCCCGTGCTGTTGCACAGGTGTAATTTGTAAAGTCATGTGTCAAAAAGCCCAAAATGGCTGAGAACTTAAACATTGAATGATAACAGAACATGAATCCCAGTAATAATTGAACTTGTTCACAATCTAAACTGAAAGAGCTCAGGTACATTCTTGTAACTGTTTCCATCACTTTGCACAAACTCAACAATCAAAGATTCTGAGTGACTTTTGGGCTTATTGCGTGTTCTGGTGGTTGTGTTGATTTGTATGTGGGTTGTGTTGTGCTGGGAGATTTGTGCTGATTTTTGTGCATGAATACTTTTCAAAATCTGGCCTTTAGGTATTTTTGAAAATGTTACCCATAAATTCTAAGTGTTGTATTGCTGTCAGAAAGAATGGGGCATATCCTTGCAGAGAAATGGAAGTACTATGAGATTCTCTTTAGAACAGAGTTGAGAAATAGGTTGATAATATTAAACCTACAATTGTGTTATTGATTCCATATCCACAAAAATGATGGTGCACACATAAAAAGTGGCCATGAGGAGTGTTTAATTTCTTTTCCTAGTATGCATTAAAGTCAGGCATGGTTTCATAACAGAATGATAACACTTAGTTGTTATATAGCACACATTATCACAGATATTAAAGAATTTTGTGAAGTATCTTACGTATCATTATCTCCATTTTACACATGAGCAGATATAGAGAGCTCATAAATTACAAATCAAATTAAGAAAATGTAAGTGGCATCCTCACCAATGATTTCATAGAGTAGGGAACAGGGGCACAAAGAGAGAAAGTGACAAGCCCAAGGTGAAGGACTGGATGAGATATCATTAAAACCCAAAAAAACCAGGACTACTTGTGGCACCTTAGAGACTAACAAATTTATTTGAGCATAAGCTTTCGTGGGCTACAGCCCACTTCATCGGATGCATAGAATGGAACATATAGTAAGGAGATATATATACACATACAGAGAACATGAAAAGGTGGGAGTTGCCTTACCAACTCTAAGAGGCTAATTAATTAAGATGAGCAATTAAGATGAGAGTTGGTAGGGCAACTCCCACCTTTTCATGTTCTCTGTATGTGTATATAACCCAAGTCTCTGGAATCAAAAAGAGTGGCATTTAATTCCCTAAGTCTCCACTCATAATCTCAGACATTTTCGCTAAAGTAATATACAAGAATGTTCAGGAGGCTTAGGCGAGATATGTTCAACCATACAGATACCAGACAATAGGAACATTTCCAATGTGATTGAACTTAGGCACTTTTGAAAATTTTACCCAGAATACCTCCATTATCCGGAGTCTTGACTCAACCATTGGGATGGCGACCAGCAAGGGGAAGCCAAAATTAAAATGTAGACTGTTTTGAAATGGAAGTTAGATTATAAATTGCAAAATTTGTTTTATTTCCCCAAGATGAAACCCGCAGCAAACAAATGCCAGGGGAATCAAACAACCATAACAGAATTCATCCTCCTAGGATTTGGGAATCTCCCTCAACTGCAAACCCTTCTCTTCCTGCTCTTTCTGGTGATCTACATTGTGACCGTGGCCGGGAACATCCTCATCATAGCGGTAGTTGTGGCTGATCAGCACCTTCACACCCCCCATGTACTTCTTCCTGGGGAACTTGTCCTGCCTGGAGACCTGCTACACCTCCACCATCCTGCCCAAAGTGCTAGCCAGTCTCCGGACTGGAGACAGAACCATCTCATTTAGTGGTTGCATCGCACAATTCTATATCTTTGGTTCTCTGGTATCTACAGAATGCCTTCTCTTATCTGTGATGTCTTACGATTGGTATTTAGCCATATGCAAGCCATCACATTATGCAGCCCTTATGAATGGCAGATTCTGCCTCCAGTTGACAGCTTGCTCTTGGGTAAGTGGATTTCTGGCTCCTTTGCCAATGATGTTACTAATATCACAATTAACATTCTGTAGCCCCAGTGAAGTTGACCATTTCTTCTGTGATTTAAGCCCAATAATAAAACTGGCCTGCAGTGACACCTTCATGCTGGAAATTTATGCTTTCGTACTCTGCTCCATACTTACACTGCCTCCATTTCTATTGACATTGGTATCTTATGTTTCCATCATCACCACCATCCTGAGAATCCCTTCCACCACCGGGAGACAGAAGGCCTTTTCCACCTGCTCCTCTCACCTCATTGTGGTGACAATTTTCTATGGGACTCTAGTCATTGTGTATCTGCTATCAAACTCTGATGCACTGAGGGACCTGAACAAAATGTTTTCTGTTTTCTATGGAGTCCTGACCCCGTTGGTCAACCCCCTCATATACAGCCTGAGAAACAAGAAGGTGAAGGAAGCCTTGAGGAAAAAAGCCTTGGATTTTTTTGTCTTTTGCAAGAAATCAGATATTTCTAGCTAATATAAAAAATGGGCCAGTCATGGGGATATCATTTTGGAAACTCAAATCATATGCATAGCCCATATTCCACTCTATGATCCTTTTGAACTTATGACTCTCTGGATCAGGACTTCCTTAATGCCATGGTGGAGTACGGGTGTTGCCTACCTCTGGCCATCTGACAGAATTTGGAGAAATATTAGGAGAAGAAGCCAAATCTTGAGTCATGCACTACACCCCCACTCCCACGCTATTGTCTGAAGCATAAGGTGTATCCTCCCTGAACTTTGATTAGTTATTCTCTGACTGTGGATGACTTTTCAAGTAAACATCTTGAACAGCTCATGAGAATAAAAGAATTAAAAATGTACTCTTTAATTAATTTAGCATTGGTCATCTCTCCTTTCTTTGTCCCTAATAATCTTAAAACTGGAATAAAACATACTCTTGACACTTTACATAATCTTAAAACTTAATACATGTGTAGGCTACATTTGTAGCCATTAGGTTTTAATGATTCATAGATTCATATGATTCATAGATTCTAGGACTGGAAGGGACCTTGAGAGGTCATCGAGTCCAGTCCCCTGCCCGCATGGCAGGACCAAATACTGTCTAGACCATCCCTGATAGACATTTATCTAACCTACTCTTAAATATCTCCAGAGACGGAGATTCCACAACCTCCCTAGGCAATTTATTCCAGTGTTTAACCACCCTGACAGTTAGGAACTTTTTCCTAATGTCCAACCTAGACCTCCCTTGCTGCAGTTTAAACCCATTGCTTCTTGTTCTATCCTTAGAGGCTAAGGTGAACAAGTTTTCTCCCTCCTCCTTATGACACCCTTTTAAATACATGAAAACTGCTATCATGTCCCCTCTCAGTCTTCTCTTTTCCAAACTAAACAAACCCAATTCTTTCAGCCTTCCTTCATAGGTCATGTTCTCAAGACCTTTAATCATTCTTGTTGCTCTTCTCTGGACCCTTTCCAATTTCTCCACATCTTTTTTGAAATGCGGTGCCCAGAACTGGACACAATACTCCAGCTGAGGCCTAACCAGAGCAGAGTAGAGCGGAAGAATGACTTCTCGTGTCTTGCTCACAACACACCTGTTAATACATCCCAGAATCATGTTTGCTTTTTTTGCAACAGCATCACACTGTTGACTCATATTTAGCTTGTGGTCCACTATAACCCCTAGATCCCTTTCTGCCGTACTCCTTCCTAGACAGTCTTTTCCCATTCTGTATGTGTGAAACTGATTTTTTCTTCCTAAGTGGAGCACTTTGCATTTGTCTTTGTTAAACTTCATCCTGTTTAACTCAGACCATTTCTCCAATTTGTCCAGATCACTTTGAATTATGACCCTGTCCTCCAAAGCAGTTGCAATCCCTCCCAGTTTGGTATCATCCGCAAACTTAATAAGCATACTTTCTATGCCAATATCTAAGTCGTTGATGAAGATATTGAACAGAGCCGGTCCCAAAACAGACCCCTGCGATACCCCACTCGTTATGCCTTTCCAGCAGGATTGGGAACCATTAATAACAACTCTCTGAGTACGGTTATCCAGTCAGTTATGCACCCACCTTATAGTAGCCCCATCTAAATTGTATTTGCCTAGTTTATCGATAAGAATATCATGCGAGACCGTATCAAATGCCTTACTAAAGTCTAGGTATTACCACATCCACAGCTTCACCCTTATCCACAAGGCTCGTTATCCTATCAAAGAAAGCTATCAGATTGGTTTGACATGATTTGTTCTTTACAAATCCATGCTGGCTGTTCCAAACAATGATGCCAAATTGTTAAGAAAAGTTGTGTCTAATTATTAAGAATGAATTTTGCAAATGGCCAAGTCAAAAGCTCAAGTCACTCTGAAATGGGGCCATGGTGACACCCTCACTCTTCCTCTCCTGCTAATATGCATACTACACTTTCGTTTTCTGAAGTGACTCCACGAGACAAGGTTTTCTTTTCTTATACGTCTGGATTAGTCTCCGATTTCCACATCAGTTGTTCACTGTCATCTGTACAGCTTTTGTATTTGCTCAAACCGGTCTTTCTTAGCTTTATAATTGGCTTTATCTTTTTTCTCACAAATATGATTACTCTGCAACTTCTTACATGTGTTCAGTTGTCCTACATATGCCCACACTGTTGAAGGTTATCAGAACAGACTCTTAAAAATCACAGCAGGCTTCTTATCAGCCTAAATATGGCTTCACTCTCAGCATTCACCAGTGAAGCCATAGAATACTTCCTAAGGCTTTATAGAGGCCTGTATTTCATACACATCCCTTCTGTTTCCCAACTGCCTAAGTAAGTGTATAGCCTTTCAAATCAAAGTAATTAACACCACCACTAATATGGGTTGCACAATTACCAAGTTCATTGATATCATGAGTATCCACGGCTTTTCCCTACCATTTCCCAGTGTATCTAGATTGCTCCTTATATTCTGAAGGTTTGTCTGTTAGGGGGCTTATTCCTTCACCCTCTCACTTCCGTGGTCCTTCTCGCATGAACAGAGAGCAACAATACCCAAAGTCTGAAGGTGCAAACACTTTCATGTTTATTGGGGTGAACTTCCAGCAAGCATGATTCCAGTTTCCTTCCTCAGTGTCCCCCTTCCCAGCTCTGACACCACAGAGCCTTGCTTGTGTCCCTGTTCCCATTCCGCCCCTTAGCAAAACATGATTCCAATTCCCCCAACCCCATTCCCTGTTCCCATCCCCCCCCCCTTGCTTCCTGATTGACTGCAGACTATATAGTAAAACTTGAGTTCTGCTTAGTGTGACAAAGTTCCTCCTCTATCTTGGTCGCTCCTGCGCTTATTGGCAGATTTTCTTGCCTAAGAGATTCACCATGTGGGTTGGGGAACAGCCCAGAGACCTTCCCCTCTGGAAGAACCCACAGTCCAGGTCAATTGGGAGGTTTGGGGGGAACCCGAGCCCGCCCTCTACTCCGGGTTCCAGCCCAGGGCCCTGTGGACTGCAGCTGTCTATAGTTCCTCCTATAACAGCTGTATGACAGCTACAACTCCCTGGGCTACTTCCCCATGGCCTCCTCCAAACACCTTCCTTAGTCTCACCACAGGACCTTCCTCCTGGTGTCTGATAATGCTTGTGCTCCTCAGTCCTCCAGTAGCACACCCTCTCACTCTCAGCTCCTTGCACCTCTTGCTCCCAGCTCCTCACACTCGCACCACAAACTGAAGTGAGTTCCTTTTTAAAGCCCAGGTGCCCTGATTAGCCTGCCTTAATTGATTCTAGCTGCTTCTTCTTAATTGGCTCCAGGTGTCCTAATTAGCCTGCCTGCCTTAACTGGTTCTAGCAGGTTCCTGATTACTCTATTGGAGCCCCTGCTCTGGTCACTCAGGGAACAGAAAACTACTCATCCAGTGACCAGTATATTTGCCGTCTACCAGACTCCTGTACCCCACTGGTCTGGGTCTGTCACATTAGCTATACCTTAACCCAATCATTTTACTGAAATTTAACTAACCAATCCTAACATATTACCATACAATACAACGTGATTATTTAACCTATTATATCCCACCACCTTAATTGGTTTACACCCAACAAAATTAATTATACAGCAGACAGAAAACAACACAGAACCAGACAGAGATTATACAGACAAACAATAGGGAAGTGGAGACTACAGTGATAGAACAATACAGAAATGATGTCATAACTATAAAGGGAAGGGTAACAGCTCTCCTGTGTACAGTACTATAAAATCCCTCCTGGCCAGAGATTCCAAAATCCTTTTACCTGTAAAGGGTTAAGAAGCTCGGGTAACCTGGCTGACACCTGACCCAAAGGACCAATAAGGGGACAAGATACTTTCAAATCTTGGGGGGGGGGGAAGGCTTTTGTTTGTGCTCTTTGTTTAAGGGGTTGTTCACTCTTGGGACTGAGAGGGACCAGACATCAATCCAGGTTCTCCCCATCTTTCTAAACAAGTCTCTCATATTTCAAACTTGTAAGTAAAAAGCCAGGCAAGGCGTCTTAGTTTTACTTTGTTTTCTCAACTTGTAAATGTACCTTTTACTAGAGTGTTTATCTTTGTTTGCTATACTTTGAACCTGGGCTAGAGGGGGGTCCTCTGAGCTCTTTAAGTTTGATTACCCTGTAAAGTTATTTTCCATACTGATTTTACAGAGATGATTTTTACCTTTTTCTTTAATTAAAAGCCTTCTTTTTAAGAACCTGATTGATTTTTCCTTGTTTTTAGATCCAAGGGGGTTTGGATCTGTATTCACCAGGAGTTGGTGAAAGGAAGGAGGGGGGAAGGGTCAATTTCTCCTTGTTTTAAGATCCAAGGGATTTGGATCTGTATTCACCAGGGAATTGGTGAAAGGTTTCTCAAAGCTTCCCAGGGAAGGGAATGGTGGCAGCGGACCAGAACTAAGCTGGTAGTTAAGCTTAGAAGTCCTCATGCAGGCCCTCACACTTGTACCCTAAAGTTCAAAGTGGGGATACAGCCTTGACAAATGAGGATTTCACATCCCAGCTATTGGTAAATGAGTTCTTGCCAGACAGGATGCTATCAAACTAAGTTTCCTTTTACATCTTCTAGGCTCTTCCCTTTCTCTGGAGGTGATAGGAATATCAGGACAGGATTGTATTCCTAACAGCCCAATAGCACCTTATTTCAGTGTGACTAGTTTGGAATGTGAGGATATGACCATACACTTCCCAGTTTATGGCTGGCCTCTGCTGCTTAGCCAAAGACCTTAGCCTAAGAACCAGGCCTCAGACTGTCACAGTAAGAGAAGGCCCTTACACAGACAGACAGTGATTCTGATTCTTTCTTTTATACCTCTATAACTAGCTTAGTGATAAGAATACACCTAAATTCTTTAAGTATGGGCCTTTGCAGACAGGCCTGGATATCTATATCCTAACACTGTCTCTAGATTTTTGTTTAACAAAACCAGCAATGGAGATTACTGTGTCGAACCCAAATAAAACTCGAATTTCCCCTTAACTCATGAGCTGCCATTGTCTCTGACCACTATAGCCCTGAGGAATATGGAGCTAAACACCAGAGCCAACTCCCTTCTGCAAAAATCTCTCCCAGTCCTCACTAGTTAGATCACAAATTTAACCTGCTCCACAGTTTTCGTAAGACATCTTATCCCTTCCTCTTTGCCCGTGCTCCTGGGAAAAGGGCCTATTTCTTTCATTATGGATGATACCTCCTCGGGTGAAAGATTTTAACCTTCACCTCTATACATGTACCACCCTGATTGTTTGGAACAGTTCTGGCTCACCATGGGCGTGGCCCATCTCAGCAGCTCCAGCTCCCTAGCTCAGGGCTGCTATAGTGTGATTCTTTAATGATTACTCATTTTTCTTGGTTACCAATTATTACCAGTGGAATAAGCTGGGGATAGCAGGGTTCTAGTCCCAGAATCAGATACAACTGAATTTAAACTGAAGAGTTCAGTAACATGTTTACAGCAGAGACACTCACACTGAGAGCAAAGTAATGCCTTAGTCACTTTTATTAGCACAATCAGTAAAGACCAGAAAGCTCCAAACCACATAAACAAATAGCAGTAATATAATATTTCATAGAATACCAGGGATCTCAGGAGGTCATCTAGTCCAACCCCCTGCTCAAAGCAGGACCAACCCACAGACAGATTTTTGCCCCAGATCCTTAACTGGCCCCCTCAAGGATTGAATTTACAACCCTGGGTTTAGCAGGCCAATGCTCAAACCACTGAGCTATCCCTCCCCCTGCATCAGACCCTGAATATCCGCATATACTCAGACGCTTCATTGGGGATCTGGTGGTAAGAGACACAGGACCAGCCCTGTCCCCAGCATGGCAAATGAGTCCGATGATACAGACCCAAATGCTCAAAATTCGGTGATAGATGATGTCAGTGTCGAATGATGAAAGCTCACTGGCTCCTGTGTGGTGGCCTGGCTTATTATAGGCCCTGGAGAACTGTCATGAATATTCATTCAAACACCTAGCCTCCCATGTCCATATCTATTCTTCCTCACCCTAACAATATTGGGGTGCCTTTATCCTATTGGCTAACACACTAATGCCTTTTAGCTCATTCCCATATATGTCAACCATTGCTAAAGTAAGTTTGTGGTTAAACATCTGCCAATCATTTGATCCTGAAATATCCAGGCTAGAATCAGTTCAGTATTCCTGCAGTGGCCTGGTGTTGCTATGTATCAACTCCCCTTTTAAGCAAGCTATTCCCAGTTCCCAAACTATAAGGTAACTGTCAAGCCATTTTAGCTATGTCAAGGATCATAAGCCCATGCTTCACTTATGCTAACCTACTGAAGCCAGACTTTTACAGGAGATAAGACTGTAGGTTCCAGGCATGACTGCTAAGTAAAATAGAATCATAGAATATCAGAGTTGGAAGGGACCACAGGAGGTTATCTAGTCCAACCCCCTGCTCAAAGCAGGATCAATCCCCAAACAAATCATCCCAGCCAGGACTTTGTCAAACCTGACCTTAAAAACCTCTAAGGAAGAAGATTCCACCACCTCCCTAGGTAATCCATTCCAGTGCTTCACCACCCTCCTAGTGAAAAAGTTTTTGCTAATATCCAACCTAAACCTCCCCCACTGCAACTTCAGACCATTACTCCTTGTTCTGTCATCTGCTACCACTGAGAACAGTCTAGATCCATCCTCTTTGGAACCCCCTTTCAGGTAGTTGAAAGCAGCTATCAAATCCCCCCTCATTCTTCTCTTCTGCAGACTAAACAATCCCAGTTCCCTCAGCCTCTCCTCATAAGTCATGTGTTCCAGCCCCCTAATCATTTTTGTTGCCCTCCGCTGGACTTTTTCCAATTTTTCCACATCCTTTTTGCAGTGTGGGGCCTAAAACTGGACACAGTACTCCAGATGAGGCCTCACCAATGTCGAATAGAGGGGAACGATCACGTCCCTCAATCTGCTGGCAATGCCCCTACTTATACAGCCCAAAATGCCATTAGCCTTCTTGGTAACAAGGGCACACTGTTGACTCATATCCAGCTTCTCGTCCACTGTAACCCCTAGGTCCTTTTCTGCAGGGACCATTCGGTCCCTAGTCTGTAGCAGTGCATGGGATTCTTCCATCCTAAGTGCAGGACTCTGCACTTGTCCTTGATGAACCTCAGCAGGTTTCTTTTGGCCCAATCCTCTAATTTGTCTAGGTCCCCCTGTATCCTATCCCTACCCTCCAGCGTATCTACCACTCCTCCCAGTTTAGTGTCATCTGCAAACTCGCTGAGGGTGTAATCCATCCCATCATCCAAATCATTAATGAAGGTGTCAAACAAAACCAGCCCCAGGACTGACCCCTGGGGCACTCTGCTTGATACCGGCTGCCAACTAGACATGGAGCCATTGATCACTACCCGTTGAGCCCAGTGATCTAGCCAGCTTTCTATCCACCTTATAGTTCATTCATTCAGCCCATATTTCTTTAACTTGCTGGCAAGAATACTGTGGGAGACTGTACCAAAAGCTTTGCTAAAGTCAAGGAATAACATATCCACTGCTTTCCCATCATCCACAGAGCCAGTTATCTCCTCATAGAAGGCAATTAGGTTAGTCAGGCATTACTTGCCCTTGGTGAATCCATACTGACTGTTCCTGATCACTTTCGTCTCCTCTAAGTGCTTCAGAATTGATTCCTTGAGGCCCAGCTCCATGATTTTTCCAGGGACTGAGGTGAGGCTGACTGGCCTGTAGTTCCCTGGCTCCTCTTTCTTCCCTTTTCTATAGATGGGCACTACATTAGCCTTTTTCCAGTCATCTGGGACCTCCCCCGATCACCATGAGTTTTCAAAGATAATGGCCAATGGCTCTGCAATCACATCCGCCAACTCCTTTAGCACCCTCGGATGCAGCACATCTCACCCGATGGATATGTGCTCATCCAGCTTTTCTAAATAGTCCCGAACCACTTCTTTCTCCACGGAGGGCTGGTCACCTCCTCTCCATGCTGTGCTGCCCAGTGCAGCAGTCTGGGAGCTGACCTTGTTCGTGAAGACAGAGGCAAAAAAATCATTGAGTACATTAGCTTTTTCCACATCCTCGGTCACTAGGTTGCCTCCCTCATTCAGTAAGGGGCCCACACTTTCCTTGACTTCCTTCTTGTTGCTGAAGAAACCCTTCTTGTTACTCTTAATATCTCTTGCTAGCTGCAACTCCAAATGTGATTTGGCCTTCCTGATTTCACTCCTGCATGCCTGAGCAATATTTTTATACTCCTCCCTGGTCATTTGTCCAATCTTCCACTTCTTGTAAGCTTCTTTTTTGTGTTTAAAATCAGCAAGGATTTCACTGTTAAGCTAAGCTCATCGCCTGCCATATTTACTATTCTTTCTATACGTCGGGATGGTTTGTCCCTGCAAACTCAATAAGGATTCTTTAATATACAGCCAGCTCTCCTTTGCCCCTCATGTTATCCTCCCAGGGGATCCTACCCATCAGTTCCCTGAGGGAGTCAAAGTCTGCTTTTCTGAAGTTCAGGGTCTGTATTCTGCTGCTTTCCTTTCTTCTTTGTATGAAGATCCTGAACTTTGACCATCTCATGGTCACTGCCTCCTAGGTTCCCATCCACTTTTGTTTCCCCTACTAAGGTTAAGATAACTCTATTTACTACAGCTTCTGCATTCTCCCTCTCCTGCCTGACCCAGCTCAGGGGGAAGATGAACCCTGGACTCCATCATCTACCTGCCCATACAGCTGACTTAGCTTGCTGGTCAGTCTGTCTGTTTCTCAATCCCCTGGGTACCTGTCAGTTGCAGCATCCTCATACTTTTCTGGTGTGTAAGGACTGGGGAGAAGGGGGGGGCTAGAACCTGGGTCTGTAGAGCCTGGGTTGGTCAATATTACCACAGTGCCACTGAAGGCCCTGTAGAAGCCTATTCATGGAGTGCTGTGAAGAATAGGCACCGAAGGAAGTACCACCCACCAGACCCATAGTCACAGTACCCAGTGGCCCTCTGATTGACCAAATGCCCCTACTTAACCCAGAGGTTGCCCCAAGAAGTTGTCTGGGCAACCACACTGGCTTTGGCTTGCTATTATGCTGGACTTTTCTTTGTCTCCTGGTCTCTGACTCTGACCATGACTGTTGGTTACAGGCCTGACCTTGTGATTCCTCTAACTCAGTGGCTCTCAAACTGTGGGTTGAGACCCCAAAGTGGGTTGTAACCACATTTTAATGGGGTTGCCAGGGCCAGCATTAGACTTTCTGGGACCCAGGGCTGAAGCTGAATCCTGAGCTTCACTCCCATCCGGTACAGTGGGGCTTGGGCTGTGGCCACACCCACCCCCTGGGGTCATGTAGCAACTCTGTTGTCAGAAAGGGGTAGCTGTGCAATGAAGTTTGAGAACCCCTGCTCTAACTCCAGCCCGGAGTCTCCCGCACCTGTTGGGCAGACCTCAGCCCAGCTGTGACCACTAGGCAAGACTGCATACATCCCAGTCCATTACAGGCCCTTCCCCTTTCTGCTGCTATTGGGAGAGTCCCAAACAAACAAAAATGCTGAGTTTCACAGAAAGAGGCCAACAGCCCCCTTACAAATATAGGCTTGTCACAGACACCATGTGTCAGAGAGGCTCCTTCCAGGCTATCACAGAACTGAGGAAGAGCAATGGCTGGCTAGTAAGAGGCATAAACCCCACTGTTAAATGTGGTACATGAGAAAGGATGGGGTTGGTGAGGAAACAGAACTACTACTCCTAGGGGCCTTGTTTTTCCTTCCTGCCACAGTGTACAACATGGTTTGAATTATCCATGCGTTGTGATGGGAGGCTTGCACCCCAGGAAGGGCTGAGACATGCAGCAGGAAAGAAGATACTCAGCATTCTGGAAGAGGAAGAGAGAAAGGAAACATCTCCCTTCCTTGCTACTTGTGGAAAGACTGAGGGAGATCCTGAAATGTTGAAGAAGAGAAGTAAGTGGTACAAGGTGATGATGGTCAAACACCTACAAAGATATGGGAGATAGAGCAGGAATGGATCTGCTCCCCAGTATGAAATGAGGATGATGGAGGATCACCTAGAGCCACAGTGCACCAGGCTGGCTGCTCTTTGACAACGTCTCCATCCTGATACTGCATCGGCATGTCAACATCACATTACAGCAGCATAACCCCATTCTACAGCACAGTCTCTGCAAAGCAATGGCTCAGGATCCCCAATCAGACACTGCTTAGTCTGTCGACCAAGTGATTGGTCCTCTACTATTCCAGCACCTGCAGATTGAAGCCCTTCTTTACAAATCCCATCCCTGTAGTGGATGTAGCAGAAAATGTTGCATCATTCTGGAAGGCTGACATCTTCACCAGTTGTTACTAAGATTGGCTCAGATTGCCTGGCAACATGACAACAGAGTCTCTTTGGGGAGAATTCTCATGAGATCACCAAAGCATATAGAGGTTGGTTGCAATGCAGCACATGGGGCATCGTGCTGCAAAAGTGACAATTTGTGTCTGTGCAGGTGTGTTAGGCAGGATTCCATATTGGAACATTAAAAAATTGAAGAGGAAGAAGACACTTCTTTTCTGGTGTCATTTTCTTCTCAGTTATCCCAGTTTTATTACAGTCCATCTCAATTGATTTCAGTGCAGTCATTTCTGATTTATGCTGGGGTAAGTCAGAGGGGAATTGTTTCCTAATTCACTCTCTGAAAGTTTTAAATATTCATTTCATTTTAACTCAATTATTGTAATGCACTCAAGTTTTCTTTCTTTCTTTCTTTCTTTCTTTCTTTCTTTCTTTCTTTCTTATTGATTTTTGGCTGGAGAACAGATAAAAAATTAAAAGAAAAGTAATGTAATAGGACCTGAGAGAAGATAAGGGAGGGATGGGCCAGGAAGTGGAAAGGAGAGTGAAATCTTGGTTTCCATCCAATAGCGATTAATCAAAGGTTATTAAAACTTAGAACTAATCTTTTCAAATTTATATGAGATTCCTCTTCTTCTAAATTTTACCTGACTGGTCAGCCAAGTTGTTGGTGCAATCTTCTATCCTGAAGGCAATCTGCTTACCTCTTCACTAGTAGCTGAAAGCCCGTGCTGTTGCATAGGTTTAATGTGTATTTTAAAAGTCATGTGTATTAAAAAGCCCCAAAATGGCTGAGAACGTAAAAAATGAATGACAGATGATGTATCTCAGTAATAGTTGAACATGCTCGTAATCTAAAGAAAAGGAGCTCTGGACCATTCTTGTAGCTGTTTCCATCACTTTGCACAAACTCAGCAGACAACAGAGGCTTCAGAATTATTTTGGGGGTTATTGTGTGTGCTGGGGTTTGTGTTGATATGTGTGTGGGTTGGGTTGTGCTGGGAGATTATTGCTGATTTGTGTGGGTATGTATTGCAGTGAGGGTCTGTGTGTGTTTAAGGTTGTTTTGCGTGCTGGTTGTGGTGTTGTATGGGTTGTTGTGTTGATTTCTCAGCCTTCTTCATGTACTGTGTTCTTAGCTCTCCTTCCCTGCTGACTAGGGGACCTACACTTTCCTCCATCTCTTTCAAGTTTCTAATATATTGATTATTCCTCTTCTTCTTCCCTTTTATGTTCCTTTGTAGGTGTAACTCATTTATGCTTTAACCTTTCTGATTTTCTCCCTGCGTGTGCACCCTAGTCTTTTGTCCTGATCCTTAGCAATTTGTCCATGTTTTCACAGTTTGTAGGAGACCATTTTGATTTTCAGGCTTAATAGGCTTCAGAGTGACACACAGAGTGACAATCCTGGAATATTATGACAGAGATTTTCATTTCAACCTAATCAGTCATGGCCAATTTTGGGAATTTGATACAAGTCCCACAAGTATTGTATGTGTAGAGTATAACAACTTTCAACATAACTGCAATTTTTTGCTATTGAAAATCTCCTTCTATGGCAATTAGGAGAATAATTCCCCTTGAAACACCTTTAGGCATTTCAAAAATCTCAGCCCCTCCATTCTGCTTTAAGTAAAAATTCCAAACTGAGATGCTTTCCTTCTGGATGGCTCCAAACCCCTGAATTACATGTTCCCATTGTGTGTGAATCATGCCCCTGCATGGAAAATTGCAGGGTCTCCTGACTATGGTATACACACCTGAATGTGTGTGTGTGTGTGTGTGTAAGAATTTCATGTTCCTTATTTGCATACTGAAATGTTGGGTTCTACTTCTGTATTTGATTGTGTGGAGGATAGGATCATGAAAAGTGTTTGAACAGTAATTATTTCCCAGATCACCTCTGTAGTTATGTACAATATGTCAACAGCATCTTTCCATATTTCCACATAGGTTAGGTCACTAGATCCTGTTACAAAATTTCAACTCTAAGTGATTTTTGGCAACACTAATGGGGATCCAAAATAAGTTGAGGCTCAAAATAACTCAAAACATGAAAACAGTGATTATAGCAGCAAATTTCTAATGATCAACAGAAGCCTTATAAGAGACGTTAGAAACCAGCAATCTCTGTAAGGGGTCTGTTGATTTTTTTAATTATTATTACTGAATTCATCTGTGGGTATCTTTATTGTGGTGGTTTCAAGTTTCAATCAGTTGGAAAAGCTAAATGCAAGTATAACAAAACTACCAAAAACTCCCTGTCTCTTAATGAATGTTGGCCTTTTGTGATTGGATTCAGCCACTGAGCCCCATGTGCTGCTGCGCCCCCTGGAACTGGGTGGTGACAGGTCACTGTTCCTAGATGTGGCTCTCTCAACAGTCCCATTGTTTCACCCAGGGTGAGCCATTCAGTGTTGATGGCTCTTGATGGCATTGCCAGTATTCTCCAGGCCCAGCTTCCTCAAGACCTATTACATGTTTCATGCTATAAAAGAGATGATCTCATCCAGAACAACAGTTGCAATTAGAAATACCATTCAAAAAACCAAATGGTATTAACAACTGGACAAAGGCATATTCCCCCAAACTTTCACAGCAACCTTAGCCAAGGAGGCATTATCAGATCTATGAATCCTATCTT
The DNA here is from genome assembly GCF_002925995.2 of Terrapene triunguis. Classification (NCBI taxonomy): domain Eukaryota; kingdom Metazoa; phylum Chordata; order Testudines; family Emydidae; genus Terrapene; species Terrapene triunguis. The sequence goes on from NW_020698990.1 coordinate 88,991, forward strand.
GTTTTAGATATTCAAGGGGCCTATCCACAAGTATAGGTGCAGGAATACTTTTCAAAATTTGGCCCTGAGGCGTTTTTGAAAATGTTACTCATAAATTCTAGATGGTGTATGGCTATGAAAAAGAACGGGGGGTATCCGTGTAGAGAAATGAACATACTATGTGATTCCCTTTAGACGAGATTTGAGAAATATATCGGTAATATTAGAGGGGGAGGAAATCTATAAAAATAATGTGTGTTAAACACACAATTGTGTTATTGATGCCATGTCCTCAGAAACTGAGGTGTAAATATAAAAGGTTGAAGTGATTTAACAGTCACTTTAGAAAATTTTAACCAGAATACCTCCACCATCTGGAGTCTTGACTCTATAGTTGGGACGGCAACCAGCATGGGGAAGCTGGAAGTAAAATGAAGACTGTTTTTAAATGGCAGTTAGACTATAAATTGCAGAATTTGTTTATTTCCCCTAGATGAAACCAATGGCAAACGCACGCCAGGGCAATCAAACGATCATCACAGAATTTGTCCTCCTGGGATTTGGGAATCTCCCTCAACTACAAACTCTTCTCTTCCTGCTCTTTCTAGTGATCTACATTGCGACCATGGCCGGGAACACCATCATCATAGCACTAGTTGTGGCTAATCAGAACCTTCACACCCCCATGTACTTCTTCCTGGGGAACTTGTCCTGCTTGGAGACCTGCTACACCTCCACCATCCTGCCCAGGATGCTGGCCAGTCTCCAGACTGGAGACAGAACCATTTCATTTGGTGGTTGCATCACACAATTCTATATTTTTGGTTCTCTGTTAGCTACAGAATGCCTTCTCTTATCTGTGATGTCTTATGATCGATATTTAGCAATATGCAAACCACTACATTATGCCGCTCTTATGAATGGACGGTTCTGTTTCCAGTTGACTGCTTGCTCTTGGGTAAGTGGATTTCTGGCTCCTTTGCCAACAATGTTACTAATGTCACAATTCACTTTCTGTGGCCCCAATGAACTTGACCATTTCTTTTGTGATTTAAGCCCAGTAATAAAACTGGCCTGCAGTGACACCCACATGCTGGACGTTACTGCTTTCATACTCTGCTCCATATTCACACTGCCTCCATTTCTATTGACCCTGGCATCCTATGTTTGTATCATCTCCACCATCCTGAGAATCCCTTCCACCACTGGGAGGCAGAAGGCCTTTTCTACCTGCTCCTCTCACCTCATTGTGGTGACAATTTTCTATGGGACTCTAGTCATTGTGTACCTGCTATCAGACTCTGATGCACTGAGGGACTTGAACAAAGTCTTCTCTGTTTTCTATGGAGTCCTGACTCCATTGGTCAACCCCCTCATATACAGCCTGAGAAACAAGGAAGTGAAGGAAGCCTTGAGGAAAACTGTCATTAGATTTTTTGTCTTTTGCAAGAAATCAGATATTTCTAGCTAATACATAAAATGGGCCAATCATGGGGATATGATCTTGCAAACTTGAATCATGTGTGTAGCCCATACTACTCTCTACGGTCCTGTTGAACTGATGATTCTCAGGATCAGGACTCCCTTAATCCAAAGGTGGAGTATGGGTGTTGCCTACCTCTGGCCATCTGCCAGAATTTGGGGAAATTTTGGACAAGAAGCCAAATCCTGAGGCATGCACTTCACCACCCTCCCATGCTACTATTTGGAGAATAACACGTCTCCTCCGTGAACTTTGATTTTTTATTCTCTCAGTGTGGATAACTTTTCAAGTAAATATCTTAATTAGTTCTTGAGTATAAAAGAATTAAAGACGTGCTCTTTAATGAATTTAGCATATGTCATCTCTCCTTGGTTTGTCCCAAGTGATCTTAAAACTGGAATAAAACATTCTCTTCACACTTTCCGTAACATTAAAACTCATTTGAAATATGTGTGTAGGCTACAGTTGAAGACAGTAGGTTTTAATGAAGCTATATTGTTAAGAAAATTGGGTCTAATCATTAAATTAGGAATAAATTGTACACATGTCCAAGTCAGCAGCTCGGGTCAAACTTAAGTGGGGCCATGGTGACATCAGAGGTAACAAGCAATCTGAACTCTTCATTTCCTGATAATTTGCATACTGCAGTTCTAATACCTGAAATAACTCTGAGAGGGATGATGACTGTACAGGTGTGCCCAGTGTTCTCATTGACGGCTTACCCCTGCCCAAATTAGATCCAAAAGGACCAGCCACATACCCAGGTCAATATATAACTCAGATCTTACCCAGTAATCACACTGCTGCCAATCCTTAAGAAGATGAGAGTTAAAACTGGTTAAAGGAATCAAATGCATACAATAATTGCAAGGTTCTTGGATCAGGCTTGTAGCAATGATTAAATAAACTGCTGGCTTGTTAAGTCTCTGGTTGCTCCCAAATGATTTGGAAGGTCCTCAGTCCTTTGGTTAGAATGCTCCCATTAGTATAAATTCATAGTTCAGAGGTTTGAGCAGGAAAGAGGCAAAATAAAGATGTTTCCAGGGCCTTTTATAGCTTCTCCCATGTGGATGGGATTGGAAACCCATTGTTTCAAACCAAGCCCATAACACAGTTAGTGGAAAATTACAGGTAACAAGATGGGGTTTGGAGTCTCATGTGCAAGTCACATGTCTCTGCCTGCTTCGCTTAGTCATAGCAGAGGAAATTACCCATACTCTAGTTAGAACATTCACAGCAAAGTCCATTAAGTCTTGATAGGTGTCTTCCATGGTTAATTTTGAGTTAAGTGTTCTTTGATGGGCCATTTAACTTGAATATTTCCTTCATAATGTGCTGGCTAAATACCTTGTTGGTGTTAACACAGGAGCCAACATTTGAAATACAGGTACACAGTTAATATTCATAACTTCAGATACAAAAATGATACATGCATACAAATAGCATAATCATATTCAGCAAATCATAACTTTTCCATAGACATCTTACATGACACATTTTTCACAAGATTTGTTGCAAATATATAACAGTGGTAGCAACATCACATCTTCCATACGACACACCAGTTAATACACCCCACAATGACATTAGCCTTTTCCGCAACTACATCACATTATTGGCTCATACTCAATTTGGGATCCATTATAACTTCCAGTTGCTGCAGGACTGCTTCCATGACAATTAGTCCCTTTTTAGTGGTGGTGTTCATTTGATTTTTACTTTCAAAGTGTAGTATTTCACACTTATCTTTACTGAATTTCATCTTGTTGATTGCACACCAATTCTCCAGTTTTGTCAAGTTTTTTTCGAATTCTAAACCTATATTTCCAAGTGCTAAAAACCACCTTCAATTTGATGCCATTTGCAAATTTTATAACCATAAGCATATAAGATAGATGTGTATGGGGGGAGGGGCTAGATAGCTAGCTAAAGCTTTACAAAATATTACATCCAGAATCATAGAATCATAGAATAGCAGGGTTGGAAGAGACCTCAGGAGGTCATCTAGTCCAACCCCCTGCTCAAAGCAGGACCAATTCCCAATTAAATCATCCCAGCCAGGGCTTTGTCAAGCCGGGCCTTAAAAACCTCCAAGGAACGAGACTCCACCACCTCCCTAGGTAACGCATTCCAGTGCTTCACCACCCTCCTAGTGAAATAGTGTTTCCTAATATCCAACCTAGACCTCCCCCACTGCAACTTGAGACCATTGCTCCTTGTTCTGTCATCTGCCACCATTGAGAACGGCCGAGTTCCATCCTCTTTGGAACCCCCCTTCAGGTAGTTGAAGGCTGCTATCAAATCCCCCCTCATTCTTCTCTTCTTCAGACTAAACAATCCCAGTTCCCTCAGCCTCTCCTCATAAGTCATGTGTTCCAGCCCCCTAATCATTTTTGTTGCCCTCCGCTGGACTTTTTCCAATTTTTCCACATCCTTTTTGCAGTGTGGGGCCTAAAACTGGACACAGTACTCCAGATGAGGCCTCACCAATGTCGAATAAAGCGGAACGATCACGTCCCTCAATCTGCTGGCAATGCCCCTACTTATACAGCCCCAAATGCCGTTAGCCTTCTTGGCAACAAGAGCACACTGTTGACTCATATCCAGCTTCTCGTCCACTGTGACCCCTAGGTCCTTTTCTGCAGAACTGCTACCTAGCCATTCGATCCCTAGTCTGTAGCTGTGCATGGGATTCTTCCGTCCTAAGTGCAGGACTCTGCACTTGTCCTTGTTGAACCTCATCAGGTTTCTTTTGGCCCAATCCTCCAATTTGTCTAGGTCCCTCTGTATCCGATCCCTACCCTCTAGTGTATCTACCACGCCTCCTAGTTTAGTGTCATCGGCAAACTTGCTGAGAGTGCAGTCCACTCCATCCTCCAGATCATTAATAAAGATATTAAACAAAACCGGCCCCAGGACTGACCCTTGGGGCACTCCGCTTGAAACTGGCTGCCAACTAGACATGGAGCCATTGATCACTACCCGTTGAGCCCGACGATCTAGCCAGCTTTCTATCCACCTTATAGTCCATTCATCCAGCCCATACTTCTTTAACTTGGCAGCAAGAATACTCTCTCATAGACTCATAGACTTTAAGGTCAGAAGGGACCAATATGGTCATCTAGTCTGACCTCCTGCATGATGCAGGCCACAAAAGCTGACCCACCCACTTCCCCTTAAATCAGCTGTTGAAGTCTCCAGATCGTGATTTAAAGACTTCAAGTCGCAGAGAATCCTCCAGCTTGTGGCCCCTGCCCCATGCTGCGGAGGAAGGCGAAAAACCTCCAGGGCCTCTGCCAATCTTCCCTGGAGGAAAATTCCTTCCCGACCCCAGATATGGCGATCAGTAGAACCCCGAGCATATAGGCAAGATTCTCCAGCCGGACCCTCATTTTACCAGCGATGGCACGTTATTGCCTAATTGACTAAAATCCCGTTATACCATTCCCTCCATAAACTTATCTAGCCTAATCTTGAAGCCAGAGAGGTCTTTTGCTCCCACCGTTTCCCTCGGAAGGCTGTTCCAAAATTTCACCCCTCTGATGGTTAGAAACCTTCGTCTAATTTCAAGCCTAAACTTCCCCACGCCAGTTTATATCCATTTGTTCTCGTGTCCACATTAGTACTGAGCTGAAATAATTCCTCTCCCTCCCTGGTATTTATCCCTGATATATTTAAAGAGAGCAATCATATCCCCCCTCAGCCTCCTTTTGGTTAGGCTAAACAAAACGAGCTCCTTGAGTCTCCTTTCATACGAAAGGTTTTCCATTCCTCGGATCATCCTAGTGGCCCTTCTCTGTACCCATTTCAGTTTGAGTTCATCCTTTTTAAACATAGGAGACCAGAACTGCACACAGTACTCCAAATGAGGTCTCACCAGCGCCTTGTATAACGGAAGCAGCACCTCCTTGTCCCTACTAGAAATACCTCGCCTAATACATCCCAAGATCGCATTAGCTTTTTTCACGGCCACGTCACATTGCCGACTCATAGTCATCCTTCGGTCAACGAGGACTCCGAGGTCCTTCTCCTCCTCCGTCACTTCCAACCGATGCGTCCCCAGCTTATAACTAAAATTCTTGTTAGTCATCCCTAAATGCATCACCTTACACTTCTCACTATTAAATTTCATCCTGTTACTATTACTCCAATTTACAAGGTCATCCAAATCTCCCTGCAGGATATCCCGATCCTTCTCCGAATTGGCAATACCTCCCAACTTTGTGTCATCCGCAAACTTTATCAGCCCACTCCTACATTCGGTTCCAAGGTCAGTAATAAATAGATTAAATAAAATCGGACCCAAAACCGAACCTTGAGGAACCCCACTGGTGACCTCCCTCCAACCTGACAGTTCACCTTTCAGTACCACCCGCTGCAATCTCCCCTTTAACCAGTTCTTTATCCACCTCTGGATTTTCCTATCGATCCCCATCTTTTCCAATTTAATCAATAATTCCTCATGCGGTACCGTATCAAACGCTTTACTAAAATCGAGGTATATTAGATCCACTGCATTTCCTTTATCTAGAAGGTCTGTTACTTTCTCAAAGAAGGTAATACTGTGGGAGACTGTATCAAAAGCTTTGCTAAAGTCAAGGAATAACACATCCACTGCTTTCCCCTCATCCACAGAGCCAGTTATCTCGTCATAGAAGGCAATTAGGTTAGTCAGGCACGACTTCCCCTTGGTGAATCCATGCTGACTGTTCCTGATCAGTTTCCTCTCCTCTAAGTGTTTCATAATTGATTCCTTGAGGACCTGCTTCATGATTTTTCCAGGGACTGAGGTGAGGCTGACTGGCCTGTAGTTCCCCGGATCCTCCTCCTTCCCTTTTTTAAAGATGAGCACTACATTAGCCTTTTTCCAGTCATCTGGGACCTCCCCCGATCGCCATGAGTTTTCAAAAATAATGGCTAATGGCTCTGGAATCTCATCCGCCAACTCCTTTAGCACCCTCGGATGCAGCGCATCCGGCCCCATGGACTTGTGCACGTCCAGTTTTTCTAAATAGTCCCGAACCACTTCTTTCTCCACAGAGGGCTGGTCACCTTCTCCCCATATTGTGCTGCCCAGTGCAGCAGTCTGGGAGCTGACTTTGTTTGTGAAGACAGAGGCAAAAAAATCATTGAGTACATTAGCTTTTTCCACATCCTCAGTCACTAGGTTGTCTCCCTCATTCAGTAAGGGTCCCACACTTTCCTTGACTTTCTTCTTGTTGCTAACATACCTGAAGAAACCCTTCTTGTTACTCTTAACATCTCTTGCTAGCTGCAACTCCAAGTGTGATTTGGCCTTCCTGATTTCACTCCTGCATGCCTGAGCAATATTTTTATACTCCTCCCTGGTCATTTGTCCAATCTTCCACTTCCTGTAAGCTTCTTTTTTGCGTTTAAGATCAGCAAGGATTTCACCGTTTAGCCAAGCTGGTCGCCTGCCATATTTACTATTCTTTCTACACATCGGGATGGTTTGTTCCTGCAACCGCAATAAGGATTCTTTAAAATACAGCCAGCTCTCCTGGACCCCTTTGCCCTTCATGTTATTCTCCCAGGGGATCCTGCCCATCTGTTCCCTGAGGGAGTCAAAGTCTGCTTTTCTGAAGTCCAGGGTCTGTATTCTGCTGCTCTCCTTTCTTCCTTGTGTCAGGATCCTGAACTCGACCTGTAACAAAAACTTAGGCCTCTACTGCTTGACCTAAAGCAATAACATCTTTGCATGTGAATTATTGACGGGATGCTAGAGTTGCTTGTGCACATAAATGGAGCATATTTACATTAGACTACTACATTCACCAAACTGCTGAGGTCTTACTGATCCTCCAAAGAGAAGAGATGGGAGCCAGTATGGTTGCCACAAGCATGGCATTTCCTATTGCCCTCACCTATAAGACAAATTTCTAGAGCTCAGTGATGTCCAACCAATGCTATAAAACTATTTTCATTAGATGTGAGGGGTATCGATTAGTATCCATTAGCTATTCCAAAAACCTGAGCCCCTTCATTCTAGATTAAGTCAAAATTCCAAGATGGGTTAATTTCCTTCCGGGTGGCTTCATACACTGCATTCCATGGTCCCAATGTCACTGAGTTATGCTCCTACACCCAATGAAAAATTACAAGGTTTCTCTGCCCTTGGGCATATATACCCAAATAAGTGTAAATGTGTGTGTTTGTGTTTGGATTATTAAATATTCCTATGAGTTTCTTTACTGGGGCCATTTCAAGTCTGATTTAAAGGGAAAACTTAGATACAAGCATAGAATCCTGGTCTGGTTCCTCTCTCTGAATGGACAGTAGACTGTTATGATTGGAGCCAACCATGTGCTGCTGATCCCCCTGGAGCTAAATGATGACTGGTTAGTGTTCCTAGATGTGGGTCTCTCTACATTCACCTTGTTTCACCAGCAGTGATCCATTCGGTGTTGATGGCCCTTGATGGCATTGTCACAGCACTCCAGGCAGGGCTGGCCTTACCATGAGGTGAACTGAGGCGGTCGCCTCAGTTGCCAGACTGTGGGGGGGCTCCACTAGGACCCAGAGTGTAGAAAATTGTGTCTGCTGCTGGTGCATATGTATTCTCTCTGATCTAGATGAACAGAGATGGAGGAATGCTGTGCTGGTGGAAGAAGGGCACAAGAGACATAACAGGCAAGCAGGAGAAAAGGTGAGAGGGAATAACAGAAAGCAGCAGGAGCTGCAGGTAGAGAGAGGAGGAGCCTCTTATGTACCTCTCAAGCACCCCCAGAAGCCTAGACTGATTAACACCAGCTTCTCAGGGAGCTTCCTGTTTCCTGCTGCTTCCCTGAACCCACTTGAGGAGAACAGGCAGTCAACTGAAGTAGTAGGAGACAGTTAGGACCTTAAGACGCTGATATCTTCCCTCATTCAGGCCCTGCTACCAGCCTGCTTATTTGTCCCTGTAGTGGGGCGGCTGCCCCACTCCCTGAGATTATGGGCTGTGGCAGGCCAGTGGGCCTGCGCAGACGCACAGCCAATCAGAGAAGGGCTTACTGGGAGCCAATCAGGGCCCAGGTTGGAGACAGCCAATCAGGGCCAGGCTCAGCCCTATAAAAGACTGCACGGGGAGAGAGCAGGCAGTCTGTCCCAGGCCTTTGAGAGGGGAAGGTCTATCTCCAAACTGGGAGACTAGCACCGCGGACAGCGCAGTGCTGGCCAGGCTCGGAGAGCTCTAGCCTGAGGCCTGCCAGGCTGCAGGCCCTGAGTGAAAGGGCCTAGCGGGTGCAAGGGGCCATAGGGGAAGCGGTCCAGGGAAGCGGACAGACGAGGGGAGAGTAGGAGGACAGCGAGGCTGCCGCCAGAGGGTCCCTGGGTCGGGACCCAGATTAGAGGGCAGGCCTGGGTTCCCCCCCTACCCCCTTGCAGTACATCTAGCCATTGGCCATAGGGAGCAGCCAGTACAGACCACGCCATATCCCTGACAGGAGGGATTAGACTTTGGGGTGTGTGGTTGACTACGGTGGCTGGACGAGGAGACTGCTGATTGACACACACCCCCCCCGGAAGGGGGTGTGGAAGGACTGAGGGGCACTGCCGGAGGGCAGTGGTCCCGAAGAGGATGGCACGAGTTGGTGAGTGACGAGGGCTCAGACACGCCAACCGAGGGTGAGACGACGGACGGGACACCACCAGGAGGGGCGCTCCACTGGACTGAGCTAATTCCCAGAACAACCAGTAGGAGGCGCTGCGGTGGTGAGTCCCAACCCCGTTACAGTCCCCTTCAATTGAGTGTTGAGAGCCATTATAGCTGGCATAGAACAGCAGTCATGAGTGAAAGAAGAAAACGCCACTCTGGGGCAGCATTTGGAAAAAGAAAGAAAGCAAAGGAAGGTTTTCTATCTAAGCAGGAAGGAGCTCAAATGTTCACAGTGAGCCTTCCAGCCCCAGTGAGGATGTGAGTGGTGAGGAGATGCCTGATCTTCCAGTTAGTCAGAGTGCAGATGACCTGGCAGCTACTGCAGCATCCATATCTCCATCTCAAATGGATGTAACCATGCACATTCCTGAAGAAAATTGTAGATCAGAGAAGAGTGTGGTGGAGGCGCAAGAAACAGCTGCTGCTGAGTTTAGTTCCTTAAGTCTAGATGATCCAGGACTGTGGACCCACTTGAGCAGTAGCCTGAGGGACTTCCTTGTACTGCATGGGCCACAGCAAGTGAAAAACTTCATGTTCCCCAAAGACTATGAAAATAGAAGTTTCCATCCAACACATTACTGGTGTGAAATCCCCAATAGTGACAAAGTGGCGAGGCCATGGCTTATGTACTCAAAAACCCAGAATGCTGCATACTGTTTTTGTTGTAAACTCATCCAGTCTAATGATCCAGCCACATTGAGTTCTACAGGAACAAAGGACTGGAAAAATCTGGCTAGAAATCTGTCATGCCATGAGAAGGCAGCAAATCACCAGAGAGCATTCCATAGGTGGAAAGAGCTTGAGATGAGACTAAGGTTAAAGGCCACCATAGATGATCAGCATAAAGAGACGATTGCATCACAGTCTCTTTACTGGAAAAATGTTCTGAAAATGCTCATTGCCATTGTGAGAATGCTTGCTACCCAAAACCTAGCACTGCATGGCACTTCAGATCAGCTGTATGTGCCAAACCATGGAAACTTCCTTAAAATTGTGGAGCTGATGGCTGAGTTTGATGCTGTACTCCAGGAGCATCTAAGAAAAGTCACCACCCACGAAATGTACACACAGCACTACCTTGGAAAAACAATTCAAAATGAGATCATACAGTTACTGGCAACAAAAGTCAAACAGAAGATTATGGCAGATCTGAAGTCAGGAAGATATTACTCTGTTATTCTGGCCTGTACACCTGACATCAGCCATATGGAACAAATGACTTTAATGGTGCATTTTATAACAACAGAACCTAGTGAAAATGTCCCTGCAATGGTGACTGTCAGAGAGCATTTTCTAGAATTTATTGACATTGATGATACTACAGGAGCTGGTATGACAAATGTGCTTCTTAAAAAGCTGGAAGATATGGGAATTGCGATAGCTGACATGAGAGGTCAGGGCTACGATAATAGTGTCAACATGAGAGGAAACAACAGAGGTGTGCAGACATGGATCCGAGAGTTAAACCCTCAAGCTTTTTTTGTCCCTTGCAGTTCTCATTCATTGAACTTGGTGGTCAGTGATGCAGCATCAGCTTCTAGTGAATCTGCTGATTTTTTTAATATAATTCAAAGCATCTATGTATTTTTCTCTGCATCAACTCGTCGATGGCAAATTTTGAAGCAACATCTGGGAACATCCTCTCTGCCACTGAAACCACTGAGTGCCATACGATGGGAAAGTTGAGTGGAGGCGATAAAGCCTATCAAACACCAAATTGGGAAGATAGATAATGCCATAGTTGCCATTATGGAGGATAATGCTATGACAGGAACTGTTCATGGGAGAACAGTGGCAGAAGGAAATGGAATCACCAGAAACATACATAACTTCAAATTTCCGTGTGGCTTAGTGTTGTGGCATGACATACTGTTTGAAATAAATGTTGTAAGCAAGAGACTCCAAGGTGTTGACCTTGATATATCTGGACAAAGCAAAGTCATACCTACAATCTTGCCAGTCAGATGAGGGATTTTGAAACATTCTGAAGAGTGCACAGAAGTTGGCAGAGGAACTTCACACTGAAGCTATTTTCCCACCCATTCAAGAATGCAAGATTCACCGAAGAAGAAGACATTTTGATTATGAGGCATGGAATAATCTCATAAGAGACCCCCAAACAACAATTCAAAGTTGAATTCTTTAACCAGCTGCTAGATTGTGCAATACAGTCAGTTGAAGAACGTTTTATGCAGCTAAAGGGACACAGCTATATATTTTGGATTAGCACTATACCTGAAGAAGACCTACACCAGCAATGCAGGGCACTAGAGACAGTGTTGACACATGATGATATGCGCGATATTGATGCGAGTGATTTAGGTGATGAACTGAAAGCCCTTTCAAGATACATTTCAACAGGATCAACTCCAAAGGCTGTTCTGGAATACTAATAAGATGACCACCCTCTTTCCAAAGGCTTTTGTTTCTCTGCGCATACTTCAAACACTTCCTGTAACCATTGCCAGTGGAGAACGCAGCTTCTCCAAGCTGAAGTTAATAAAAACATCTACGCTTCACAATGACACAGGCGAGGCTGGTTGGCCTTGCAACCATCTCAATACAGCATGAGCTGGCCCAGACTGTGGACCTTCAGGAAGCAGTTCAAATCTTTGCAACTAAGAAGGCATGGAAAGCACCACTTTGATTATTCAAATAGATAAAAATGGCAGTAGAGGGTCCTGTGGCACCTTTAAGACTAACAGAAGTATTGGAGCATAAGCTTTCGTGGGTGAATGCCCACTTCATCAGACGCCGTCTGTATTTGTGCAAGTTTCTTCATGAGGTTGATAGATTTCCATTCTATACGGCTAAATGCAGTGCCTTGCAGGGCGTCTGATGAAGTGGGCATTCACCCACGAAAGCTTATGCTCCAATACTTCTGTTAGTCTTATAGGTGCCACAGGACCCTCTGTTGCTTTTTACAGATTCAGACTAACACAGCTACCCCTCTGTTACTTGACAAAAATGGCAGTGTTTACTATGCAGACAAGAAAAGTTACATTTGCTGTTCAGGCGTTTGAAAGTTAAGTGTTACTTACAATTTTTGAACAAGGCATTTTAAGTTGTTAGTTCTGCTTTATTGGGGATAGGTAGCAGAGCACTACCATGAGAGGAGTAGAACAGGAAGAAGGCAGAATTGAGACCTTTCAAAGTTTTGGCCCAAGCGAGGGGGCATGGGGGCATCATTTGAGCTCCCTGCCTCAGGTGCCAAAATGTTGTGGGTCGGCCCTGACTCCAGGCATAGCTTCCCCATAATCTGTTACATGTTTCCTGCTACAGAAGAGATGAGCTCATCCAGAAAGATGACTGTAATTAGAAAATAGCATTCATAAAAAACTAATGGAATTAGCAACTGGACAAAGACTTATTCCCCAAACTGTAACAACAACCTTAGCCAAGAAAACATTGGGAGACCTCCTAAAACTAGCTATCCATCCTATCTTCTTTAGCATGTTATCTTGGGACCAGATGCTCAAAGGTGCTGAGGGTCTTATCTGCAGCTTTAGGTACATGGATAGTTTTCAAAATCTGGCCTTGGGCACTTTTGAAATTTTTACCCGTTTATTTTAGGTGTTGTACAGCTGTCAAAAAGAAGGGTGCATATCCTTGAGGAGAAATGAACGTACAATGTAATTTCCATTAGGACAGACTTAAGAGTAATATGAAGGGGGAAAATGAAGTGCTTTGTTAAACAAACCATTGAGGCTATTTCTGGGGAAACTGAGGCAGAAATATAAACGATTGATGTGTCTGAGGAATGTTAGGTGTCTCTTCTTAGAGTGTGTTCAAAGTTATGCATGGTTGCATAGCAGAATAAGTTTTATAGCACTCATTATCATAGATATTAAAGAACTTTTTAAAGTGTCTAAGTGTTATTATCTCCATTTTGCACAAGAGAAAATGAGCATACTTAGAGAGGTCTTGTTTCATACATTTCAAATCACATTAAGAAAATGGTAAGTGGCATCATCATCAACTATTTCATAGAGGAGAGAACAGAGCACAGAGGGAGGAAGTCAGGGCGAGAATGAGGCAGGAATAAAACCCAGGTCCCTGTAATAAAATTCCTCTCCTCTGGAACCTGCTGGAGTCTGCAATGTCAATATTGATACATGAGTTATGAGCCCAGCAATGGGGTGTGTCCGGCATTTTCATATAAAGCCAAGGGAGAGGCATTTAATTACCGTAGTCTCCATTGATAATCTCAGACATTGTGGCTAAAGTAATATATCAGGCTGTTCAGATGTCTGAAGGTGAGATACATCCAATTGTACAGCTACCAGACAACAGCAACATTTCCAAAATGATTTAACGTAGGCAGTTTAGAAAATGTTACCCAGAATGCCTCTGGAGTTTTGACTCAACCATTGGGATGGCAACCATCAGGAATTTAAAATGTTGATGGCTTTGAAAGTTAGACTATAAATTGCAGAATTTGTTTTATTTTCCCTAGATGAAACAAAGGGCAAACACTGTGACCAAAAGAGCTAATGAAATCTTGGAGTGCATAAACAGGGAACTCCTGAGTAGCAATAGCAAGATTATTTTATCTCCGGATTTGGTGCTAGTGCAATCGCTGCTGGAAGACTGTGTCCAGTTCTGGTGCCCACAACTGAAGAAGGATATTGAGAAATTGGAGAGGGTTCAGAGAAGAGCCATGACAATGATTAAAGGATTAGAAAACATGCCTTATAGTGATAGGTCCAAAGATCTTAATCTGTTTATTTTAACAAAAAGAAAGTTATGGTGTGACTTGATTACAGTCTGTAAGTAGCTAGATGGGGAGCAAATATTTAATAATGGGCTTTTTAATCTAGCAGAGAAAGATGTAACACAATCCCATGGCTGGAAGCTGAAGCTAGACATATTCAGATGGGAAATAAGGAGTACATTTTCAAAGGTGAGAGTAATTAACCATTGGAACAATTTACCAAGGGTCGTGGTGGATTCTCTATCACTAACGATTTTTAAATCAAAATTGGATATTTTTTCTAAAAGATCTACTCTAGCAATTATTTTGGGGAAGTTCTATGGCCCATGTTATACAGACGATTAACGTCCTACATCCTACGTCTACATCATCTGCACCATCCTAAAGATGTCATCAGCTGAGGGGAGATGCAAGACCTTCTCCTTCTGCTCCTCAGAGCTGATGGTGGTGACATTATACTACGGGAACGGCAGCCTAATCTACTTGAGACCCAAGTCGAGCCATGATACTAAGAAACTGCTAGCTCTGCCTTACACAACTATCACCCTGAAGTAAAAGGGGATCTGAGCAAAATAATGGGTGACACTATGAAGAGCTAAATCTCTTGTCTTATCAGTGCATATGTGGTTTCCTTGTAATTTCTCATGTTGCTTGGCTGACGACCCTGGAAATGGGATATGGAGACTTCCACTTATGTGGTTGATCCCATTCCCACCCTCCCATGCCCACACATGCACAGTTTAGTGTGAAGCAAACACACCATTCTGTTTTGATCGATGGTCAGTTGTCTATAGCCTGTATATAAACTATAGTTTTGCATCCAGTTTTGGTCCCCCCCCCCACTACAGAAGGGATGTGGACAAATTGGAGACAGTCCAGCGGAGGGCAATGAAAATGATTAGGGGGCTGGGGCACATGACTTGCGAGGTGAGGCTGAGGAAACTGGGCTTATTTAGTCTGCAGAAGAGAAGAGTGAGGGGGGATTTGACAGCAGCCTTCAACTACCTGAAGGGGGGTTCCAAAGAGGATGGAGCTAGGCTGTTCTCATTGGTGGCAGATGACAGAACAAGAAGCAATGGTCTCAAGTTGCAGTGGGGGAGGTCTAGTTTGGATATTAGGAAACACTATTTCACTAGGAGGGAGGTGAAGCATTGGAATGGGTTACGTGTGGAGGTGGTGGAATCTCCATCCTTAGAGATTTTTAAGGCCTGGCTTGACAAAGCCCTGGCTGGGATGATTTAGTTGGTGTGGTCCTGCTTTGAGCAGGGGGTTAGACTAGATGACCTCCTGAGGTCTCTTCCAACCCTAATATTCTATGATTCTATAGTCAACTGATATGGAGTTTCTCAGTCATTTCCTAGTGTTGCAGATGTGCACATTACAGAACACATTCTCACAAAGGGCATTGGAGACTCAAAGGCCAGATCCTCAGTTGGTGTAAATCGGTGTAACTCCATGGAAATCAATGGAGTTGTGCAGATTTATACCAACCAAAGACATGGTTCCAAGAAGTCCCACACTGGTCTAGCTTTTTCACCACTTAGGGTGGGATTTTCAAAGGAGCTTAGTGGAGTTAGTGGTTTAACTTCCATTTGCTACTTTATGTAGTAATTTATGTTGTGTGTGCGAGCATGAAGAGATAGAGCTAAGGCAAAGCAACATTCAGCCTTTAGTCCTTCCTCTGCATGTCCTGTTCTATCTCATCCAGCAGCGTTCACCAAATTCCTAGTCACATTCTCACTATAGCATCTCCTATTGGGAAGCTAATTATCATAACAATTTACATTTGTGCAAAGTGGGCGTAAAATACCGCAGGATACTGATGACAATCAGGAGTAACTCCATTCAAATCAATGGGTCTGAGTTTCCTTTCACTCAGCCTGGTGTAAATCTGGAGTAACTCCATCAGAGTCAGTGGGGCTGATTCTCCTCTACTGTGGTGTAAATCAGAAGTAACTTCACTGAAGTAAATGGGCCTGATTCTCTTTTCAATCCCACCAGTGTAAATTAGGAATTATTTGGTCACAAATAGGTGTTACAAAGTGGGGAATAAGAGCCACTAGCTCAGTGTAGAATTAAACATGTTACCATTAACTGATGGCAAAATTACCCAGCATGGTTCACAGATTGTAGGAGCCCAGATCCTCTGCTGGTGTGAACTGGGGTAGTTCCATTAAAAAGCTATCTCATAATCCAGAGATCAGACCCTGAGACTTCCATCAGTGCTGTGTGGATGCCCAAGCAGTGCCGGCCTGGTCAATAAAGCTTATTGATTTCACTATCCTATCTCATTATTTTGAGATTTAGCCAACAATGGTGCTGCCTAAAGCTTTCCAGGTGATGCCTTTACTTTTTGTGTTGGAAAAACCTGAAGTAATATGAATAGGTCCATTATCTCTCTCTCTCTGGCCCAATGACTATTCCATTGTGGATAAATACTTAACTAGTCCTTGGGCCAGAGAGAGAGACTGAGAGTCAGAATGAATCTGTATTCTAATGGCTAGGGCACCTCCTGGGAAGTGGAAGTCCAGTCCTCCTGTTCCAATGACACTTTCATTATTTATCCACAATGGAACAACTTCAAAAGAACTGGAGGGAGGCCGACTGCAGGATATCCCATAGCCCAGTGCTTAGAGCACTCTTCTAAGAGGCAGGAGGCCTTAGTTGAAATCCTTTCTCCACTTCTGTCAGAGAGAAGGTGTAAAGGTGCAAGACCCAACCCTGCGGCACCTCCTGCTGGTCATCTCAGGGAATTAGCTCTTTTCCAGCCTGATTACCCTCTGCAGGTCGGTGTCCCACTTGTAGCTGGCCCCGTGTCCCTCCCAGACCCCAGTGCCCCTTTACCCTGGGGCTGCCCCCTGACAATACCCCCACCAGTCTCTATGGGTCTATCCTCTCTGGGAAACCCCCAACCCTCTAATCCCCACCTTGCCTCAGTCTCGGCTACTGCCAGTCATCACCAAGTCCCCGCTCCCTGGGGCAGACTGCAATGTAAAAGCCACTCAACACAGGCAAGGGGGTTCAGACCTGCTGCCTTCCTTTGCCTCCCAGTACCTCTATGGGCCTTGGACCAGAGCCTGCAGAGTTGCCAGCCTGGAGCTCCCCTGCTCCTCTGGCCTTTCCCCAGCCCTGCTTCACTCCCAGTACCCTTTCTGCAGGCAGCCAGGCCCTGCTCTCTCCCAGCCTGGAGAGAGACTCTTGGGCCTCTGGCTCACAGCCTTTTATACAGGCCAGCTGTGGCCTGATTGGGGCGTGGCCCAGCTGTGGCAGCTTCCCCAAATCAGCCCAGCTTAGCAGGTCTCAGCCACAACCTTCTCCCAGGGCTGACTTTAACCCCTTTTCTGCTGGATTGGGGGAGCCGCCCCACTACAGGAGGGAATTAAAGTTGGATCTCTCCTAGTCCAGCTGAGTGCTCCAACCGCTGGGCTAAAAGTTATAAGGTGGGCGTCTCCTCTTCCCTTCCCATCAGTTATGTGTGGAGTAGGGCAGGTGCCAAACTCATTCCCACAAGAAGCAGCTTAGAAGTCTAAACCACCTGACTCCAGGTGGCAGTTTCCTGTTCAGGGATCACAAGCAGAGATAGGCGTCTCACTGTAGTCTGGAGTTCAGCACCTAGATCCAAGAGGGGGGCAGGGCTTAGCACACACCCCTCTCATCGGCTTCTCCCCTTGGCTACTTTATGCAGCTCCCTGCCTAAGGTGCTGGCTCTCGTGGATCTCATTCTCATTCTGCACCTCTCTCTCTCTTCTTTCATTCTACAGGGAGCCCAGGTTCCTAACTCAGCTTTGTGAATCGCAGTGCTGCTGCTGTGATTTTCTCAGCACTGCAACACTCAGTGCTGCAACACCTGAATCACTTCGTGGATCCCACCATGGGTGCCCAGGTTCCCACTCCCGGACAGTGCCCTGCTGTCTCAGGCAGGTGCTAGGACACCTATCTCATGCCTAACTCCAGCAGGATCTGCAAACCTGGTGAAGAGAGGCATTCCGCTGCCTAACTCGCCTGCAGGGCATGATCAGGTAAGAGGCTTCAGTGCGGGGCTAATTCCACAGCAGGGGAGAAAGGAGGTCACCTTTATAATGTTTAGCCCAGTGGTAAGAGTATAAAACCAGGCCATGGGAGACCTGATCTCAACTCCCCCTGCCCACCTGATTTGGAGAATGCATTTGAACAGGGGTTTCCAACCTCTTAGATGCATGGCCAAACCACAGGGCCCTAGGATAGTCTCTGAGGCATATCTCTCTGAGTCTCTCCTCTTGATGCTGCTCCACTGTGTATATAAATTCAGGAGGCACTGGGCCAGAAAGAGAGGATCAGAATGACTCTAAAAGCCAGGGTTTAGGAATGTTAAATACTGGATAATGAGAGGGTCATGTTAATGAGAGGAAAAATGGCTTAATTTTTAAAGTTCACACTGGTTGAAGTTCCTAACATTTCCCAAGTTTTACATGAGCCAAGTCTCCTAAAGAAGTCACATACAATCCCACAACAACACGTAAACAATTGCATTTTTATACAATGGAGTTACTCTTAATTCAATAAAGTTTATCCAGAAGACTGCAGGTGGTTGGCCTCTGTCATACAAGCATTTTCCTGATAGCTCTTCTCAGGGCCCCCTTGACCTCTTTGCTTCTCAGGCTGTATATGAAGGGATTGGCCATAGGGGTTAGGACAGTGTAGAAGACAGAGAACAATTTGTTCAGGGCTCTTATGGTATTGGTTCTTGGTAACAGGTACACAATGATCAAGGTCCCATAGAAAATTGTAACCACCATGAGGTGAGAGGAGCAGGTGGAAAAAGCTTTTTGTCTCCCAGTGCTGGAAGGGATTCTCAGAATGGTGATGATGATACAAGTATAGGATGCCAGGGTTAATACAAATGGGGGCAGAGTAAATAAGGATGAGAATATGAACATCACAAGTTCCATCAAGTGGCTGTCACTACAGGAGAGTTTCATCACCGGGGTGAAGTCACAAAAGAAATGGTCAATTTCACGGGGGCCGCAGAATTTTAATTGTGACATTAAGGATACGATTATAGCAATTGCTACAAAGTCATTAATCCAAGACCCTGCCAGTAGGTAGAAGCAGAACCTTCCACTCATATGGCCTGCATAATGCAATGGTTTGCATATCGCTAAATACCGATCATAAGACATCATCGACAAGAGACAATACTCTGAACCCACCAGAGAAGCAAAGAAATAAAACTGTACAATACAACTAAGGAGAGAAATGGTTCTGTTCCCGGTCAGGATACTGGCCAGCATCCTGGGCAGGATGGTGGAGCTGTAACAGGTCTCCAGGAAGGACAAGGTCACCAGGAAGAAGTACATGGGGGTGTGAAGGTGTCGATCAGTGACAACTAGCATAATGATGAGGATGTTCCCAGCCATGGTCACAATGTAGATAACTAGAAACAGCAGGAAAAGGTGGGTTTGCAGTTCAGGAAGATTCCCGAATCCCAGGAGGATGAATTCTGTGATGGATGTTTGGTTTCCCTGATCTGTGTTCACCATGGGTTTAACTAGAGGGAATTAAACAAATATGATATCAGAGTGATACACTTGTCATCTAGTAGAATGGCACTTAAATTCCATTAATATTTACATATCCACCAGCCAAAATGTTGGGTCAAGACACCTTTCCTGGATAACATAGGGAGGCTTGCTGTCTCTGTTGGAGTCATCCAACCTCTTCCTTGAGGTACCCTGAAAAGGTCTGTCGATTACTGCAACCACAAACCTTATCATTCAGGTCAGACGTCTCTAAATCTAGGGACATTTTTCACTGAAAAATGAGCATCTGGGTCAATTGAAGTATTTTGTAAATTTGTATCAAATTCACCAAATTGTTTCAGTCAAAAACAGACAGAAAATCCCAAAATACTGAAATGTTTTGTTCTCACATTTCTGAAAGAAAACCTGATTTTTTCTATTCAGAATGACTTTTTGTTTTAAATTGCATTTCCATTTTATTCTTAAAAGGTAAAATCCCGCTCTCAGTCCCTCAATTATCTTCTGTGTAAAATGAAGATAATTTTACTGACCCCCTTTATGAAGTGTTCTGAGGAGATTGGGACCGTGTCATGCTGTGCATTTAACATCACATAGAGCCAAAGCATTTAAGGCCAGAAGGGGGCACCAGAGTCTCACCTCCTGTGTAGCACAGGCCATTAACACCACCCAGCACCCGCACAACTAAACCCAAAAACCAAAACGGGACCAAAGTATCACTGCCCAAAGGAGACAGTGCCTGAGGCTCCCACAATGGCAGGGAAATATTAAGTGAGTTACATCCACATAATCCTGACAAGTGACCCACACCCACATGCTGCAGAAGAAGGCGAAATACCTGGAGGAAAAATTCCATCCAGACCCGGAGCATGTGAGCAAGAACCAAGCAGCCACCTCCAAGGCCCAGCCCTCCCTATCCAGTGTCCCATCTCCAGTCATGGCCATCCCAGTGCTTCAGAGGAAGGAGATTAAAAAATAAAATCAGAACACATTCGACAGGATAGAGGGGAGGAATACCCTTCCTGAACCCTTCAGATGCCCAGGTGAAACCCTGAAACATGAGCTTTTAGTAACATAAGACATAAACCAGAAGGGAGCTCCAGGACTGCTGAGACCTGTGCCTCACCATCCCAAGCAGCCCTATCACACCATTGCACTCACAAAGGAAGACTGGCCGCAGTGGCCCTGGTCATGGAGCTATTTAACATGAGAAGGGATATCTCGATTCTGCCTACAGAAATTAGAAAGAAGACACGTAAAGGAGAAACAAGGTCACAGAGCAGGTCAGTAGAGACTCAAGATTAGAAACCACATTTTTTGCATCCTGAACCATAGGCCCACCAGCTCTCTTATTACGCTAGAGTTAGACCATGCACAGCTTTCTGCATGCACTCAGAAATGAATCTAAACCCACTTTCCATGTCACAACTGGTTATTACCATTATAGATTTCTATCAGCTTCCATGGGATTTGACCCAGGCTCTAACACTCAGGGTTATTTCCTATTACTGATGGTATATCACGGTTCCAAATTCAAGCCCAGGTATGGATTTGAATGGTAATGATTGGATAGACACCCCTCTACCTCAGCAAGAACTCTTGCCACCTCCAATGTAGCTGGCACTGATTCAGAAGAAACCCAGAGTGTCCTACATACATCTGCAACTCCCTGCTAAGGGTAGGGTCTTAAGCAGCAAGCACATAACATTGCTGTACCTCTGTCATCAGACTAGGCACCAGCCTGGGGGCAAAATAACCATGCATCGGGCATAGGGGATAGCATGTCTTGTGATGCCTTCTGATGTCTCTAAATCTGATATAAAATATTAGTTTACCTCTGAGGTGAATATATGGCAAGTTTGAGTCTCTGATATGCCCTCTTCATGAGAAGTTCCAGGATCAGGACGTGGATCCTTCTCTCTGTCTTCTCCATGCATGTCTGAGCTTTCAATAAATAGCCCTGGTTCTTCTCAGCAAAGTGTATTGGATTTACTGTCTTGCTTGCTGCTTTTTTGTCATTTCTCTATTCCCACAAAGTGAATGTCTCTTCTGCGTCATTGTGCATCATTGAGAGGAGAACATGAATCTCCCTAGGTGCCTCTGCTGATTGGCATGGTAAATTAATGAGAAGGGAAAGTTAATAGCATATTTATTTTTAGACCATAGGAATAAGGGTGTTAAATAGAGTCAAACTTTGAACCTAACAGGGAAATTGATGGAGAGAGGAAAATGGCTTACCTTAAAGGAAATGCCTCTCTTTAGCAAGAATATTAGACATAGAAATTAAACTACTAGATGAGGTCACTGCTCTTTCTAGTCCAAAAGGAAGGAGAAGTTACCCAATGGGAACCACACATTCACAAAAGAAATTCAAGAAAGGTACAAGCAACACACTCAAAAAAGGCATGGCAAGAGAACACTGAGAAAAAAAGAAAGAATAAAAATGCAGAAATTTTGCAACATACAATTACTTAAAATTCAGGGAGAAATGGACAAAAACATTAAGAATTACTCCTTTTTTCTATCTATCTAATTAGATCAGAGAATATAAGGGTTAGAAGGAACGTCAAGAGGTCATCTAGTCCAACCCCCTGCTCAAGCAGGACCAATCCCTAGAAAGATTTTTACCCCAGTTCCCTAAATGGCCCCTTTAAGGATTGAACTCACAACCCTTGGTTTAACAGGCCAATGCTCAAACCACTGAGCTATCCCTTCCCCTGTACCTAAAGTATCTGAGATCTCAAAGTGCTTTACAAGCAAGAAAGAGTGGCAGGAATTAAGCCTCACTAAAGTGACATGACCAGGACAAGTCCAGGCAACGGGTCAGTGTGACAACTTACACCCGCCCCCTTCTGGGATGTCACCTGATGTACTGGGGTTTCACTGAGCCACTCCTGCTCCACCATCCTGGATTCCCTCTCCCTGTTTTGCTGAATTAGGCTCTCTGGCCTCTTGCAGCACACACACACAGGTAGGGCCACAACCAGCTACAGACACAGACTGAAGTCAGCTCTGTATGAGAGGATTCACCCAGCACTCACGTGCACACCCCCTTTGGGGAATAAACCTGAAATAATACTGTATTGCGCTGTTTAAAAAGATCTGCACAGTGCAAGCTCATAAAAAATTGCCTTCTCCCTCAATGTGAAGAGAGATATGCACAACTTCTTACCCTCCCAATTAGAAATTGCACAACCTGAGTTTCATAATAAAGAAAACAAATGTATTAACTATAAAAGGCAGATTTTAAGTGATTATAAGGGATAGCAAACAGAACAAAACAGATTACTGAGCAAATAAAACAAAACATGCATACTAAGTTTAAGATTTTAAAGACTCTGGTTTCAAGAAGTAATTTCTCACCCTAAAGGTTATTTTAGGCAAGTTGCAGAGTTTAGGCAAGTAGCTTAGAGTTCCAGTTATTTCTTCTTACAGACTGGACCCCTATCTCAGTCTGGACTCACCCCTCCTTTTCCCCTCAGGTTAGTTCCTTTGTCCCTTCAGGTACTTTCAGCAGTCTTTCTTCTTGGGTAGGCAATGGAGGAGAGCCAAGATTAACCCCCTCCCCAGCCTTAAAAAGGATTTATCTAAGGCAGAAAACCTTTGTTTGATCACCATCCCCCTACAGAGGAAAAGTACCAGCAGTGTCCAAGGTGGTATTTTGTATCAGGTGATCTTACCACCTGATCTTGCAGTGTCAAAATTACTATGAAACCAGGTTTATTTGCAATGTCTACAGGAAGGAAATCCAGGCAGATGGGAGACCCACATCTTCAAGGATTCATTGTCTTTTTCTAATGGTCCATTAAGGCTGATTTATTACTGTTTGGTGGGCTTTTCCCAAGTATACACACAGATGTAATTGTTACATAGTCGATATGCCTAACTTTAGATACAGAAATGGAAAATGCATACATATTATATAATCACATTCAGTAAATCATAACTTTTCCAATATCTTACATGAGCCATCTTGCATAAAATACATATTAGATATGCCATATTCATATCATAATAATGTCTCTCTGAAGAATATGGGGCATAGTGTCAGGGTTGTCGGTTCTTCACCGAATCTCTGCCCAAGATGACTGCTGAAAACACCTAAGATTGATCTGGAGAAGAAGGACTGAACCCAGGCTAGAAGGTGTCTGGCCTGTAAAAGGAATACCTGGAGTTCTAAGTTGCAAGCAAGAGCAGTTTGTCTTCAAGAAACTCTTCAACCTGCTTAAAACAACATTTAGGGTGAGAAATTGGTGCTTGTAGCCAGTTTCTTTAGTGTATTAAGCTTAGTTTCCATGTATCCTTTGTAGTTAATAAAGTGGTTTTCGTCTTCGCTAAACCAGTTTGTGCAATTCATAACTGGGGGCAAAAAGCTATGCATATCTTTCTCCACATTCAGAGAGGGGGTGATTTTCATTAGCTTACACTGTACAGTTCTCTGTGCAATGTAAGCCAATACGATTTTATGTTTGCACCCAGAGGGGGTGTGCACTTGATTGCTGGGCAATCCCTTAGCTGATTGTTCCCATGCAGAGCTGATTTCAGAGTCTATGTCTTTCTGCAGCTGAGTATATCCTTACCCTTGTGTGTGCTAGAGGAGGCTTGAGGGCCTGGCTCAGCATAACAGGGCAAGGGAGTCCAGGCTGGTGGAATGGGCGGGCTCAGTGGTACCCCCTGTACATCAGGTGGCACCCCATAGTGGGGCAGCAACACATCACAATTCCCTCCCTGAATTACTCTGAAGACCCAATTTATCTTAGAGACACAAGAATTCTTGAAGTGGGTCTTCCCACAGACTTAAGCTGTTTGGTGGAGTTGGAAGCTGAACATTTTGGTTACAAAGTATTGTTTGAAAAAGAACCAGTCTTCAGTGTTGTTCTTCTGATGCTCCATTCCCACACTAGCTTTCACTTACCATGTTAAAATAAAGTTAAAGGTTTAAATTCTCCTCTCGCCCACCTTTGTGTAAATCAGGCATCCCAATGAATTCTCCTCTCACTCATCTCCATGTAAATTTGGAGTAACCCTTATTTAGGTCAATGAGACTCATTCTACATACATACGCTCACCGCTGTGTTAATCAGGAGAAGCTGCACTGAGCACAATGGATTCTCTTTTCACATAAACTAGTGTTAATCATTTTTTCTTGTACCTTCCTCTGACTCTTTGTCTGATACCAAGTACTGGACTCTCACCATAGGGCCCTCACATAGAGAGTAGGATTCCGTGAGTGTAACTTTAAAGAGAGGGAGTTTCCTTCAAGTCCCCCAAAAAAGGAACTGAAGAGATGGAAAATAATCCAACAGACTGCTGCTCATTGAACCACTGGAGATGGGTCCTTTCCACTCACCCCTCTGAAAATCAGTAGTAACTCCACTGAACTCAGAGCACCTGATTTTCCTCTCCTTTAATCCCATGTAAACAGGAATAAGTCAATATGGCTAATTATCTTTTTACTCACTCCAGTGTAAACCAGGAGTAAGTCCACTGAACTCAAAATGGGCATCTTTAGTCTTGAGAAAATTCTCTGGCCTGTGCAATACAGAATGTCAGACTAGGTGGTCATAATGGCTCCTTCTGTCCTTAAAAATCGGTGAATTCTTCTTTAGTACTTGTGTTGCTAGTTGTACAACTTGAGGCCTCAACTGTGTCCTAGTCACATGCATAGAGATTAGATCTAATTCTCCTCCAGTAGAAGCCACCAGCCTCTTTCTCTTTCTGTCTCTAGAGCCTTAGGCAGCTTTCCACTGGAAAAAGTTAATTCAATGGAATCAAAATGTTCTGCGGGAATGTGTTGAACTTGTCAAAACTTTTGATGGAAACCAGCCAACCATCTGGTTGGTTGACAGATGGGCAAGTAGGCTACTCAGCTCACCCAGCTCCCAACTCCCTGCCTGGTGGGCTACTGAGCTGTTTGTGTCCCTGGGATCTCCTGTTAGCCAGCTCCTGGGCTGTGCAAGATCTCCAACCTGCTAGCTCCCCAGCTCCCTGAGATCCCTGGCCCTTTGAGATCCTCAGTTACTCAAGTTCCCTGAAATCCCCAGGTTCCCAGCTGTTGTGCCAGCACCCTTGGCTGCCCAGCCCCTGTCTGTCCAGATCTCCCAGCTGCCTCACTCCCCAGTTTGGTAAACTTCCTAGGCTATTCCCTCCCCAACTGCCCACCTGATGGGCTGCCAGATGAAGCTCTCCTGGTGACATCTCTGCCTGGGCCCCTGCCCTTGACTGGAAGGATTGAAGAGAACACAACCTGCAACTCCTTCACCCCCAACTACTTCACCCTTACTCCCAGAGCCCTGTAGTCACTTCAGATTTGCTCAGGGTCAGACCTTATAGTATCATTAGTGCCCACATGGATGAGTAGCATGGGATAGTTGTCAGAGGGCCAGATGATCCTTGACAAACTCTCCATAACATCTTGGATACAGGCCCATGGCAGGCAGCATGCCTCCTGGGATGCCATGTCAGGGTGATAGATGGGTGCCTCCATCCCTCTCAGAAGAGAGTCACCAACCACCACTACCCTACATTTCCTCCTGGGAGTGTTGGCTGCGATCCTCCCAGCCTTGGGGGTATACGGCTTCTCCTCCACCATTGGGGTTGATTAGTCATCGCTCATTGCCAGGGCAGCATAATGGTCCCTCGTCACTAAGGTGGGTGGGTTGGGAGTAGGGGTGGACTACTGCCTGCTGCCAGAAGTAACCAGCAGCCAGTGTCCTCCCTGTGAACGAGCCATATCCTCCTCCCCCGGTGGTGTGACAGCAATCCTCTGTAGCTGGATAGTGTCCTCAGCCTTGGATGTCTCCATGTGAATACTCTTGAGGAATTCCTCGTGGGCACGGATGTTCCTCAGCCTAGCCATCTCCACCTGTAGCTCTCCCACCTGCTTCCTGAGAGATTGCACCAGCAGGCACCTTTCACACTGGAAGGTCCCCCCAGTCTGGCTTTCTGAGAGTAGGAAATGCAGGCCACAATCTCTGCAAATCCACACCAGGATCTGCAGAGAGCCATCCATGGTCAGGTTGTCTGTCTGGTGAAGGTGCTGGTGGAGGAGATAGGAGCAGTGTTGGCATTGGCGACACGGCCTTTCCTAACCATAACAATTATATTAAAACTCCCTTTTACAAACCCCTTCTCAAACTCTCCTGTTTGTGGTCCACTCTTCACTAGTTCCCCTTTGTCGCTTAGCCTCTGGCTTTTAAGGCCTTCTCTTCTAGGTCAGCCTTACTCCCTCATTAATGACACAAGGGAGGCTGATCACAAGGCTGACTGAGGCAAAATGATATGCACAAACCCTGTTATCTCAAGTGGAGGTTTCCAAAGACTTCAGTCCAACCACACTGGTTCAGATAAAACAATAAAATACATTTATTAACTACAGAAAGATAGATTTTAACTGATCACAAGTAATGAGACATAAAAGTCAAAATTGGTTACAAAGAAAAGAAAAAGAAAAAACATGAATGAATCCCTAACTTAGCAAGGTACATGGATTTAAAGCAAAGATTTTTCTCACCACTTGCTCTTTACAGACTTTACTGGCTGCCTTCAAATCACGACCCCTCCCCCAGTTTTGTGTTTTTTCAGGCATTGTTGCAGCTGTCAGCAGAGAGGAGTGGAGGAGAGAGAGATGATCTTTGTTTTTCTCTCCATTCTTATACTATTCTGCACTCTTTGAGGATTATTTCCAGCTGGGGTTCAGGCGATAGCCAGTCTTTTTACACAGGGACCCCCAGCTGTTTTCCACTGCCAATATGTAAAGTTCTTGCTCACCCCCTCCTTCATGCCAAAGAACAGCCAGTTAACTCAGTGATAGTCCACTTGACTTTGTTGCCATAGGTGTTGCTTTGTCTGTTGATTCTGAGGAACTAGTTTGTGCCTGCTTTTTTAATGTGGAGCATGTTGCAGCAATGTTATGCAGCAGAATCTTGTAACTTTACATACAATGTTGATACATATATTTTACCAGGACAGTAATGTTCAGCAGATTATGAGTTTTCAAATGATATCTCACCAGGCATACTTTGTACAAAATTTACCACGGTCTTGTAAAGAGGATGAACATAAGGATCCATAGTCTGTCACACTGTGTTAAATTCCTGACTGTTGTTAGGGTTAGATTTAGATTATTTATCTAGATATCAGATACCCCAGGCTCAGTTCACTTGTATGAGTCAAAGACAAAACAGCACAACATAGAAGGTAAAAATCAATGCACCACCAATACAGGTGGAAGTTCTGCAGCTTCATTTCTGTTCCATCTATCTTGTAGAAATTCACCCCTTTATATAGAATCAAAGAATCATAGAAGATTAGGGTTGGAAGAGACCTGAGGAGGTCATCTAGTCCAACCCACTGCTCAAAGCAGGACCAAGCATATACCACATGTTTACAAAAAGGAGACAAAACAAATTCCATTCTCATAATCTTTCTACCTGTGAAGTTCATTTCATGGCATCTCAGTTTACACAATTGTTAAGCTAAAGACAAAACTCTGTTTAACAAGCCATTATCTCATCAATCACAGAAGAGAGATGCAACAACAAGCATTCCCACTCTTGATCTCCTGTACATAGTGACACATATTCTAAGGTTCAGTGGACCAAAGCAAGCAGACACACACAATCCATCATTCAACAATTCCACCTGAGAACAAAGGTTTATGGATACAGAGCATTATAAGCACTTTGGTTCATCCACAAACGATTATGGAAATCTGGTTTATCTCCCAACAGATACCAAGAACTTGTTTCAACTGTTAACACTGTTACAAACTTCAGTCTAAGGGTATGTCTACACTACGAGAGTAGTTCGATTTTACTTAAATCGAATATGTGGAATCGATATTACAAAATCGAACGTGTGTGTCCACACTAAGGACAGTAATTCGACTTTGTGAGTCCACACTAACGGGGAAAGCGTCGACATTGGAAGCGGTGCACTGTGGGCAGCTATCCCACAGTTCCCGCGGTCCCCGCTGCCCATTGGAATTCTGGGTCGAGCCGCCAATGCCTTCTGGGTAAAAAAATGTGTCGAGGGTGCTTTTGGGTAACTGTCGTCATCCGTCCGTCACTCCCGCCCTCCCTCCCTGAAAGCGCCGGCGGGAAATCAGTTCGCGCACTTTTCTGGTCAGTGACAGCGCAGACCCCACAGCACTGCGAGCATGGAGCCCGCTGCGACCATCGCTGCAGTTATGGCAGTTGTCAACACCTCGCAGCTTATCATCCACCTTTCCCAGAAGCAGATGCAGAGAAATCAGGCGAGGAGGCTACGGCAGCGCGGTGAGGGCCTGAAGTCTGAGAGTGGCACAGACCTGTCAGAAAGCACGGGACCCAGCGCCGGGGACATCACGGTGGCAATGGGTCATGTTGATGTTGTGGAACGGCGATTCTGGGCCCGGGAAACAAGCACGGACTGGTGGGACCGCATAGTGCTGCAGCTCTGGGATGAATCACAGTGACTGCAAAACTTTCGCATGCGGAAGGGGACTTTCCTTGAACTTTGTGAGTTGCTGTCCCCTGCCCTGAAGCGCAATGACACCCAGATGCGAGCAGCCCTGACTGTCCAGAAGCGAGTGGCCATAGCCCTCTGGAAGCTTGCAACGCCAGACAGCTACCGGTCAGTCGCGAACCACTTTGGCGTGGGCAAATCTACCGTGGGGGTTGTTGTGATGCAAGTAGCCAACGCAATCGTTGAGCTACTGCTCTCAAAGGTAGTGACCCTGGGAAACGCGCAGGTCATCATAGATGGCTTCGCCGTGATGGGATTCCCAAACTGCGGTGGGGCTATAGATGGAACTCACATCCCTATCCTGGGACCGGACCACCAGGCCAGCCAGTACATTAACAGAAAGAGCTACTTTTCAATGGTGCTGCAAGCACTGGTGGACCATAGGGGACGTTTTACAAACATCAACGTCGGATGGCCGGGCAAGGTTCATGACGCTCGTGTTTTCAGGAACTCTGGTCTGTTTAGATGGCTGCAGGAAGGTATTTACTTCCCGGACCACAAAATAACTCTTGGGGATGTGGAGATGCCGAAAGTCATCCTCGGGGACCCAGCCTACCCGCTAATGCCCTGGCTCATGAAGCCCTATACTGGCGCCCTGGACACTGAAAAAGAACTCTTCAACTACCGGCTGAGCAAGTGCAGAATGGTGGTGGAGTGTGCTTTTGGCCATCTCAAGGGGAGATGGAGAAGCTTACTGACTTGCTGTGATCTCAGCGAAACCAATATCCCCATTGTTATTGCAGCTTGCTGTGTGCTCCACAATCTCTGTGAGAGCAAGGGGGAGACCTTTATGGCGGGGTGGGAGGTTGAGGCAAATAGCCTGGCTGCTGATTACGCCCAGCCAGACAGCCGGGCGATTAGAAGAGCCCAGTGGGACGCGCTGTGCATCCGGGAGGCTTTGAAAGCTAGGTTCCTGAGTGAGCAGGGTAACCTGTGACTTTTAAGTTTGTGTACAGAGAAGTTGAACCTGCCCCCGTTTCTTTACCCAGTTAATGTTGACTATCCTCTCCAGTTACATACCCCCTTCACCCCCTTCCAACACACGTTTAAAAATAAAATCACTTCAATTTTGTTAATGAACACCGTTTTCTTTATTACTGTTTTCGCGGGAATGTTTTAAACCTGGGACGCAGACTGTGGTGGGGAGCGGGTGTAGTGTGGTGATGCAAATGACGCTTCTAAACTCCAGGAATGACAGGCTCCGCAGTGGTGGACTGGTTGTTTCAATGGAGCCTGCCACCCCTCCTGATCGGGACTGTATGTGTGTGGGGGCTATGTGACTTTGTGGCAGGGGGAGGACGGTTACAGATCCCCTGCTGCGTGGCTCTGTGATTCAGGATAAGGACCGCTGCATAAGATCTCTAACCGCCCTCCCCCGCCACAAAGTCACATAGCCCCCCCCCCCCCCGAACATGAAAACCACCTCCCAGACTGACCAGGGTAACTAGTGACTGTGTATGTGCCCTGCTGCTGAATCTGCCCCCGCCTCTGTACCCTGCTAAAGGTGACTGTCCTGTCCAATTACCAACCCCCTTCCCCCCCTTCAGACAGACTCTCCTCCAAAAAGAAACAGTAATTAACAGAAACGTATTTTTTATTAGCAACTACACATGAAACTGGGGGGTGAAACTTGGACAGGGGCTTTTGTGAGGCAGGAAGGAAAGGACTTGTCAAATTTTGGGGAATGAGAGCCTTCTAGTACTAGAGCAGTCTGCAGGGGTGGAGTGAGAGTTTTCACGGACTCTGCCGCCCCTCCTTCTTTGGACTTTGGGTGAGGGGGGTATGGGACTTGGTGGTGGGGGAGGACGGTTACAGATAGACTGCAGGGGGGCTCTGTCCTCCTGCCTCCGGTCCTGCAGAACATCCACAAGGCGCCGGAGCGTGTCCGTTTGCGCCCTCATTAGTCCAAGCAGCGTTTGAGTCGCCTGCTGGTCTTCCTGCCGCCACCTCTCCTCCCATTCCATGTGTGATCGGTGCATTTGGGACAAGTTATCCCTCCACTGGGTCTGCTGTGCTGCCTGGGCTCGGGAGCAGCCCATAAGTTAGTGTAGACCAGGCCTAAGTCACTTGAGGTCTATTTACAAAGGTATTTAGGCACTAAAAGATGCAGATTGGTATCTAGTGCATTTTTTAAAAAAATGTCATAGAATTTAGGCACCTAAATCCCAAGAGGTATAAATAGCTTTAACAATCCAGCCCTTAGTGCCTCAGTTCCCATCTGTAGAATGGGGATAATCTGTAGAATGGGAATAATGTGTGTCCATGTGTCCCTGCTGTGCCCTGCTAGAGATGTGTGTGTGTTGCCCCCTGCTGGTGGGAATGAGGACTGCTCAATGTGTGTGTGTGTGCACGCGTGTGTGCCTCTCTGTGGGAGGAAAAGGTGCAGACTCACGTCTGATTGCTGTATACGTGTGTGTGACAGAACAAGCAGAGAGTTACCAATAAGCAAACACCCAGCCAAGACACAGATGTGTCGTCGTGTCGGTGATTCCAGAAGGGACAATGGGGACAAACACAAGAGTTTATAGCTCAATCCGGCCTGATCTGTAGCAGTGCTGGCTGCCCGACATGCCCACTCAGGGTACTGGGAGATGTGTGATCTTTCTTCAGCCACTCCAGGTCAGGACAGTGTAGCTATTGGGTTTAATTTTAAAACAAGGGGGTACGTTAGAATTTACCTTCAAAGACTTCCTAATTAAACCCAGAGAATTTAAGGGATTGTGTTCCAGGAGGCTCAGAATGCAGATGAAATACCCCGACTCTACCACGTCCACAGCATATACAGGCACCCTGACTTGCTGCAAAGGTAAGTCTGTTGTTGTTTTAATTTCTCTTATATGCAAGGGATCTGTTCTGCTTATGGTTACATCTGTTCCACTTGGGTAGGATTTTGTTCTTCCCCCGTGGAACTGAGAGATTACCATTCAAAACAAACAGAATTCAGACAAAAAGGGTCTTAGTTATTCCAAGGCAATTGTTGAGTAACGACATTGAAGTCAAATGTCTTCTTCCAGATTTACACGGGTGAACTCTGAATCATGGTGCTCTGTTTGTATTTTATTTTTAAAATAGATAGCTTGATAGATACAGGAGTGTGTATGGAGATAGATAGATAGATAGATTAGATAGATGAATGTGCATTTGGATGGATGGATGGATGGATGGATGGATATTGATGTAAATTGGCTAAGCTTAATTAAAGTCAGTGTGGCTGCACCAACTGATACCAGCCGATGAAACCAAAAAGACTATCAGAGCTTGTAGTTTTTAGCCTAGAAAAAACTGCAGGCTGAGAAGGATCTGGTTGCCCTCTATAAATACATCAAGGAGGTAAACTCCAGGGAGAGAGACAAGTTATTGAAGCTGAAGAACAAAGTCACCACAAGAACACATAGGCAGGAACAGCTTCCCCATCAGAGGAGTGGGGGGCACATAACCTACCCAGTTAGAAACTGGAGCTAGGTCAGTTTATGAATGGGATGATATGACAGGGCTGCCTGCAGTAACCAGGACTGGATTGGATTGGACTAGACTGAATGACCCAAGTAGTATAAGGGCCCTACCGTCAATCAAACCTAACCCCGCCCCTTGACCCCTTAAACCCCGCCCCTTGACCCCTTGGTCCCTCCCACCTGTCACCGGAAGTCCCGCCCCATAGGGGTATTACTTCCAGGGTCAAGGTGCCACCTGACCGGAAGCAAGGTGTGTCATGTGACCCCTCTAAGAACTCCCCCCACCACCCTCTACCAATCAGGAG
>NW_020698990.1:121613-127029 GCF_002925995.2 Terrapene triunguis
GGGACTTCCGGGGCGGGGGTGACCCGTCCGGAAGTGGGTCGTGTGACCCCTCTAAGAACTCCCCCCACCACCCTCTACCAATCAGGAGGGGTTTCATCCCGACAGGCCCTCCCCGAGAGGAGATTTTGACCAATCAGGGGGACTTCTGGGTTGGGGGTGACCCCTCCGGAAGTGGGTCGTGTGACCCCACTAAGAACGCCTCCCAAGGCCCTCCGCCAATCAGAGTGCAGCACCATTACCCCATAAATCCCAGCGCCAGACAGAGGAGGCGGCCATCTCTTACCAAGGACACGTGTTTTCGAAAGCGCGGAAAGGCTGCTGAGAGGAAGCATGGACTCCTTCACCACCCCCGTGAGAACTTCGGACTTTGTTTTACCCCCGAGGGTCTTTGACCGTCTGCGGAGAAAGCGCTACATCAGCGACAGTTCCGAGGAGGAGGAGGGAGCGACCGAGGGGAGCCCTTTGGCCCAGCCGTTGCTGGATACGCCGGAACTCGACCCCGAAACCCTCGTGAGACACCCCGATGAGCATGGCGGTCTCTCTTTGTCCACCCCCTCAGAGGTGGAAGGCGATTGCGGCTCGGGGGAGTCACCGGCGGACAAGGCGAACGGAAAAGACGGCGCTCAGGTAAATGAATGCTTAAGAAGCGGCGGTCGAGGAGGGGTGGGTAATGGGTTAGGAACCTGGGGTTGCATAAATTAAAAAAAAAAAAAACACAAGTAGTGAGGGGTGCTTACACGTTTTCTTTTCTGAAAATCTCTCAACAGGTCGACGATGCCTTTTTAGAGGCCTTTAAGAACTTACACATTGGAAGCCCTGTGGGAGTAAACATATCCTGCGTCAGCTGTTTTTGCTCATGTCTGAGACACAGATCTCAAGCCGAAAAGGACAAAATGGAAGAATGAACCATCTGAGACGCCCTTAGGGTAGGGGGTCATGGCAGCCATTTTACAGGTGGCTGTAAAAGGTCGTGTTAAACCAGGCGATTAATAAAACTTATTTAAATGTGTCAATATGAATGTGTCCCCTTTCATACTCGTGGTAGTAAAAGACGGTACCAGTAACAGTCATGTCTACACAGACGGCGCTGTTAAAGAAAATATATTACGCCCCCGGGGAAGTTGGGAGCTTCGGCGGGGTCAACCCTCTTTTTCAAGCGGCCAGAAAGCATAGTAAAACTTTAAACAGAAGACAGGTAACAGCATGGCTTTCAGACCAGGATGCTTACACTTTACACAAACCGGCTCGAATACGTTTTAAAAGAAACAAGACCATTGTTTCAGAGGTGGATGCGCAGTGGCAGGCAGATTTGGTGGATATGCACCGGTTCTCCAAACACAACAGCGGTTTTAAGTACATCTTAACAGTGATAGACATTCTATCCAAATATGCCTGGGCCTTAGGCCTAAAAGACAAGATGAGTGGTGAGGTATCCAAGGCCTTTAAAGCTATTTTCAGTGAAGGGCGCGTGCCTCAAAAATTACAAACTGATCGGGGGAAAGAATTTTTAAACAAACCTTTAAGTGGATTGTTAAAGCGGCATGGAGTTCACCATTTTGTTACCAATAATGAAGTCAAAGCAAGGGTTGTGGAGCGATTTAACAGAACTTTAAAAACTAGGATGTGGAGATATTTTACAGCCCATAACACCTTTCGCTACATTGACGTCTTACCTGACTTTATAAAGAGTTACAACCAGAGCGTTCACAGAACTATACGTACCAGACTCATTGATGTTAACCCTTCAAATTCCCTGAAGGTATGGAAAACGGTTTACGGTGATGATTTTAAAATAAAACCGGTTGTTGCCCCTTTTAGAAAAGGTGACCACGTGAGACTATCTAAAACCAAAGGCGCTTTTGAAAAAGGTTATGAACAGACGTTTACCGATGAGATATTCATAGTGGATGAAGCCTTAACCAGGGGCCAGAGACCTGTATACCGCTTAAAAGATTATGAGGGTGAGGCAGTTACTGGATCTTTTTACCCTGAAGAATTACAAAAAGTAAACCCCAAACGAGACAGGATTTACAGGATTGAAAAAGTTCTAGCAGAGAAAGGAAAAGGGAGAAAAAAGCAGCTACTGGTGAAGTGGTTGGGGTGGCCTGATAAGTTTAACAGCTGGGTGGAAGCTTCTCAACTCTGTGACATCTAGACACGAACAAACAAACAAAAAGATTCCTTCTGCAAGGACAGAGAGAGAGAGAGAAAAAATGAGTGACGGCGGGTTTTACATTACTTTGCCCAGCAATGCCAGCTCTGCAGTTTTTCCCCAAAACACCATCTCGAACTTTACAATACGGCTAATTAAGCCCTTGGATCTCCCGGGTGCCTGGGAGGTGGGGTTAGTGGAAATACAATACCCGCACAGCTGGAATACTATCAACGAAGACACCCCTTTCGAAATCACCTTTGGAGCTACAACGTGGAATTTCATCCTACGACGAGGTTATTACTCAACCATACCAGAATTACTGGAGCATATGAACAGCAACGTGGCTCGGCATCCCGGACCGCCTGAGGTGGTCATGAACTACGACCCTGTGGGTAGAAAAGTGAGACTTAAATCTAGCGATTTTATGTATGTTTTCTACTGGTGGGGAGCTAGCTAACATTCTGGGTTTGGGCCACAAACGCCACGTCCAAAAATTCCCCTTCTCGGCAGACATCACAGGAGGTTTTAACTCCTTGTATATATACACGGATATCGTAGAACACCAGTTTGTGGGGGACTTTTCTGTTCCCCTGTTACACTGCGTCCCTGTCCGAGGAAGGAACAACGAGTTTGTTACCATCACCTACGACAAACCTCATTACGTCCCTGTCAGTAAACACCACATCGACACCATCACCATTGAAATAAAGACAGATCAGAACAGAGATGTCTCATTTCGCTTCGGCAAGGTGATCGTCAAGCTGCATCTGCGGCCGCGGAGAGAGCGAGGTTTCTAAAAAAGCAAAACCCTATTATGGCGATCCCAAAAAATTATGGCGACCCCATCATCTACAGGAACTATTACAAAGCCCAGGCTGGATACGCCCTTCTTGGATATCATGGGGCCCCCGTGATGTACGGGGCGGGTGTGGGTGGAATATTTCGTAGCCTCTTTCGAAAAGCCGTACCGCTTTTGAGGAGGGGGCTAGAGATTATTAAACCCCACGTAAAAACCGCCGCTCAAAACATAGCTAAAGATGTGGTAGGTCATGTCTCCCGTGCTGTTCTGGAGAAGGTGGGGAATACAGCTTCACAGGAAGGATCGGGGCTGATGTACATTAAAAGGAGGAAGAGAAAGAGAAATACGTCATACCCGCGACGCACAGGTCCTCCGAAACCCTTTAAAAGAAGGGCTTTGACACGCAGGGCCGGCCATAAGCGAAAGTCCAAGAGGAAGCCTGGGCGAAAGAGGAGACGCGCTCTGCCTGGTAAAAGAGACATATTTTAATCAACATGGCTTTTGTTCACTGCGGGTCTGAAGAGTGCACCAAATCCGAACTAGACTTGTTTCAAATAGCCCCTACGCAGACCAGCATCGAGAAAAGCATTTACATCGAGGTGCCGCCTCTATAGGCCATTACGGAGTCTGCCCCCATTGACTTTTTTATAGCAGGGAATGGCATAGATTATATGGATTTAAACAACACGCTGCTGTACCTGTGTTGCAAGATTGTAAAAGGAGACGGAACTGAACTCGCCGCGGACGCCGAAGTGGGTCTGGTGAATTACCCCGTGGCCTCTATTTTCAGTCAGTTGGATGTCACGCTGGGAGACCGCCTCATAAGCCAAAGCAACAACTGCTACCCTTACAGGGCCTTTATAGAATCGGTGCTCAATTACAGCGACGACACCCTCGCCACGCAATTTTCCGCCGGCCTGTTTTACAAAGACACTGCTGGACAACATGAAGAAACAGAGTTGGATGGAGGGAATCTAGGGTTTGTGAGGCGTGCAAAGCTGACGGCCGGGAGCAGAACGGTAGAGCTGCTGGGCCATTTACATAGCGACCTGTTTTTTCAAGAAAAACTTTTGTTAAACGGAGTGGATGTGAAAATTAAACTGACGCGCAGTAAAGACGCTTTCTGTTTAATGGGCAGTGCGGCTGAAGGCTTTAAACTGCGCATTGTATCAGCGTCCCTTTTTGTGAAGAAAGTACGGGTGGCCCCGGGAGTCCGTCTGGGGCACGCGGAGGCCCTGCTTACCGCTAATGCTAAATACCCCGTGGACCGTGTGGGAATGAAAGTGTTTAGCATCCCTGCGGGCAGCAGGGTCAGTAACCAGGAGAACCTGTTCTTGGGACAGTTACCCAAAATGCTTGTCCTAGGGTTTGTGGATAACGATGCCTTTAGCGGAAGTTACGCTAAAAATCCCTTTCATTTTAAACATTACGATATTAATTTTGTGGCCTTGTATGTGGATGGTGAACAGATACCGACCAAGCCTCTGCAACCGGACTTCGAGGCAGGACGCTGCGTGAGAGAATACATGAATTTGGTACAGACAGCTGGTAAACACATGAAAGATCGTTCTCTGTTAATCGACCGTGAGGAGTTTGCACAGGGTTACACCTTGTTTGCCTTTGACCTGTCTCCCGACCAGGAATGCGCTGATCACTATTCCCTGATTAAAACCGGGAACCTGAGAGCAGAAATACGTTTTGGGAAGGCTTTAACGGTTACCGTCAATATGATTGTGTATGGGGTTTTTGACAATGTCATAGAAATAAATCAGAGGAGAAACGTTCTGTTTGACTACATGTGAACATGGACACCGTGCAGCTCTCACGTGTCTTATCAACGGACCCTTACACGAAAAAGAATTTCTTAGATGTGTTCCCTTGCGATTGGCTCCCAGGACGCAAGCTGTCTCAGAGACCCCTAGGCTTGGTGGTGAACACGCATCCACACAACCAACCGGGTGAACACTGGCTCGCCTTGTATCTGGCAGAGCGTAACCGTGGAGAGTTTTTTGACTCATATGGGCACCCCCCGAACAGTGTGTTGTTTCCTAAAAGTATTATGAAATTTTTAAACAAAAATGCCACAGACATGGTGTTTCACAATAGACAATTACAAGACCCCCGCTCCGTCGCCTGCGGCTATCACTGCGTGTTTTTCTTACATTATCGTAGCAAGGGTTTATCTTTTGATCGGATTTTAAATTTGTATTCTAATGACTTAGTGCAAAACGACCGGATGGTGATGAATTTTGTAAAAAGTAAATTTAAATTCTTGGGCATGCCTAGCCTTGCTCAAAACATGTTTCAACAAGCCCAG
The DNA here is from genome assembly GCF_002925995.2 of Terrapene triunguis. Lineage (NCBI taxonomy): Eukaryota > Metazoa > Chordata > Testudines > Emydidae > Terrapene > Terrapene triunguis. The sequence continues at coordinate 126,885 of NW_020698990.1, forward strand.
ACATGTGTATCTTGCAATGATTTTCATAGCCATGTTACCCAATAAAACACCCCAGGTGAGGGGTTTAAAGACAAAATGATGTTTGATGTGTGTTTTTTTTTAAAAAACCAATTGAGGAAAAAAGTACACAGATTTTTTTTTTTTT
>NW_020698990.1:127129-130773 GCF_002925995.2 Terrapene triunguis
TTAGAATGTGAAAAATGTTACACACTGAGCCATTCGGCTCTTTTAGCCAATTTTCGTTTTTTAGACGGCAAAAAGGGGGTCACGGTTTCTTGATTCACCCCGGTGTCAGCAGTCGAGGCCTTGAGGCGTTCCAAAAGATTTCTGTTGGCCGCATTGCCCATGACGGAAGATGGTACGTTCAGTTCCGCCATGGCATTCATAAACACATCCCATCCTTTAGGTACATGTCTGCTAGGAACAGAGCGAGTCTGGGTGACGGCCCTGACTAAGTCGAGCATGTTAGAACCATTAACCACAGAGCCTTTGTACACAAAAGACCCTTTATCGTTCCATGAAGAGAGATTTTTATCCTGGCCCAGCTTATTTAGCAATACTATTGCATTTTTCTTATAACGCTTATTGACGTTATCCAACACCTCCTGAGCAACAGAGTCTGAGTTCTTTGGTGTTTCTGGGGGTTTGGCAGTCACACTTTGTTCCTGTTCCGGTAGAAACAGACTTATTTTCCCTTTATCCGCATCGCTCTGCTTCACGTACATTAGGTACCTTTGAAGCACGGCGCTGTAAAGTTTAGCCTTTTCATATTCAGCCAGGTCAGTTCTTTGAAGAACAGACTTCATTTCAGCATCCAGTAAGCGAGTTGCGGTTGTTCTGATATTTTCCTCTGCCGGAGGGGGAGCCCTTAATTGCTCCAACTGGTGGCTGGGCACCAGGAACATTTTTTCTGCATACTCCATTATCGATTAGTTAAAAGCCCCGTTATCAGAGGGATAGCAAAACTTAACAGAGGTCCGATAAACCCCCCAGACTGCTTTACCAAATGCTTTTTTCTTTTAAGTGAAACCCTTTTATTACACAAAGTTTTTATAAGCGTGCGTTTCTTTTTCAGCACACGCACTTGATTCTGTGTTAAAGGGACGTTTCCTTTTAAGGTATTGAGCGCTATTTCTGAGATGGCCGCTACTAGATCGTCAGAGGCCGAACACAGTATAGCCCTCCTTTGCTGTGGGGACGATTTGCTAAGTAATTTTAAAAGGCCCAGGTTTCTCTTCACGCAGCTAGACATGTTTTCCAGTCAGCAGCCCCGGCTGTTAAAAAGGGGCCTGCCGATAAGTCATCTCTTTTTATACTCGGCTGTTGTTCTTTTCAAAGTATAAACCACCGGCCAGTCTGGAGGGAAAAGACCAGTTCTTAGTCTATAAGCTTCTGGTGTGGAAGCATTTAAATCCACCACCAGGTAGCCATAAGGTCTTTTGGTAGCATCCTCAAAAGCTTCTAGAAAGAATTGAGCTTTGCCGGTTTACATTTGCCGAGCGAGCGTAGCAATTTGTAATTTATCCCTGGGGTTTTTGAACAGAACCATGTACTTTGTGTTTAGGTTAATCGTGCGACTCTTTTTTCCCCTGACAAAATACGTTTTGAACTATATACATAATGCTCAGGTTTCTGTGATGCACGTACTTGGTAAAGGCTTTCTCGATTTCATCACTTTCACAAGCCGAGTTCATCAGATCGTCTATGATAATCATATTTACTTTATTAGTAGGAAACAAACTGTCATCGTCAAAAGCCTCAGGCAGGCCCTCCACAAAATGGATAAAGGGATATTTACAAAGCAGTTCTTTATACAGAGGTTGCCAACAACTGTAACACCACACGATATTCTCAGGCATAACAGACAGTGTGTGTTTGGCATTATCCAACATGTTTTTTATAAAGTAACTTTTCCCGCAGTTGCTAGGCCCCGCGAGAATTGCAGAAAAGGGGTGTTTCCACCTCGTATCCATTTTTTTTTTTTCAAAAGCCGTAGGGCAAGGTTTTAAAACCTTCTCCTAGGACCCTCTTGTTGTAAACCACTTTATGTCTTTTTAAGGGTTTTTGTCTCTATTTGCCACTGGTTTTTGTTTCTTACGATAGAGGGCTGCTGCACCTCTATCTTTTTTGAGGTGTTTTCTTGCAGACCCGTGCAATAGTCCAAGACTAGATCTTTCAAACTGTCGAAGTTGATCTTTTCGCAGTTTGCTACGTTTAGGGTAATACCTTTGACTTTCATACAGGCCTTTCCACCCGACAGCTTATACCCATAGGTTTTCGGGCCTGCCGACACAAACTCGGTGATGTGTTGATCTGGCGGGATCTCGCTCGTGAGGTCCCCTAAATAATCCCCCAGAGGGGGATTCCAGTCACCCTCCCTTTTCACAAAGATCACCGAGTCAGTGTCGTGGTACAGGCACCGCTCTTGCAAACCGTCTAGGAGACTGTATAATTCTAAGCGGGCGTAAGCGGTGGTGAAACAGGCAATGAAAACATTGGTATTGCCAGAGACAGAGTACCGTTCTTTTGCGTGCTTCCACGACACGCACGCTGTTTCATCATCGATAAACTCGCAGGATGAAACCTCGTAATTGGGGGAGAACAGGTACTGCAAGAGTTCGTCAGGGTCTATCACGATGCTGGTGTTGGGTAGGTTGGATCTTTGGCCGAATTTACCCCACAGAGAATTTAAAAACAGTTTAGCGATTTGGCGTTTAGCAGGGTTTGATCTGATCTCGTGTTGGCGTAAATGCACGCCTTCTTTCTGGTAGAAATCGCTAACCTACTTATTTTGTTTTTCCTCATCTGTGCACCAACTGGGATACCCTGAAGCCTCTTGTTTCTGACGGAGGTGTAATTTTATGTACTCTGAAAAGAGTTTATCAGATTTTTCATTAAAATGCCAGATTTCGTAGATCTTAACCACCGCGTACCCCTTCGCTATGGCTGCGTTCAATTCCACCGTGCACCAAGTCCCCAGGATGGCCCTCTCCTCGTCAGTATGGGTGCATGTCTCCCGCTGCTCGGTTTCCGCACAGGTTCGGCATAGCGGGAACATGAGCTTGCCACCCACTCTGACGGGTAACAATGGGAAAAAGAGGCCTCGTGGGGGGTACACTTTAACTTTTGCAATTCCAAAATAATTTGCAAGGGGCCCAAATTTGTCATAGACTATATCGGGGTGTCCGATAGGGTATTCTTTGGTTTTGTTTACGAAAGGGTACAGGCTGGTAAAGTCATAATAGTGGATTTCTTCCCCGGGGTTAGGCTTGTAATATAGGCGGATAGCGTTTGTCCTCCCCCCAAAAAGAGCATCCCTAGGCACGAGAGGCTGGGGTAACTGGGCTCGGTTTAAAAAGTCTGCAAGCTCCCTGTCTGTTTCTTTCATCACCTCCCACTCGTGCTCCCAAAGAGTCCTCACTACAAAACCAAGGCGTTGCAGATAGTCGGTCTTGAGCTGCGTCTTGTAATAAAGAAACCCAAAAGATGTCCCCGTCATAGGATTTTGTGCTTTTTCACAATAACAGGTGACACAGCCATGGAAAAAACACCCGTTAAACTCAAAGGCTGTGCGTACCCCATCAACATTGGCATAACCGTCTAAAAAGTAGGGGCCTACCGGTAGTTCCCCACCCTGTAAAGCGTGCCGTATTTGTATATTTTCTTTGTGAGAGATATATAACAGCCACTGAATAGATGGGGTCGAATATCTCTTTTTCTGCCTGTGATAGTTGTCTGGAGGGAGAAGAGCTACCGTGTTAGGCTCCAAAAACATAAACCTGTTGTCAAGGCTGGATCCCCACTTTGAACTTTAGGGTTCAAATGTAGGG
>NW_020698990.1:140773-145236 GCF_002925995.2 Terrapene triunguis
TGTCAAGGCTGGATCCCCACTTTGAACTTTAGGGTTCAAATGTAGGGGCCTGCATAAAAACTTCTAAGCTTATCTACCAGCTTAGCTTTGGTCCGCTGCCACCATCACAAGAATTCCCTCCCTGGGAAGCCTTGAGAAACCTTTCACCAATTCCCTGGTGAACACAGATCCAAACCCCCTTGGATCTTAAAACAAGGAGAAGTTAACCATCCCCCCTCCTTCCTTCCACCCTCCTTTCACCAACTCCTGGTGAATACAGATCCAAACCCCCTTGGATCTTAAAACAAGGAGAAATCAATCTGGTTCTTAAAAAAGAAGGCTTTTAATTAAAGAAAAAGGTAAAAATCATCTCTGTAAAATCAGTATGGAAAAGAGCTTACAGGGTAATCAAACTTAAAGAGCTCAGAGGACCCCCCTCTGTCTTAGGTTCAAAGTACAGCAAACAAAGATACACACTCTGGTAAAAAGGTACATTTACAAGTTGAGAAAACAAAGTAAATCTAAGACGCCTTGCTGTCTTTTTACTTACTAGTTTGAAATAGGAGAGACTTGTTTAGAAAGATGGGGAGAACCTGGATTGATGTCTGGTCCCTCTCAGTCCCCAGAGCGAACCCCCCGTTAAAACAAAGAGCACACACAAAAGCCTTTCCCCCCCCAAGATTTGAAAGTATCTTGTCTCCTTATTGGTCCTTGGGTCAGGTGTCAGCCAGGTTACCCGAGCTTCTTAACCCTTTACAGGTAAAAGGATTTGGAGTCTCTGTACACAGAGAGCTGTTACCCTTCCCTTTATAGTTATGACACCTGTACATAGCCATGCAGACAGAGGCCAGTGTTATGTACCGGAATGGATCTATACACAGTTTTATCTCGGTGAATTTACCAGGTTCTTTCTCTACTACATCTCCCTTCTCTGTCATTTTCATAATCTCTTTTCTGTATAGGATACAGGCCTGTCTCAAAATTTTTACATCCTGCTGACAGTAATACGCGAGCTCTTTCTGCAAGTCAAACGCCTCAGAGCTGTGGTCCCGATACCAGTCGAGAAACTCTGCTTTTTCTCTGGGCATCATGCTTTCTACACCATAGTGCTCCATACCGGGCATAGGCCCCACGTAATTTTGATTTTCTAACGTGTTAAAAAAGTGTGGAAAATACCCTTTGCACCCTTCAAACCCCATCGCCTGCGGTAGCTTGCTAAGCTTCATGGGCAAGAAGTTTAAAGAGTCTATAAAACAAATGCCCAGGGCCTTAACTTCCACGCACATTAGTTTACTACCCTGAGTGATCAGTTCTAGGCCCATCTTTTCCTTGAGTAACTGTCTAATGATAAAGTATGCATCATAACCTTTAGAATTGTGTGCTAGGAACGTGTAGTCCCGAAACGCTTTGCCAATAAAGGTCTTCACAAACACAGAAAGACACTCATCGCCCTTAAATTCCCAGGATTTTTCTGGCTTTAGGGACATAGCAAAAATGTAATTGGGAGTGTGCACCCCGGTCTCCTGCGTGCATTCAAAATCATAAAAAATATACTTTTCTGAAGATTCGGGCTTTTTAAGGCTGTCCATAAAACAGAGGTGACCGTCTACATCACCAACGATCAAACCCTGACACTGCTTACACCGTCTCCCTTTACACCTATGCCGCTTGTCCACGTAAGACTGACACTTCTCACACAAAGTTTTAGACAGGCATTCAACTTGGTTTTTTGATGCACAGTCGATATGTCTGTCTAAACACTCTTTGGACCGACAATACAGTCTACAGCTAGGACACCGCTGCTGCTCGCCCACGCTGTCTGAGCACGTTACGCTCAAGCAGAGGCGGCAATGATACCTGCAAGAGTGGTCGTGGCTGTACACCATGTGGCAAAACTCACAATAATTTTTCGCTCCGAACAACTTTTTTACATCCAGAACCCCATAGTAATGCTCATCGTGCAACAGGATAAAATAAGTCTTAGGGTACACTGTGTCCCCCGTTTTAAAAAAGCCCCAGCCGCCTTTCGCCGTATACAGCACCACCTGTATGTGAACTCCTAAATGCTGTTCAAACTTTGCTACGTCGCTAAGCATAACCTTTTTTTGATCTGACCACCCCAGTTTCTCATGTAACTTTCTCGCCTCCGCTAACAATTCCGCGTCCGTAGGTTTACGATCGGACATAACGGCCAAGAGCCCGCCCGCAAAACACAAATTGGTACCGGTGTAAGTCAGGTCTACTAAACACTGTCTCTTTTTATGAATAATTTGACTATTAAGGATAGTATTTAAAACTCTACGAGCGCCCCCACCCCTGTTTTTTACAACTGTCACCACAAGGCGCAACGTCCCATCGAGATGCAACTCTATTGCTCTGTAGCAGTTTTGAGGTCTGATTTAAGAAATCCTCAGCAGACAGCTCACCCCTAGTTCTTTTGACCGAAAACAAAGAGTTAGTTAAATTGCGGCTCTCTAAACGTAACTGAACATAATCATCAGGGCCTACCCTACCACTAATGTCATCGAGCACTAACTGTATCCCCCGGTGTATGGCTTCAACAACCTACTGAGCTGAATTTATTTGCTCAAGATTAACAAAACGAAATTCCTCACAATACACCGACCCCCCAAATCTGGATACTTCACGTTGCCAACTTCTCACTCTCTCCATATACACCTCGGCATTTTCGGGGTTACTTGGGGGTTCCTCTACGGGATCATTAGCGGCATCTTCTACATCAGATGCTATTTGAGAGTCAGACTCTGAGGCGCCTCCATGAGGGTCATTGGGAGTAGAACGGGACCTGTCTAGAGAGCCCTCTGGGGAATTTGCTAAACCAGAGTCTGATTCCGCCTCTCCATTTTCAGACAAGCCAGTTTGAGAGCCTCCAGTAGGGGGCATCTCTTTTTGTTTTTGTTTTTTCCTCATTACCTCTTTAGCCCTTTTTAAAATTTTTACAACAACCTGGGCCTGGAACTTTTTGGCAGCCATCTGTTTATCCCCCAAACGCTGTCCCCCCTTTTGTTTACACATGAACTGATGTGTACCCTGGAGGGTGCCCCTTTTACCCAGGCCCCTTTTCACGACTAGTCATGCCTGTTCAGAGCCACCCTTTCCATCCCTTATGTTTTTCAGCATGGCTCTGAACCAAGCATCATATTTTTCCCATTTCTTTCTAGAATCCCGTTCTTTTAGCCTACCCGAGGATACATCCTCCACCACTTTTCGGAGGGAAGCCTCAACCCCTTCCCAACTACTAGAATATGGGGGAGCTGGGACAAGCTTATGGTTTTGGGAGAATGGTTTGTCAGTTCTTGGTTTTTTATTCACAACCCCTAGAGCGCCTGCTCCGGGTTTGTGAATGTGGGCATTTTCGCTCACAGTTTCCTCAGGGCTTGGTGTGGTGGTGGTGGCCGCTGAGGAACTGGAGTGCTGGTTGTGTGATTGCAATACCTCAGCATCGCAGAAGCTTTTAGTCCTTGGTTTTTTAAACGCAACCCCTAGAGCGCATGCTCCGGGTTTGCGCACATTCAGAATCCCTAGAGTGCGTGCTCTGGGTTTGTGAATGTGGGTGTTTTCGCTCACAGTTTCCTCAGGGCTTGGTGTGGTGGTGGCCACTGAGGAACTGGAGTTGTGGTGGCATGGTTGTTTTTTACCAGAGTCTTTTGTTTTGTCCTTGAGTTTGACGTATATGAGGTTTGGACCGCCCGGATGTTTCAGCTGCACTCTTGCGCTGTTTTGCGTTGTTAAAGGTCTCAAAGCAGATTCCTGGTTCGTTGGCAGTTCTGGAGGAGATGTCCTTGTATCTCTGACTACAGCATTGTCAGAAAAGTTGCCCAGGCCTATGACGGGGGAAAAAACAACATTTTACAAAAACTGAACTTTACCACCTCTCTCACCCACACCTATGTATTTACTTAAAATACAAAACCTCATAGAACAGCCAAACCAATAAGCAAAATATATTTACAGGGCTTCATCCATCCATCAGTCACTGCTGCTGGTGAATTTTCCTTTTCAGCGGTCTCTTTCCTTTTTCTTTTCAGCTTGTTTTCCCTCTGGTCTAAGAGTCTCTCATGTTTTGACTGTACTGTGGAACAAACAACAACAACATTATTATAAAACTCATGAAACCGTCTTGTAAACATACATCACACTTACTTCATTAGGGTGTTTTTTCTATTTAAAAAGTCATAGCTTTACAACAAAATAATCCATTTCAGGCTGTACAACAAACAGGTTTTTTAAATACATCTCATTTTGCAGAATAAAAACCAAAACTGCTTTTAAAATCCATTTTGCAGAGAAACCCTTGTTAGTTTAAAACCCACATGCATGTTCTGACCCCAGCCATGTGCCTTTGGTTTTGGTTTAGTTAGTAGCAGCCACCCCCACAAGTGCCTCAAACCCATCACATTGTGCACAGTAAAAAAAAAAAAAACAAAAAACCCCTGTGCCAAGTACTTTTAAAAAAAAAAAAA
>NW_020698990.1:145336-148064 GCF_002925995.2 Terrapene triunguis
TAAAACACACCAAACCAAGTTTGCAGCCATACACTTTTCAAAAACCCACATGCATTTAAAAGCCACAGGGTTTGTTCTGACCCCACTTGCACAGGCCCCTCACACACACCCCAGCAGCAGCTTTATAAAAACACACCAAACCAAGTTTGCAGCCATACACTTTTCAAAAACCCCACAGGCATTTAAAAGCCACATGGTTTGTTCTGACCCCACTTGCACAGGCCCCTCACACACACACACCAGCAGCAGCTTTATAAAACACACCAAACCAAGTTTGCAGCCATACACTTTTCAAAAACCCCACATGCATTTAAAAGCCTGTTGCAAAAAAAAAAAAAAATAAAGTTACCTTTCACTATGGGATAAAGTGTTGCAGGCACATGGTTGTTCTGTTCCCCCTCATGTGTGCTTGAGCCTTCAGGTTCAAGAACAAGCAAAAATGTTAGTTAGTATTACCACCAAATCCCTATGCAGCCTGTGTAATACTTTTTTTTTAATTCAACAGTATTAAGCACAACTATAGTTAAAATGGTTTTTTTTTTTTTACCTTGGCCTGGTGGTGAAATGCAGTTTAAAGTTACTGGTTCCATGCTAACAGATCACACTGCAATAAACATAGGCACCATTATTTACTAAGACAGCAGGGGCAAAGAGTGGCCTTATATAATATATAGTTTCAGAGTTAAAGACAGCAAGTCTTACCTCTTTTTGCAGTCCAGCAGCTATCCAAGAAAGTTTTCTGTTGAAAAAGGACAAACTGCTGCATACCTGAGGTTTTTATACCCTCTTAGCCCATTGTTTCAAACAAAACTTCAACATAGTTGCTAACAGGTTAATTTAATCACCACTCCCAGTAGCATGCCCTTTTGTGATCTGGGATAGTGAAACCATTTTGTCTGGGTGTGTGTGGTTAAAACCCCATTCAGTCCAACAGACTAAGGCTAGCCCAGTGGTTTAAGCATTGGCTTGCTAAGCCCAGGGTTGTGAGTTCAAGCCTGGGCTTAGCAAGCCAATGCTTAGACCACTGAGCTAGCCTTGGTTCTTTTATTGTAAGCACATTTTTAGGATTTTTCCTCTTCCCCACCACAACATACATTTCAGCTTTTTGCTATACACACACACACACACACACAAAAAACACAAGAGCTAATTCTCACAAACAATTTATTTTTTTTTTTATTTAAAAAAACATACAGCTTCTTGAAAACAAAACCAAGATGCTTCATTAAAACTTTTTAGCTCACTTAAAGGCCAAAGGCCTTCTAACAAAACACAATAGTCACAAACCCCGCTTTTTAAAAAATTTACAGCTACCAAGTTTTATATCGCATGTTTGTCCCCTCACCATTCTCTAACTTAATCCTTTTAGATTTCTTACAAATAGTTTTTTTCTTAAGCAGGGTTCTGTAACTCTTTGTGCGGACTAGACGGTGAATATAATGCTCTAAGCAGGCATCTTCCGGTTTGGTCATTTTCCTTAGAACACGGTCAGGGTCTGCACTGAATTGCACAGCATTTATCAAGGTCACCCCTTGCGCTAAATGTTCTTGGGTTAGGCACAGACATTGCATACCATAGCCTATGGCAACAACAGTGTTTAATAAGCTTTCCAAACACAGCTCAGCACACAGGCCCCGGAGCTTGCAGTTTATATCCACTGAAGTCCAAGTCACACAATCATGGTGCCTTTGGCCTGGCGCATCTATGACACAGCCCTCACAATCTTCAAAAAGCTTTTCCCTAAGGCAGTGTTTAAGGATAGCATAAACAGCAACGCGTACAATAGTCCGCATGACTTTTTTACGCTCACGATGTGGCACTGGCTCAGTTAGTTCTATGCCAAGCCGCCTCCTAAACTCCTCATAGCCATCATCCTCAGAGTCCTCTTCAACAACTCGTATTGGCGTTGAGCAAAAACATGGTGGGCCCAGTTCATCTTCGCTGCTTGATGCATTGCTGTCCGGGTCCTCTAGAAAGGCATCGTCGAGCTGTTGAGAAATTTTCAGAAAAGAAAACGTGTAAGCACCCCTCACTGCTTGTTTTTTTTTAATTTACGCAACCCCCGGTTCCTAACCCATTACCAACCCCTCCTCGACCGCCGCTTCTTAAGCATTCATTTACCTGAGCGCCGTCTTTTCCGTTCGCTTTGTCCGCCGGTGCCTCCCCCGAGCCGCGATCGCCTTCCACCTCTGAGGGGGTGGACAAAGAGAGGCCGTCATGTTCATCGGGCTGTCTCACGAGGGTTTCGGGGTCAGGTTCCGCCATATCGATCAACGGCTGGGTCAAAGGGTCCTCCTCGGAACTGTCGCTGATGTAGCGCTTTCTCCGCGGACGGTCAAAGACCCTCGGGGCTAAAACAAAGTCCGAAGTTCTCACGGGGGTGGTGAAGGAGTCCATGTTTCCTCTCAGCAGCCTTTCCGCGCTTTTCGAAAACACGTGTCCTTGGTAAGAGATGGCCGCCTCCTCTGTCTGGCGCTGGGATTTATGGGGTAATGGTGCTGCACTCTGATTGGCGGAGGGCCTTGGGAAGCGTTCTTAGTGGGGTCACACGACTCCCTTCCGGAGGGGTCACCCCCAACCCAGAAGTCACCCTGGTTGGTCAAAAGCTCCTCTCGGGGAGGGCCTGTCGGGACGAAACCCCTCCTGATTGGTAGAGGGTGGTGGGGGGAGTTCTTAGAGGTGTCACACGACCCACTTCCGGACGGGTCACCCCCGCCCCGGAAGTCCC
>NW_020698990.1:148074-225873 GCF_002925995.2 Terrapene triunguis
CTCCTGATTGGTAGAGGGTGGTGGGGGGAGTTCTTAGAGGGGTCACATGACACACCTTGCTTCCGGTCAGGTGGCACCTTGACCCCGGAAGTAATACCCCCATGGGGCGGGACTTCCGGTGACAGGTGGGAGGGACCAAGGGGTCAAGGGGCGGGGTTTAAGGGGTCAAGGGGCGGGGTTAGGGTTTGATTGACGGTAGGGCCCTTATACTACTGACCCAGGAGGTCCCTTCCATTCCTGTGTCCCTATGAGCTGGCCCATAATGCCCACATGCAAAATATTTTTCCTCTTCCTTCTTCAGATGAGCTATACCAGTGAAACTGCACAGGGGAATCACAGCATGGTGACCCAATTCATTTTCCTCGGTTTCTCCCAGGATCCAGTGACTCGAGCAATACTTTGCGTAGGTTTCTCCATTATCTACACCATTTTCCTGATGGGCAACAGCATCATCATCCTCATCACAATGCTGGACTCGGCTCTCCACACCCCCATGTATTTCTTCCTCTGGAACCTGTCCTTCCTGGAGAGCTGCTACATCTCTGTCACCATCCCCAAGATGCTGGTCAACTTTGTCTCTGAGGAGAGGACCATCTCCTTCACTGGGTGTGCCATCCAGATGCACTTCATCCTTTCTCTTGGGACAGCAGAGTGCTACCTGCTGGCTGCGATGACCTATGACCACTACAGGGCCATCTGCTTCCCTCTGCACTACCCCACCATTATGAATCCCAGAGCCTGCACCAAGATGGCCACTGCCTGCTGGCTCTGTGGAATCCTGATGCCCATGGGCAAAGTGATTTGGATCTTCTCCTTGCCCTACTGTGGGCCCAATTAGATCAACCACTTCTTCTGCAACATCCACCTTGTGCTGAAGCTGACCTGTGGGGACACCTCCAGGAGTGAGGTCTTCATTGTACTGATCAGCCTAATAATCACTGTCATCCCCTTCCTGATGGTGCTGGTGTCCTATGCCCGCATCCTCTACACCATCCTGAAGACAACTTCATCCGAGGGAAGGCACAAAGCTTTCTCCACCTGCTCCTCCCATCTCACCGTGGTCATCTTGTTCTATGGCTCAGCCTGTGCTATGTACCTGTGGCCCAAGTCCAGCCACATAGCAGACGTGGACAGAGTGATGGCCCTGTTTTATACCGTTGTCACCCCCATGTTAAACCCCATGACCTACAGCCTAAGGAACCAGGAGGTGAAGGCTGCTCTGAGGAGACTGAGGGGGAGGAAAATGTTTTCATGAAATATTTAAAATTTTTGGGGCTGTCCAGTTCAAATTAGGACTTTTTATCAAAATAAAGTAAAATTACCAAACAATTTCTTCTGCCTGGGTTTTCACATTATAGCATCTTTTCTCTCCTATCATGTCTATGATTCTGTTATATGAGCACCTGTCTGAAAACTAAAGCCAGGCAGATGAACATTCTATCTTTCTTTCTTTCTTTGGTACAGATGCTTAGGAATAATTCACTGATGCCAATGTTGACACTCTGGGGGCTTGTCTGCATGGAGATACTCAAGAAAGTTAATCCAAATTAACTAAAGGTGGGAATTAAAAGTGGATTAGCTAAACGGCATTAAACCCTTCTGTGGACACTTTCATTTGGAATTACAGTGGCCTTACTTTGGTTTAGCTTTGGAAGTGGAATTAAACTGACCTGAATTCAGGCTGTATTAATTTTGAATGAGAGTGTCCACACATGGGTTTAATGCAGTTCATCTAATCCTCTTTTAGTACACATTTGGACCTGCTCTACACGAAAAAGTTAGATTGACCCAGCTTTATTGCTCAGGGGAGTGAAAAATCCCTGAGCAGCATAGTGAAGCTGCGGCACAGGAGCCGGCGAACAGGGCTGCTAACAGGGGAGTTTGAGTGGGAGTTCCATTGGAGGATGGAGGGGATGGTTTGATGGGATAACGTGATTTTAGTCAATAGGTCAATAACGTGCCATCGCTGGTAATTAGTAACAATGGTCAATGATGGGATATTAAAAGTTACTACAGAGAACATTTTCCGGAGGGTCTGGCTGGAGAATCTTGCCCGCATGCTCGGGGTTCAGCTGATCGCCATATTTGGGGTCGGGAAGGAATTTTCCTCCAGGATAGATTGGCAGAGGCCCTGGAGGTTTTTCGCCTTCCTCTGCAGCATGGGGCAGGGGTCGCTGGCTGGAGGATTCTCTGTGACTTGAAGTCTTTAAATCATGGGGGGGACTCCAACAGCTGAGTCAAGGGAAAGAATTATTCCAGGAGTGGGTGGGTCAGCTTTTGTGGCCTGCATCATGCGGGAGGTCAGACTAGATGATCATAATGGTCCCTTCTGACCTTAAAGTCTATGAGTCTATGAGTCTCTGTGACCAAACCCATCACAGGTGAATTTAAGGCTCTACAGAGGAGAGGCACAGAAACAATTAGGACTGTTCTAATCTCCAGTGTAGACAGTGCTAGTTGTCTGGAAGAATTCTTTCATCCACCTAGCTACCACCTCTTGGGGAGGTGGATTACCTATACTGACGGGAGAACCCCTCTTGTTCTCATAGGTAGTGTCTACACTGAACATAAAAACAGCCATACTGGGTCAGAACAATGGTCCATCTAGTCCAGTATCCAGTGCTTAATTTCTGTCAGGGCTTGCCAGGACTGATCCCTGGCATCTCTAGGCTTGAGAGTTCACAGCCCCAGCACCTCTGGTCTTGCTGTGTCAGACAGAGGCACCAACTTTCTATTGTGTCGGGGGTGCTCTCCCCAGCTCTGCCCCAGGCTCCACCCCACTCCTCTCCTTCCCCCAAGGCCCCATGCCTTCCCTGCCTTTTCCTGCCCCGCTCTGCCACACCCCGCCTCATCCCGCCCTGTTCCGCCCCCTCCCCTGAGCACACCCTGCCCTCGCTCCTCCCCACTCTGTTCCTGCGCCTCCTGCATGCTGATGAACAGATGGTCACTGGTGCGTGGGAGGTGCTGGGGGGAAGGCGGGAAGCACCCACCATATTTTTTCTGTTGGTGCTCCAGCCCTGGAGCACTCACAGAGTTGGCACCTATTGTGTTAGATATGATAGGTAAAAAAAAAGGCTTCCGCCTCAGTACCTAATTGCTTGATCCCCAGCACCTCTTTCATTGCAAAGTAAGCACTGTCAACATCCTGTCTTCCTACAGTACCTGGTGCCAGATGCTTAAGAGGGAGTGAACAGAACAGGGCAATTTATCTAGTGATCTATCCCCAGTTATGCACTCCCAGTTTCTAACAATCAGAGTCTAGGGATACCCAGAGCATGATGTTGCATCTCTGACCATCCAGGCTAATAGCCATTGATGGACCTATCCTCCATGAATTCATATAGAATCATAGAATATTAGGGTTGGAAGGGACCTCAGGAGATCATCTAGTCCAACCCCCTGCTCAAAGCAGGATCAATCCCCAACTAAATCCCCAAATGGCCCCCTCAAGGATTGAACTCACAACCCTGGGTTTAGCAGGCCAACGCTCAAACCACTGAGCTATCCCTCCCCCTTTTAATTCCTTTTTAACCCCAGTTATACTTTTGGCTTTCACAATATCCACTGGCAATGAGTTCCACAAACTGACTGTGCCTTGCGTGAAGAAGTACTGATGTGTTTGTTTTAAATCTATTCCTATTAATTTCATTGAGTGATGCCTGGTATTTCCTTATTTACTTTCTCCACAGCAGTCATGATTTTATAGACCTCAATCATATCCCCCCTTAGTCGTCCCTTTTCCAAGCTGAACAGTCCCAGTCTTTTGAATTTCTACTCATAGAGAAGCTGTTCCATACCCCTAATCATTTTGTTGCTCTTCGAATTTTTTCCAATCCTAATATATCTGTTTTGAGCTGGGATGACCAGAATTGCACACAGTATTCAAAGTGTGGGTGTACCATGGATTTATATAGTGGCTTTATGGTATTTTCTATCCCTTTCCTAATGGTTCCTAACAGTCTGTTAGCTTTTTTGACTGCTGCTGAACATTTTCAGAGAACTATCCACAATGATGCGTAGATCCCTTTCTTGAGTGAAAACAGCTCATTTAAACCCATCATTTTGTATATATAGCTGGGATTACTTTTTCCAAGGTGTATTACTTTGCTCTGATCAACACTGAATTTCATCTGCCCAGTGTAGTGAGAGCCTTTTGTAACTCTTTGCAGTCAGTTCTGCACTTAGCTATTGTGAGTAATTTGTATCATCTGCAAATTTTGCCACCTCTCTGTTCATTAAATAATTACAGACAAAAACATCATAACAGCTGTGGGGAAACACTTTTCACAAAGCTATCACTCCTTACCTTACCTCTCAGTCCTTGTTCTCAAAGGAAACCTGCCCAACACCTGTAAGAGATGAGCCCAGGAGCTTAAATTCATTACTTTGCTAGACACTAAAAATCATGGACTGAACAGAGACACTGGATTTATGGCTTATTCCAACAATCTGTAACTCACTAACCCCCTTGTTTTCCTATGACTGCAGAGGTGTTAACGGTCCAGTTCACCTTGAATGGTCCTTAGAATAAGTATTAACGACTTATGCTAAACTATCTGTTACATCTTGTATTTAGCTGGAACATTGTGAATATCTTTCCCAGACCTGAAGAAGAGCGGTGTGTAGCTCAAAAGTTTGTCCAACAAAAATATTACCTCACCCATTTTGGAAGACAGGATACTAGGCTAGATGGACCATTGGTCTCACCCAGTATGGCTGTTCTTATGTTCTTATGTCTCTCCAATATCCTGGGACAAATACAGCTACAACACTGCAAACAGCAATGGAAAATATCAAATGTAGCTTTGCAGTCAGCTTGAAACTGGGATCAATATAATGGATAAAAAATCAAAATATATATACACTTTAGGTGTATTTCAGGTGCCCAACACATTGGTAACTGAGCACCTTGATAGCTACCTGATGTAGTGTCCTTATGGACTTTTATTATTACAACATTATTGATCTGTAATTTTTATCAATTTATCCCTTCAAAATTAAGCTCTGCTGATCAGCTAACAATGAAAGGATGTTCATATTAATGGGTCCCACAGGGCATTATTAAAAAGTCTTTTACAATGATCATGAAAAACGTTCCAACTTCAAACAGCTTTCAGAGGGGATTGTTAAAATTCAGAGGGCTCAATTGGTGTAGCACCACTGGAGTGCACAACGTTATATTCAAGATGAATTTGGCCCATTGCACTAAATGCCTAGAGATAGGAGGTGCTTACAGACTTCTCAGTAGTTGTTAAGGCTAAAATGAAATTGATATTAAATTACAACAATTAAATGAGACCGTACAGTAGTGACCAAACAGGAGGAACAGTTAAGTGCTCCACAGCTCAGGGAATGGGATGCAGATTGTGTTTCAAACTCATGTTACACTGGTTAAAATCTGCCACCTAGGGTGCTAGTGACCAGTTCTGGGTGCTGAGGGCCAGCTTACCCCCTTGGTCACATTAATGAATAGTTACATACATGATTAATCCCACTGAAATCAATGGAGCTATGAGTGACAGTAACCATTTTCCAGTATAAGTGAAGAAATCACAGTCTAGCCTTTAGAAAGCACTCCAACCACTGCCAATTTAAAGGGCCAATTCTTCCTTCCTCACTCACATGGGGAAGTACTTTACTCTATGACTAGTCCCATTAATTTAGAATCATAGAAGATTAGGGTTAGAAGAGAACTCAAGAGGTCATCTAGTCAAATCCCCTGCTCAAAACAGGACCAACCGAAACCAAATCATCCCGGCCAGGGCTTTGTCAAGCTGGGCCTTAAAAACCTCTAAGGAAGGAGATTCTACCCCCTCCCTAGGTAACCCATTCCAGCGCTTCAGCACCTTCCCATTGAAATACTATTTTCCTAATATCCAAACTAGACTGCCCCCACTGCAATTTGAGACCATTGCTCCTTCTTCTGTCATCTGACACCACTGAGAACAGCTGAGATCCATCCTCTTTGGAATCCCGCTTCAGGGAGTTGAAGGCTGCTATCAAATCCCCCCTCACTCTTCTGCAGACTAAATAAGCCCAGTTCCATCAGCCTCTCCTCGTAAGTCATGTGCCCCAGCTCCCTAATCATTTTCATTGTCCTCCATTGGACTCTCCAATTGGTCCACATCCTTTCTGTATTGGGGGCCCAAAACTGGATGCAATACTCCAGATGTGGCCACACCAGTGCCGAATAGAGGGGAATAATCACTTCCCTCAATTTACTGGCAATGTTCCTACTAATGCAGCCCAATATGCTTGTCAGGGTTCCCTCCCCACTCTGAACTCTGGGGTACAGATGTGAGGACCCGCATGAAAGACCTCCTAAGCTTATTTCTACCAGCTTACGTTAAAAACTTCCCCAAGGCACAAATTTATTTCCTTGTCCTTGGACGGTATTGCTGCCACCTCTAAGTGATTTAAACAAACATTCAGGGAGGGGCCACTTGGAGCCCTATCCCCCACAAAAATATCCCCCCAAGCCCCTTCACCCCCTTTCCTGAGGAGGCTTGAGAATAATATATCAACCAATAGGTTAAACAAAGTGAGCACACACTAAATCTCTGGTTTTTTAGGACACTGAAAATCAATCAGGTTCTTAAAAGAAGAATTTTATTATAAAGAAAAAAAAGTAAAAAAAGCACCTCTGCAAAATCAGGCTGCAAGATAACTTGAAAGGGTAAATAAAAAGATTTAAAACACAGAGGATTCCCCTCTGATTCTGCTTCCCAGTTACAAAGCAGGAATAAAATTACCTCTTAGCATAGGGAAAATTCACAAGGTAAAACAAAAGATAATTTAACGCATTTCCTTGCTATTACTTACAATTTTTGTAATTTTAGATGCTTATTCCAGGTAGGGCTTTAGGAGATGTTTTTTTCTGCCTGGTCCCTCTCTCTGCCCTGAGAAAGAACAACAAAGAGAAAACAAACAAAACCTCCTTTCCCCCCCCCCAAGATTTGAAAGTATCTTCTTTCCCCATTGGTCCTTCTGGTCAGGTGCCAACCAGGTTAATTGAACTGATTAATCCCTTACAGGTAAGTGATTTTATACCTCTGGCCAGGAGGGATTTGATGTTACCGCATATGTAAAGGTTGTTACCCTTCCTTTTATATTTATGACAATGCCGTTAGCCTTCCTGGCAACAAGGGCACACTGCTGACTCCTACCCAGCTTCTCATCCACAGTTATCCCCATGTCCTTTTCTGCAGAACTGCTGCTTAGCCAGTCGGCCCCCAGCCTGTAGCGGTGCAAGGGATTCTTCTGTCCTAAGTCCAGGACTCTGCACTTGTGCTTGTTGAACCTCATCAGATTTCTTTTGGCCCAATCCTCCAATCTGTCTAGGTCACTCTGGACCCTATCCCTACCCTCCAGCATATCTACCTCTCCCCTCATCCTAGTGTCATCCACAAACTCACTGAGGGTGTAATCCATCCCATCATCCAAATCATTAATGAAGATGTCAAACAAAACCAGCCCCAGGACTGACCCCTGGGGCACTCTGCTTGAGACCGGCTGACAACTAGACATCAAGCCATTGATCACCACCCATTGAGCCCAATGATCTAGCCAGCTTTCTATCCACCTTATAGTCCATTCATCCAATCCATACTTCTTTAACTTTCTGGCAAGAATACTGTGGGAGACTGTATCAAAAGCTTTGCTAAACTCAAGGTATATCACGACCACTGCTTTCCCCTCATCCACAGAGCCAGTTATCTCATCATAGAAGGCAATCAGGTTGGTCAGGCATGACTTGCCCTTGGCGAATCCATATGGACTGTTCCTGATCACCTTCCTCTCCTCGAAGTGCTTCAAAATAGATTCCTTGAGGACCTGTTCCATGATTTTTCCCAGGACAGAGGAGAGGCTGACCGTTCTGTAGTTCCCCGGATTCTCCTTCTTCCCTTTTTTAAAGATGGGCACTATATTTGCCTTTTTCCAATTGCCCGGGACCTCCCGTGATCGCCACAAGTTTTCAAAGAGAATGGCCAATGGCTCTGCAATCACATCAGCCAACTCCCTCAGCACCCTCGGATGCATTAGATCTGGACCCATGGACTTGTGCATGCCCAGCTTTTCTAAATAGTCCTTAACCTGTTCTTTCACCACTGAGAGCTGCTCATCTCCTCCCCATACTGTGCTGCCCAGTGCAGAAGTCTGGGAAATGACCTTGTCTGTGAAGACTGAGGCAAAAAAAGCATTGAGTACTTCAGCTTTTTCCACATCATCTGTCACTATGTTGCCTCCCCCATTCATTAAGGGTCCCACACTTTCCCTTACCTTCTTCTTGTTGCTAAAATAACTGTAGAAACCCTTCTAGTTACCCTTCACATCCCTTTCTAGCTGCAACTCCAATTGCACTTTGGCCTTCCTGATTACACCCCTTATGATCGAGCAACATCTTTATACTCCTCCCTAATCATCGATCCAAGTTTCCACTTCTTGTAAGATTCTTTTTTGTGTTTATGCTCACCAAATATTTCTCTGTTAAGTGTTACCTAGCCTGTCTGACTCACAAAAGACCACCCCCCCCACACACAGCCTCTCCTTGAACCAAGTCTGCATCAGAAGAAAGACTTACAAAAAGCAATGAAAAGGCAGTGGGAGACACACCTAAACACCTAGGATAAGGACGACAGGATTAACCCTAGCCTCATTTGCATCGAAGATAGGACAGAATGGAGAACAGAGATTCCAAAGCAAGAACTGCATGGAACTCTGGGACCAGAAAAGCAGGGGAGCACTGCATGATGGGAATCTCTGCTCCAGATGTTAATGAACCTACGCCTGCACACACCCGGCTCAGTAGTTATCAGACCAGTTCTAGTAATAAATCCTTTATTGGTATCCAAAATAGTGAAGCTCCCTAATTGCATTGTGAGCTCCCTCCAAGGAACACCACCCTAAGCCCAGAATGAGCAGCTCCCATGGTCTAGCCTGACCAAAACAACTTTGGTATTCTCCCTTGTTTACACATAAACAAATCTAGTGTTTTCCCTTGAACCATTGTTGTTTCTCTACAAAAACTCCTACCCATGCTCAAGTAAGTGTTCTGATGCCTGGATCCAAAATCTGCATCAGTTCCATTGGGACTTCATCTTCTCCTGACTGATCATGCTGGGGACTATGCCTGTCTCCAGCACACCCGACCCTCAACTACCACCACCACCTCGGACCCCCAATTGATTCAAGCTTCATGGAGTGGTGAGAACCCATCTCTCTCTCTCTCTCTCTCTCTCGGTATTTTCTAGGTATAGCCTTTTGACTCATGTGATCCGTTATAGTTTTGTAAACCTGACTTTTATAATCTAAGTTAAGTTAGATTTAATAATATGACTGTTTTGTTTGTTTGCATCCCCTATGGTTATTACCTGGAAAAAAATAACTTCCATGATTAAGCTGGTTGCTTCTCTTTCTCTCTCTCCCCCTCGTGGGTGTTTTTTGGTTTCCTCATTCATTCTGCAGCAACAGGCTTCATTCCTAAGCTAAAAGCTAAAAGATCCCTGCAGCGCCCAAAAATTCTGTGGGGTTTGCTCATCAAGTGGGTTACTACCAGAACAATTGTAACGTGAATGTGGGGATAGGGACGTGCTGAACCTGGGACATATGACGTTGGCAGCTTGGAAGTGCTGCTCAACCCAGCCTACTAAGTCCAGGGACATATAAGGGGTCAGCTTGGGAGTGCTGATTAACCCAGTCCTCTCAGATGCACTCTGTTAATGTGTGTGTGTCTGTTCATCTGATTCTGGGGCTGGAGGAACCCAGCACTGGGGAACCTAGGTCCTTCAGGATAGCTCCACTGGGAGGGAACTTGCAGCAGGGAGAAGTAGAGCTCCACATGAAAACACAAATGACACAAACCGTACACTGATAAAAGTACAGGAACCCCCGCCCCCAGAAGAGTAACCCTAATAAATGAGCATACCCCAAAGTAACGGGTAAATCTGGTAATATAAGCCAAGCATATTTGCTATGCTTTCTGCACATTGGGATGGTTTGTTCCTGCACCCTCAGTAAGGTTCTTTAAAATACAGCCAGCTCTCCTGGACTCCTCTTCCCCTCATATTAGCCTCCCAGGGGATCCTGCCCATAAGTTCCCTTAGGGAATCAAAGTCTGCTTTTCTGAAGTCCAGGGTCCATATTTTGCTGTTCTCCTTTCTTCCTTTTGTCAGGATTCTAAACTCGACCATCTCATGCTGCCCAGGTTGTCACCCACTTCTACTTCCCCTACCAATTCTTCCCTGTTTGTGAGCAGCAGGTCATGACCCCTAATTGGTTCCTCCAGCACTTGCACCAGGAAGATGTCCCAACACGCTCCAAAAGCTTCCTGGATTGTCTGTGCACTGCTGTATTGCTCTCCCAGCAGATGTCAGGGTGATTGAAGTCCCCCATGAGAACCAGAGCTTGTGATCTGGAAATTTCTGTTAGTTGTCTGAAGAAAGCCTCGTCCACCTCATCCCCCTGGTCTGGTGGTCTACCTCATCCTCTATAGTTGTCTATAGCAGATGCCCACCACAACACCACCCTTGTTGCTCTTGCCTCTAAACTTAACCCAAATACTCTCAACAGGCAAAACTCCTGTTTCATACTGTAGCTCTGAGCAATCATACTGCTCTCTTACACACAGTGCAATTCCTCCACCTTTTCTTCCCAGCAGTCCTTCCTGAACAGTTTATACCCATCCATGATGGTGTTCCAGTGATATGAGTTACCCCACCAAATCTCTGTTATTCCAATCACATCATAGTTTCTTGACTGTCCCAGGACTTTCAATTCTTCCTGCTTGTTTCCCAGGCTTCTTGCATTCATTTACAGGCACCTAAGATAACTAGCCCATTGCCCTACTTTCTCAGTATGAATCAGGAGGCCTCCCCTGTTGCACCCTCCTCCTTGTGTTTCATCCCTGTATCCCATTTACCTCAGGGCTTAGGTCTCCATCCCCCAGCACACCTAGTTTAAAGCCCTCCTCACAAGGTTAGCAAGCCTGCATGTGGAGATGATCTTCCCTCTATTCATAAGGTGGATCCCATCTCTTCCTAGCAATCCTTCTTCCTGGAACAACATCCCATGGTCAAAGAATCCAAAGCCCTCTCTCCGACAACACCTGCGTACCAACGCATTTACTTCCACAATTTGATGGTCCCGACCTGGGCCTCTTCCTTCAACAGGGAGGATGGACGAGAACACAACTTGTGCAATAGGTCTACTCATGGAGTAAAATACTGCTCCATGTGAGTAAAAGAGGAAACATCTGGCTTGTTGGTCTTGTGTTAACTTAGATGGAACGTATGAGCCAAAAGTGTTAAAACCTGTTCACTGTCCAATATTAAACAGTGTCAAACAAGGTTTGGGGTTTGCTACACAGAGACTTAGCCTGTTCAGTGCCATGGCAAACACACCATTAACAATCCTTTCAACCTTTTATTAAAGATACAGAAAAGAAGGGAAAACCGTTAAAGCATTTGTAATATAAAGTATTAAATAAGATTTTCATTTTAACAACATCCCTTGTTCCTTTTAGTTCGAGAGACTTTTTACAAGTAAAAACCCCCTTGTCTGACAGTCTCTTAGATGGTATTGAAGATGGTAATAACTGTCTGTAGGGAGAAAGGAGAAGAAGTTACTTGAGATGGGATGCAGCTGTTTTTGTTACAGTCCAATCCCATTTAATCCCAAATGGCTTTTGGAATTCAGCTGGAGCCAGTAGAGGTGACAATGACATCTCGGTCCCTCTCTTTCCCAGTTTAGTCAGGACATCTTTCAAGATCAGGATGATGAAAGACTGAGATCCCAGGAGATGGTGGGGGTGGCAGCCATGATGATGAATCTCACCGTATTTGCTAGGTTTCCCCCCTATAATCTCTTTCTGTAAGGACCTCAAAAGGGAGTGGTAGATAGAATAGCCCCTACCTTCTTCATTTCATCCATCAATTAAGCCTAGTTTGTGACACACCAAATTTGGTTCACTGATCTCCGATTCCACACTTTTCTTGTTTACCCATCATGATCTTAACACAGTCCTTGAGCTATATAAGGAGACCCTTTTGTTTGGACTAATTCAGTCATTCTGATTCCCTTCATAACTTTTCCCATCAACATTCAGGGTAAATTTGTAGGCCCAATTATCACATCAGTCTGGTGCCAGAATCTTGCTCCTGGATTTGGTGCTCTGGGTGAAATGGAATGTTGGCTTGGAGGTGGAGGGGTTCTTATGGACAGTTAGTTCAGAATAGAGCTGAGTGCAATTTTTTGGCTAACTAGTTTATTCACTGAAAAATGCTGTTTTGGGTCAACCTAAACTATTTGTGAATTTGGGATGAATTTGCTGAATAGTTTTGTGCAAACCAACAGTCTTTTTCATTCTGTTTCAACCTCTTGGCATTTTGACAAAAGCAAAGCAAAGGATTCCAACTCAGCCCAGAGAAGGGGGTGCACTGTGATAATCTTTAGCCTAGCAGGTACAGGACTCCCCTGAGTTGTGGGAGACCCAGGTTCTATTCCCCCTTCTGTTAGGTGAGTAGTAGGAATTCAAACGGCAATCATTTGCACTGCCTGTGAATTCCCTGGCTGCAAGGATATTCTTGTGTGGGTCTTTCATGATCTCTCCTCTTCTAGCTGTTCCTCTTTGTACAAATAATTAAACAGTCATTAGAGCAAGAACTTGAACTTGGGTTTCAAAGATTAACACACCACAATGCAGAAAGAAAAGCACACTTCACCAGAAGCTCTGAAACTGGTGATGCAATATCAGCTTGGTCTCTTCCAACTTAACTTCCCAAAATTCTTTCCTTTGATAGGGAGTGGGACTGTCGGGGACCAGACCATCTCGGAACAGTTGTTCCCTGAAACCTGTGCTGCTAGGCAACCAGTGAGCCCAGCTGCACTGCCTGGGAACTCACAGAGTGGCCATAGCCCCTGACTGGCAGCTGGTTTAGCAATCCTGCTCATAAGCCTGGTCAACAGCAGATCAGTGGCTGCTCACTGAATACCATGCCTGCAGCTGTGCCCACCCTTGTCCTAGTCCCTGCTTCAGCTGGCTTCCAACCCCAGCTCCTGCTTTGTTCATTTGTGGGGAAGAAAAAGCTGGCATTTGGCTTCTGTCTCTCCAGTGCAGTCCCTAGCTCCACCTCTGGCTTATGAAACCAGTTTAACCCCCAGCTCAGTCATTTAGCTTCTGTCCCTCCAGTACTGACCCTCAGCTGATTCCCTGGACTCTGCTCAACCTGGAGACAACTCTAACTGGTAAGCTGAACTCTCACTTCCACCACTAAGCCGGACCACCCACACCCCAGTCAGCTACAGGGACAAAGAAATGGCTGTATGGGAAAGGAGAAACTATTTCCCACCACTGATCCCACCATGTGTTCTGTTTCCTGTATCCCAATGTACCTGTTTACTTATGGAACTTCCTTTATAGTATCTCATTTTACATGATTGATAAGCTAAAGGGAGTTTTAACCCAGTCATTATTACGAAGACCATCTGTGGCAACAAGCAATTCCCAATAAGTTAAAAACATCTTTTATCTCACAATCTACAGAAAACATCTGCAACAACCCATTTCCTGATAGTGCAAGGTATCAAGATGGAATGTGTTGGTGCTCCATTTGCCCCACTGCCCCCTGTGCAGTATAGTGCCCTGCACCATCTCTTGTATGGGCATACTGCACATATATTCCAATTAGTGACTCAGATTCCCCATAGTGATGGACCCGGTGGAAGGCCTTTTATATTACTTATATGTTACAATTAGTGGTTGTGCTTTATGTATCTCTGCCCCCCTGAACCATCACACTATACATTGTAGGATTAGTATACTCAATAATAAGCCAACAGCCACAATGACCCACAGTAACATTGAGAGCCCTGACCACTGTCATATGTTCCAACATCTAGGACACCACCAAAAGCACTGCTTCTCTTCCTTCAACAGGGTTGAGATTCTTTTAACACCATTCTGGAGAATGCAACGGAGGGTCCTGTGGCACCTTTAAGACTAACAGAAGTATTGGAGCATAAGCTTTCGTGGGTGAATGCCCACTTCATCAGATGCAAGTAATGGAACTTTCCAGAGGCAGGTATAAATCAGTATGGAGATAACGAGGTTAGTTCAATCAGGGAGGGTGAGGTGCTCTGCTAGCAGTTGAGGTGTGAACACCAAGGGAGGAGAAACTGCTTCTGTAGTTGGATAGCCATTCACAGTCTTTGTTTAATCTTGATCTGATTGTGTCAAATTTGCAAATGAACTGGAGCTCAGCAGTTTCTCTTTGGAGTCTGGTTCTGAAGTTTTTTTGCTGTAAGATGGCTACCTTTACATCTGCTATTGTGTGGCCAGGGAGGTTGAAGTGTTCTCCTACAGGTTTTTGTATATTGCCATTCCTGATATCTGACTTGTGTCCATTTATCCTCTTGCGTAGTGACTGTCCAGTTTGGCCAATGTACATAGCAGAGGGGCATTGCTGTCACATGATGGCATATATAACATTGGTGGACGTGCAGGTGAATGAGCTGGTGATGTTGTAGCTGATCTGGTTAGGTCCTGTGATGGTGTTGCTGGTGTTGATATGTGGGCAGAGTTGGCATCGAGGTTTGTTGCATGGGTTGGTTCCTGAGTTAGAGTTGTTATGGTGTGGTGCGTGGTTGCTGGTGAGAATATGCTTAAGGTTGGCGGGTTGTCTGTGGGCGAGGACTGGCCTGCCTCCCAACGTCTGTGAAAGTAAGGGATCATTGTCCAGGATGGGTTGTACTTCTGTTAGTCTTAAAGGTGCCACAGGACCCTCTGTTGCTTTTTACAGATTCAGACTAACACGGCTACCCCTCTGATTCTGGAGAATATATTTTAAATGTGTCAAATTGTAGGCAGTTACATCGAGCTGTTCCTTCAGCTTTTGTCCATATCATAAGTCCACTGGATATTCACAGAAAAATGGAGGATTGTCCAAACTAGCTCGACCACTTGGTATGGAATCTGATAGTATGTGCTGGTTAGATCACTCACAATAATCAGTTCCACACATCCATTCATGCAACATAGTCCTGATGGCAGCATATAGATGTGTGTAACTTGGTCATGTGCTGGTGTAATTGTGCCCCCTATGTATATACCCCATATACATTACATCCAAACGCCCTCCTTTGCAAAAGGCCACTAATCATGCTCTTCCATGGCCATGTGGGAGGGACACATTCAAATATTTTCCCTGGACAACCAATTGCTCAACTTAATAATTGACCAATTTACCCCATTCCACTCTCCCCATTTATCCCGCAATAGTTCCCAGCAAACCCCTCCCATTCTCATTATTCCCATTGGACTCAGGGGGACCACCTTAGTTGCCATCCCGTTCCAAGGTACCACGGTAACTATTACAAGGTGCTAGCCCCACAGGTCAGGAATGTTATTTTCCATGCGAATGGATATGTTTTTGCAAATATGGATTAATATGGGCTAGCTTCACTATTTAAAGCCGCCCATAACATTCATTAACATGGCTAGTTGAGCACTTTGTATTCCCATACACACCTCCTCCCAGGTTAGCCTTCTGAAACCACCCCCCACCCACGTCATGAGGTTTCCTGTCCATTGAGTTAGCCACAGGTTCACCTCTGATGCCCTTTTCCATCCAATCATAATTGCAGACAGCTGCTGTGCCAGTAGTTCATTCATTTGTTGTTGAAGTTTCACATTTTGGCTTATCAATTCCTTAGTTAACCAACTGTCCCCCAGGTTCCATGCACCCAACCCTGTGTTCCCAGCTGCCCAAAGATCCCTTTTCGGGTGACAATTCCATGTGTGTCCCCTCACCCACCAATTAAATTGTGCTTCAACCCTTCTATGTATGAACTGCAGTTGGGATGTACTCGGTCCACCCATCATTCTTTGGGGTGTACCCCCTTGTAAGAGACTGAAAGCACACATTGAAGAGTGCTGTTTGCACCTGCTCCCACAATAGCTTCCACATGTTCACCTTTTGGGGAGTATTTCCAGCTCCAGGCTACAGCCAACTCAAATTCCGATTTTCCCAGCTTGGCATCCATGTCACCTGTAGGGTTACATTCTGCGAAGTGGTTAAATTATCATATACCCAGCATCCCAGGGGAGACGTTATACCCAACATGATATGTACATAACTGCACACTCAGGGACTTTCCTCTATGTAGGCACCATTATCATTACACACGGTAACATCACACCCTAATTGTAGGACCCCATAACCCAAAGGAGGTTCATACACCCTAGGAGACCAAAGGGTTATGTTTTTAGGCCATCCGTGACAAAACACATGTCTGGATGACTGTGTTTCCCACTGTCATTGATCATGGCATAGCCTAGGGAATACGACATAATATTTCCTGATAAATTTTATATTCTCCACCAAGCTGGGACCCCCGCTTCCGATCCATACACCACTTACTGACACTGCCAAATTCCCATGGTAGGATCAGTGGTACAATTTTCTATGGGTAAATCCTTTAAGTCCCCATTTGCCTCATTACCACAACTTGTGGGTGTAGTAGTTCATGTTTCCTCCTTTTGCCACCTCACATTGCAGGATCTGGGTAGGGCTTATGTAGCAGATCGAGCACTCACCGGCCATGGTGCCTCCTGCTGGTTGCCTCGGGAATTAGCTCTTTCAGCCCCAGAGCACCCTCTGCAGGCGGGTGTCTCACCTACCTCAGGACCCCACATCCCTCCCAGACCCCGGTGCCCTTTACCTCAAGGTTCTGCCCCAGCAGTATCCCCACATTCTGAGTCTCCCCTCCCAGGGGAACCCCCAACCCTCTATACCCACTTTGCCTCAGTGGCTACTGCCAGTCATCATCCAGCCCCCTTTCTCTGGGGCAAACTGCAGTCTGTCACAGCCACTCATCATTGGCAAGAGGGTTGGACCAGCTGTCTCTGCCTATCCCCGAGCTGCACCTCTGCAGCCCCAGTGCCTCCTTAGGCACTTAAGAAGGCCTCAGCCTGGGGAGATGCCAGGCTGGAGCTCCCCAGCTCGTCTTACCTTTCCCCAGCACTGCTCTGCTTCAGGTAACATGTGCTTTCAGGCAGCTAAATCCTTTCAACTCCAAGGGTGGAGTGAGCCTGACCCAGCTCCTCCTTTAGCCCTTCTTATCAGGGCCTGCTTCCCCAATTGACCTACCTTTTCTTCCAGGAGTGGGGTGACTGCCCTGCTACAGCTTACAGTAGCAATAATTGTGATTAGCATCAATGATTGTTCCATTCCAGGTCAGGGGGTCTTTGGTTTCCTTTGTGGGTTCACCTATAAGATGCATGCAATACAATATATATGTCCTTTTTCTTAACTCCCATTCTGTGCCTTTTTATTTGTGTGCAATGAACCCAGTTGCACCCTCCATTCTCTGTTCCCAGCAGCAGCAGGCTGGGCCCTAATCAGTCAAGGACTAGATAAGAGCCCCTCCATTTAGGAGCTGGGAATGGATGGTGTTCTCCTGGAATCCGGTACATCACGTAATCTCCCAACTTGGGTAGATCATGCTCCCCAAGGAGGTCATATCATGCTTTGACCTTTGCTGTCCTTATTTATTTCACCACGCCACTGCTGCTGTACTTGCCTTACATGCGTAGTCAGGGTCTTTAATTCCTTTTAAAATGGTATTACTTATGGAGCCCTACCAGGATGATTTTATTAAACAACACAGATAATTTCATAATAAAATGCACATTGTGTATTATTACTTAAGTTTTACCTTACATTAACTATAATAGTACATTCATTATACTAATTATTTATTTTAAAAAATTATTTGAATTTAATATGTTAAACCACGCTTCTTGTGCACTTCTCTCCTGCTGTTGTTTCAGAGTGCACGATCCTTTCCATTGAGGAAACCTTTAAGGAGGTTTTTTGGCCCTGGAGGTATTACAGGTGACAAAGAGGTCTACATGTGTTAACTCTCCTTATATAATATCCCCCAAAATAACAGTAATAACAAGACAAACACAAAACACACAACACAATTTTTGTCGTAGGAATACACCCAAAGTGTTCTGGGTTGTTCTTCTGCTGCTGCCAGGTTCTCTATACAGTGTCTGAAAAACAAAATAAACATTTCCTAGCCCCCTGGTGAGGATAGATTATTGCTTAAAACATCCTTTCCATGATTTCAACTATGGGGAATGGAATCATTTTAACTATAGCTTGTGTTGTTTGCTGCCCAATTTTTATCTGATATACTGTTGGGCTGGCTTGTTTCATAATGGTCACTGAGCCTTTCCATAAGAGACTTATAAGGGCAGAATCCTGCACCTTTTAATTTCCAAATGAAAAAAAAATTTGAAGAACAGGTAGCCAAAGACTCAAAAAGTAAGAGCAAAAAATTGTTTTAAGTACATCAGAAGCAGGAAACCTGCTAAACAACCAGTGAGGCCCCTGGGCGATTAAGATGCTAAAGGAGCACTGAAGGACGATAAGGCTATTGTGGAAAAAACTAAATGAATTTTTGCATCGGTCTTCATGGCTGAGGATGTGAGGGAGATTCCCAAACCTGAGCCATTCTTTTTAGGTGACAAATCTGAGGAACTGTCCCAGATTGAGGTGTCATTAGTGGAGGGTTTTGGAACAAGTTGGTAAACTAAACTGTAATAAGTCACCAGGACCAGGTGATATTCACACAAGATTTCTGAAGGAACTCAAATTTGAAATTGCAGAACTACTATCTGTAGTCTGTAACCTATCATTTAAATCCGCTTCTGTGACAAATGACTGGAGGATAGCTAATGTGACGCCAATTTTTAAAAGGGGCTCTAGCGGTGATCCCGCCAATTACAGGCAGGTAAGACTGACTTCAGTACCGGGCAAACTGGTTGAAACTATAGTAAAGAACAAAATTGTCAGACACATAGATGAACTTAATTTGTTGGAGAAGAGTCAACATGGTTTTTGTAAAGGGAAATCATGCCTCACCAATCTATTAGAATCCTCATCAATCAGCATGTGGACAAGAGGGTCCAGTGGATATAGTGTACTTAGATTTTCAGAAAGACTTTGACAAGGTCCCTCATCAACGGCTCTTAAGCAAAGTAAGCTGTCATAGGATAAGAGGAAAGGTCCTCTCATGGATCATTAACTGGTTAAAAGATAGAAAACAAATGTTAGGAATAAATGGTCAGTTTTCAGAATGGAGAGAGGTAAATAGTGGTGTCCTCCAGGGGTCTGTACTGGGACCACTCCTAGTCAACATATTCATAAATGATCTGGAAAAAGAGGTAAAGAGTGAGGTGGCAAAATTTGCAGATAATACAAAACTACTCAAGATAATTAAGTCCCAGGCAGACTGTGAAGAGCTACAAAATGATTTCTCAAAACTAGGTGACTGGGCAACAAAATGGCAGATGAAATTCAATGTTGATATGTGCAAAATAATAACCATTGCAAAATAGAATCGCAACTATACATATAAAATGATGGGTCTAAATTAGCTGTTACCACTTAAGAAAGAGATCTTGGAGTCATAGAATCATAGAATATCAGGGCTGGAAGGGACCTCAGGAGGTCATCTAGTCCAACCCCCTGCTCAAAGCAGGACCAATTCCCAACTAAATCATCCCAGCCAGGGCTTTGTCAAGCCGGGCCTTAAAAACCTCCAAGGAAGGAGACTCCACCACCTCCCTAGGTAACGCATTCCAGTGCTTCACCACCCTCCTAGTGAAATAGTGTTTCCTAATATCCAACCTAGACCTCCCCCACTGCAACTTGAGACCATTGCTCCTTGTTCTGTCATCTGCCACCACTGAGAACAGCAGAGCTCCATCCTTTTTGGAACCCCCCCTCAGGTAGTTGAAAGCAGCTATCAAATCCCCCCTCATTCTTCTCTTCTGGAGACTAAACAATCCCAGTTCCCTCAGCCTCTCCTCATAAGTCATGTGCTCCAGACTCCTAATCATTTTTGTTGCCCTCCGCTGGACTTTTTCCAATTTTTCCACATCCTTCTTGTAGTGTGAGGCCCAAAACTGGACACAGTACTCCAGATGAGGCCTCACCAATGTCGAATAAAGGGGAACGATCACGTCCCTTGATCTGCTGGCAATGCCCCTACTTATACAGCCCAAAATGCCGTTAGCCTTCTTGGCAACAAGAGCACACTGTTGACTCATATCCAGCTTCTCGTCCACTGTGACCCCTAGGTCCTTTTCTGCAGAACTGCTACCTAGCCATGCAGTCCCTAGTCTGTAGCTGTGCATGGGATTCTTCCGTCCTAAGTGCAGGACTCTGCACTTGTCCTTGTTGAACCTCATCAGGTTTTTTTTGGCCCAATCCTCTAATTTGTCTAGGTCCCTCTGTATCTGATCCCTACCCTCTAGTGTATCTACCACGCCTCCCAGTTTAGTGTCATCTGCAAACTTGCTGAGAGTGCAGTCCACACCATCCTCCAGATCATTAATAAAGATATTAAAACCGGCCCCAGGACCGACCCTTGTGGCACTCCACTTGAAACCGGCTGCCAACTAGAGTCATTGAAGATAGTTCTCTGAAAACATCCACTCAATGTGCAGCGGCAGTCAAAAAAGCAAACAGAATGCTGGGAATCATTAAGAAAGAGATAGACAATGAGACAGAAAATATCATATTGCCTCTAGGTAATTCCATGGTATGCCCACATCTTGAATACTGCATACAGAAGTGGCCGCACCAGTCAAAAGGGATATATTGGACTTGGAAAAGATTCAGAAAAGGGCAACAAAAATGATGAGGGGATGGAGCCTTCCATATAAGGAGAGATTAATAAAACTGAGACTTTTCAGCTTCGAAAAGAGACAAGTAAGAGGGGGAATATGATTGAGGTCTATAAAATCCTGACTGGTGTGGAGAAAATAAATAAGGAAGTGTTATTTATTCCTTCTCACAACACAAGAACTAGGTGTCACCCAATGAAATTAATAGGCAGCAGGTTTAAAACAAACAAAAGGGACTATTTCTTCACACAATGCACAGTCAACCTGTGGAACTCCTTCCCAGAGGACGTTGTGAAGACTAAATCTATAACAGGTTTCAAAAAAGAACTAGATACATTCATGGAGGATAGGTCCATCAATGGCCATTAGCCAGGATGGGCAGGGATGGTGTCCCTACCCTCTGCTTGCCAGAAGTCCCTCTGGGGCACCTGGCATTGGCACTCTCGGAAGACAGGATACAGGGCTAGATGGACCTTTGGTCTGACCCAGTATGGCTGTTCTTATGTTATGTTCTTATGTTCCCTGGTCCTTCAGCTTAGATGGACAACACTGATCTGACCTCTGGCTGGATTCTCCATTGTGTCTTTGGGGTCATAAGAAATAATTTGGAAAAACAAACCTTATGATACTGTCACTCACTGTGTTTTATTTGTATTAGGCTGTCAGAATTTGATTACCAGATTTAATTGTCTAAAACAGAGAAACAATGAACAACAGGGGATGTACACAGGGATTTGCTTTGATATTTAGTGGAGTTTGTGCCTTACACAACGTGACAGCTCTGTCCATTATAAGATGTGATAAACCCTCCTCACCTAGGGTGAATGTTTAACTAACAGCATGGAGAAAATACCAGCATCTAGTATGTATAAGTGTTGCACTGCTGAACAGTAGGTTCAAACAGGTTAAAAGAACGATCCACAATCTCACGTTCCTATATGTTACATGGACATAGTGAGGGACTATAAACACTCTGCCTCAGTCACTCCATGCAGATTATGTCCATTTCTTCTTCACATCAACACTGACATTCAATGGGAATTTTCAACTTAATTGCAGTGGGGGCTGTTTGTCTAAATCACTTGAGCAGCTTTGAAAATCTCAGCCTCAGTGATGATCTAGGAATCTCTGCAGGTTTTTTTGAATGCCACATATTTACTGTATGTTTTGCTAAAGGCTTCCCTGACCTCTTTGTTTTTCAGGCTGTAGATGAGGGGGTTCACCAGGGGAGTCAGGACTGTGTAGCAAAGGGAGAGCACTTTCTTTAACACTCTCAGTGTATCGAGTGTTGGTAGCATGGAGACACTCATTATGGTCCCGTAGTAAATTGTCACCACGATGAGGTGAGAGTAGCAGGTGGAAAAGGCCTTCTGCCTCCCCATGGTGGAAGGGATTCTCAGGATAGTGGCGATGATACACACATAGGATGTCAGGGTTAGTAAGAATGGAGGCAGGGTGAATATACCTGCTAGGATAAAATCCAGCAACACCACCAAATGTGTGTCACTGCAGGCAAGTTTTATCACTGGGATGACATCACAGTAGAAATTGTCAATTTCATTCGGGCCACAGAATATTAACTGTGACATGACTAATATAAAGATGGTTGTAGCCAAACAACCATTTAACCAGGACCCAGCCGCCAACTGGAGGCAAAACCTGTCATTCATCAGAGCTGAATAGTGCAGGGGCTTACATATCGCTAAATACCGATCATAAGACATCGCTGCTAGAAGATAGCATTCTGTAGCTGCCAGAACACCAAAGAAGTAAATCTGTGTGATGCAGCCACTGACTGAGATGGTTCTGTCCCCAGTCAGGAGACGGGCCAGCATCCTGGGCAGGATGGTGGAGGTGTAGCAGATCTCCACGCAGGACAGGTTCCCCAGGAAGAAGTACATGGAGGTGTGAAGGTGCTGATCAGCCACAATTAGCACCATGACAAGTATGTTTCCGGCCACCGTTGTGATGTAGAT
Source organism: Terrapene triunguis (assembly GCF_002925995.2). NCBI lineage: Eukaryota > Metazoa > Chordata > Testudines > Emydidae > Terrapene > Terrapene triunguis. Next base: position 170,749 of record NW_020698990.1, read on the forward strand.
CACTAGGAACAGCAGAAAGAGAAAAATTTGCAGGTCAGGGATATCCCCGAATCCCAAGACGATGAATTCTGTGACGGTTGTTTGGTTTCCCCAGTGTGTGTCAGCCATGGGTTGAGTCTAGGAACAATGAAACGAACTGTGCAATCGAATCAGTAGAACATCAAGTGTCAGGAATTCATTCCATACGTTTTCAAAAACTCCTCCCCTGCTTCAGGTTACCCGCTGAAATGTTAAGGTTAAATAGAAACTTCAAAGCAAAGTGCCAGGAATCTCAGTCTGAGAACAGAACTGTGGTATCCCTGCAGAATCACCCTCTGCCATATCGAAGCCATAACTACGATAACAACAGCCCATTTCTCTGGTAGCCCAATTAGTGAGGTGACAGTTCAGACCCCTTCTTGATCTGCTGTCATATCCCGTCTACTGACATACTGGGATTTAACAATGATACTTCAAAGCAGCATTGCACTGGTGGCCATGGCCAGAATCATGTCATGTCTTAGGAGAGTTACAAATCAATAAATCCATCAATTGAAATCTTGGATTGTGATTTTCAATACCATCTAGTGTCTGTTAGAATTTATGGGAATTAATCTAATAATAGATCTTGGCATATTGAGCATTTCAGTGTACTACAGGAAAAGGAATAATTATTTTCATCCCCGAACAAGAGATCAGTTTTTCATGAATTATGAAGTGGAGTCAGTTCTTCCTTACTTCATGTAAAGATAATAACAAAGAGGAGGAGATGCAGAGGAACTGGCAATGCATTTTGTGTTTTAGATTAGAGTTCCCTCTGTTAACTCTGAAACAATAATATCCTGGCTCTCTTCAGGGTGGATTTCAGGACAGGGCAAAACCAGGCTGTTGTGCAACTCTAATTGGGGAGTGACTCTCCGCACTTCGTAACGACTGAGGGCTGATAATACAGGAACAAGAAGGGCACTGGGGAAGAAAGATGCTGCCTCTGAACTCAGAAACCATCTGGCATGTGCTACCAGGGGATCTTGGCTAGTAACATTTTATCACCACTCCCCCACCATTGGGACTCACACTGAGCCAGATTCCAGCTGGACTCTATTGGCCATAGCTCCATTGGAGTCAGTGGGCCAGTTTTTTGGCTGAGGACCTTTCACAAGACGTATCTCAATTTCCTCATTGTTAAATGGTGCTATTATCATGGACTGGCACTGCTGTGGGAAGGTGAGGCCAAAACTCTTAATATTTCACAAAACACATTCATGCCCCGGTTTTGAAGGTGATATAGAAGGGTAGTCAGGAAACTAACCTGGATGGCTCAAGCGTGAAGCAATGAGCTAGTCTGTCTCTGGGTTTGGCTGCCAGAACTCTTCAGCAGCAGTTTTTGTTTCATCATTCTGCAGAATCTGGATCTTCTCAGTCGACAGACCTGCATGTACATGAACAGACAAACAGCTGCCGTGATCTGTCTTAGCACAAGCTCTTCCCACTCAATGTACAAAGTGCAGACGTCTCCTCAGACTTGTATCCTTCTCCATGGCACGCTGCGTCTCCCTTGAGTCCATCTCTGAAGGGCTGAGCCTGGGGAGTTAGCTCTGTGTTTTCCATGCAGACGGTACAAACAACTGTCCTGATGCAACGAACCTCCCACACCCAGAGGAATTGACTTTCTGCTACCTGAGGTCATTGCTCTGAATGACTGAAATGTAACAGAGCCCATGGAGTGCATGACCCTGCAGAGACTGACTCTGCTCTGTAATCTTTACTCATATCAGTTGTCCCATAACCTTCAATTACAGGGACCATACAGCAAGTGTGAAAAATTGGGACAGGGGGTGGTGGGTAATAGGAGCCTATATAAGAAAAAGACCCAAAAATCGGGACTGTCCCTATAAAATCAGGACATCTGGTCACCCTATCTTCAATGGCAAAAATGTGCATGAGTAACAATGGCTAAAATCAGTCAGGACTGGCAGACTGGGTGTTGAAGCTGTGACATTTAATGAAAGCACAGGAAACTGAATGTAAATTAAATTTAATCTGTAGTTTAAAATTGAAATATTTGGATGAAAGGAACTCTCTCTCTCTCTCTCTCTGTATCACACACAGACAAACACACAAACCAAACTGAAATTTTTATCCCAAGGAACTAGGATGTGATTAGTAATTACCATTGTATATTTATTTATTTAACAATATTGTCTCCGTTCTGCTAAGCAGAAGTGGAATTCCAGATCTTGGGGTGAATTATGGCCCATTGTCCATCACTTATCATTATGGGATACTGAAGTGAGCAAAAATGCACTTCCGTTTGTCGATTACACTGTGACTTGTTATGTCTTTCAGTACATTATTATTAGTCTGGAGAAGAGAAGATAAAGGGGGGACATGATAACAATTTTCAAGTCAATAAAAGGTTGTTACAAGGAGGAGGGAGAAAAAATGTTCTCCTTACCCTCTGAGAACAGGAAAAGAAGCATTGAGCTTAAATTGCAGTAATGGTGGTTTAGATTGGACATTAGGAAAAACACTGAAATAAATTGACCAAGGAGGTTGTGGAATCTCCATCATTGTAGATTTTTAAGAGCAGGTTAGACAAACACCTGTCGGGGATGCTCCAGATCATACTTAGTCCTGCCAGGAGTGCAGGGGACTGGACCAGATGACCTCTTGAGATCCTTTCCAGTCCTACACTTCTATGATTCTATGTTTTCTATATACCTGGGAAAATAGTCCACTATGACCAAGGAATGATGTCCTCTGCATACACATAAATGTGCAGCTAGTTTCTTCCAAGGGCTCTCTGGTAGAGATATTTGTACAGTGTCTCATTCAGCATTGTTTCTTAATTTGATTTATACTGTATCTCCTTTCAAAAAGTCCAGTATCATCAAATCCTCTCTTGAGTTCTTCCACCTTTCTCACTAGGCCCGGCATGACTGCCTTGCTGCATCTGACAAGGTTGTTGGTCTTTGATTCTTGATTACATGCACTCTGAATGCATAGGCTTCTGTCTTTGTAAGTTTTTTCTGTGGCAAAAGGTCCATGAAGTTCAGAATACCTCCAGGGCAAGTCAGAGCTGTGTCAGGTGACCTCACCTCATATTCATCATAGTTGTATGGTTATGATATGATTATGACATAATTATGATACATCTTGTACAAGACATGTCTTGTGAGGTGTCTATGGGAAAGTTACCATTTGCTGAGCATGAGTATCCTATTTATGTGCATGTGTCATTTTTATATCTGGAGTTATGAATATTGACTAGGTATCTGTATTTCAAATATGCTTACTCTGGGTAACACACATAGCTACCCCTTCAGGTACAACAATGAAGAAGCTAGACAGTGCTGATGGCTAAGCATTAAAGACAATGGACCATGGAAGAGTTTAGCCTTCCTGTAAATGTTTCAGCCAGCCTGTAAGTAATGGCTGCTATGAGCCAGCAAGGCACTTGACATTGACCCACTTGACTAAACCACTTGATGCTGAACTCCATTTTGGTACCTGTATTTTTCCACACATTGGACTGGGAACTGAGTTTGAAACAAAAAGTTCCTGTCTTATGGAAAAGCTATGTAAGGTGGGTTGTGACATCGTCTCTTGGCCTCACTCCCCACACAAGAGAACTACTGAAAACATCTGAGGCCTGGTCTACACTACGAGTTTAGGTCGACTTTAGCCGCGTTAAATCGACTTAAGCCTGGACACGTTTACACTACGAAGCCCTTTCTGTCGACTTAAAGGGCCCTTTAAACTGGTTTCCTAACACCACCTCGACAAGGGGATTAGCGATAAAATCGGCCTTAGGGGGTCGGAATTGGGTTAGTGTGGACGGAATTCGACATTACTGGCCTCCGGGAGCTATCCCACAGTGCTTCATTGTGACCGCTCTGGACAGCACTGTCATCTCAGATGCACTGGCCAGGTAGACAGGAAAAGCCCCGCGAACGTTTGAATTTCATTTCCTGTTTGCTCAGCGTGGAGAGCACAGGTGACCATGCAGAGCCCATCAGCACAGGTAACCATGATGGAGTCCCAGTCCCAGTCCCAGGATCGCAGAAGAGCTCCAGCCTGGACCGAGCGGGAGGTACGGGATCTGATCGCCATCTGGGGAGATGAAGCAGTGCTCGCCGAACTCCGAAACAGTAAAAGAAACGGCAAAACATTAGAAAAGATCTCCAAGGCCATGAAGGACAGAGGCCATAACAGGGACACACAGCAGTGCCGCGTGAAAATTAAGGAGCTAAGGCAAGCCTACCACAAAGTCAGAGACGCAAACGGAAGGTCCGGGGCAGAGCCGCAAACATGCCGCTACTACGCGGAGCTGCATGCCATTCTAGGGGGTGCAGCCACCACTAGCCCAAGCGTGTTCTATGAGTCCCTCTCTGCAAACGGGGAAGCGGGTTCGGCGGACGAGGAAGATGAGGATGGAGAGAACATAGATAGCTCACAGCAGCAAGGAAGCGGAGAAACCAGTTACCCCAACAGCCAGGATATGTTTGTCACCCTGGACCTGGAAACAGTAACCCCCGAACTCACCCAAGACCCTGAGGGCACACAGGGGACCTCTGGTGAGTGTACCTTTGCAAAAATTACACATGGTTTAAAAACAAGCGTGTTTAATGATTAATGATTAATTTGCCCTGGCAATCGCGGCCAGTACAGCTACTGGAAAAGTCTGTTAACGTGTATGGGGATGGAGCGGAAATCCTCCAGGGACATCTCCAGAAAGCTCTCTTTCATGTACTCCCAAAGCCTTTGCAAAAGGTTTCTGGGGAGGGCTGCCTTATCCTGTCCGCCATGGTAGGACACTTTACCACGCCAGGCCAGTAGCACGTAGTCTGGAATCATTGCATAACAAAGCATGGCAGCGTATGGTCCCGGTGTTTGCTGGCATGCAGACAACATCCATTCCTTATCTCTCTTTGTTATCCTCAGGAGAGTGATATCATTCACGGTCACCTGGTTAAAATGGGGCAATTTTATTAAGGGGACATTCAGAGGTGCCCCTTCCTGCTCTGCTGAACAGAAATAGTCCCCGCTGTTAACCACGCGGTGGGGGGGAGGGGTGAAGTGACCATCCCAGAGAATTGGGTGTGTGAGGGAGGGGAGTTAGTTGGGTTTGTGCTGCATGTTAAACCTGAAATCGCAGCCCCTCCTTTTACATTGCAAACCCATTTTAAATGGCACGGGTGCTTGGTATGGGAAATGAGGGCAGAACTGTTTGAAACCATCCCCACATGTTAAGAAGGTTAAAAAAGCCCAAAGACTGTATGTCTTACCATGGCTGCCTGCAAGCTGAAATCTGTGTTCTGGCACTGCGTGAGTGATCTCTCACACCAAACCAGGAGACTCTCAATATAAGAGGAAAAATACGACCTTGTAACGAAAGCACATGTGCTGTGTGATGTTGTGAACAGCAAAATCTAACGTGAAAGAGTCTACCCATTGTTCTCTAAAATGTATCTTTTTTAACAACCTCTCCCTTCTCCACCAGCTGCAAATCTTACTCCTTCGCAGAGGCTAGTGAATATTCGAAGAAGGAAGCGAAGGACGCGTGACGAAATGTTTACTGAACTACAGACTGCCTCCGATGCTGACAGAGCACAGCTGAATGCGTGGAGGCAGTCAATGACTGATTTTAAAAAAGCCCAATATGAGCGAGAGGAGAGGTGGCCTGCTGAATCGCGGGCTGAAGAGGAGAAGTTGTGTGCTGAATCGCGGGCTGAAGAGGAGAGGTGGCGTCAACTTGTACTCAGAAAGCAAGAGTCGATGCTCCGGCTGCTGGAGCATCAAAGTGATATGCTCCTGCGTATGGTTGAGCTGCAGGAAAGGCAGCAGGAGCAGAGACCGCCGCTACAGCCCCTCTGTAACCAACAGCCATCCTCCCCAAGTCCCATTGCCTCCTCACCCAGACGCCCAAGAACACGGTGGGGAGGCCTTCGGCCACCCACTCACTCCACCCTAGATGATTTCCATAGCAATAAGTTGTAAAGTTTTAAATTGGAGTGTGTCCTTTTCCTTCCCTCCTCCCCCACCCATCCCGGGCTACCTTTCCAATTATCCCCCTAGTTGTGTGCTGAATTAATAAAGAATGCATGAATGTGAAGCAACAATGACTTTATTGCCTCTGCAAGTGGTGCTCGAAGGGGGGAGGGTAGTAGGGGAGGGTGGGGTGGTTGGTTTGCAGGGAAGTAGAGTTAACAGGGTGGTGGGGGAGGGGCAGAGGGTTCATCAAGGAGCAACAAACAGAAGTTTCACTCCGTAGCCTGGCCAGTCACAAAACTGGTTTTCAACGCTTCTCTGATGCGCACCGCGCCCTGCTGTGCTCCTCTAACCGCCCTGGTGTCTGGCTGCGCGTAATCAGCGGCCAGGCGATTTGCCTCAACCTCCCACCCCGCCATAAATGTCTCCCCCTTACTTTCACATATATTGTGGAGCGCACAGCAAGCAGCAATAACAATGGGGAGATTCTTTTCGCTAAGGTCTGAGCGAGTCAGTAAGCTGCGCCAGCGCGCTTTTAAACGCCCAAATGCACATTCCACCACCATTCGGAACTTGCTCAGCCTGTAGTTGAACAAGTCCTGACTACTGTCCAGGCTGCCTGTGTACGGCTTCATGAGCCATGGCATTAAGGGGTAGGCTGGGTCCCCAAGGATCACGATAGGCATTTCAACATCCCCAGTGGTTATTTTCTGGTCCGGGAAGAAAGTCCCTTCCTCCAGCTTTCGAAACAGAAGAGACTGCCTGAAGACGCGAGCATCATGTACCCTTCCCGGCCAGCCCACGTTGATGTCGGTGAAATGTCCCTTGTGATCCACCAGGGCTTGCAGCAGCATTGAAAAGTACCCCTTGCGGTTTATGTAGTCGGCGGCTTGGTGCGCCGGTGCCAAGATAGGGATATGGGTTCCGTCTATCGCCCCACCACAGTTTGGGAATCCCATTGCAGCAAAGCCATCCACTATGGTCTGCACGTTTCCCAGAGTCACTACTCTTGATATCACCAGGTCTCTCATTGCCCTGGCAACTTGGATCACAGCAGCCCCCACAGTAGATTTGCCCACTCCAAATTGATTCCCGACTGACCGGTAGCTGTCTGGCGTTGCAAGCTTCCACAGGGCTATCGCCACTCGCTTCTCCACTGTGAGGGCTGCTCTCATCCTGGTATTCTGGCGCTTCAGGGCAGGGGAAAGCAAGTCACAAAGTTCCATGAAAGTGCCCTTACGCATGCGAAAGTTTCGCAGCCACTGGGCATCGTCCCAGCCTGCAACACGATGCGGTCCCACCACTCTGTGCTTGTTTCCCGGGCTCAGAAACGGCGGTCCACGGCATGAACCTGCCCCAGTAACACCAGGATTTCCACATTGCTGGGGCCTGTGCCTTGTGAGAGGTCCATGTCAATTTCCTCATCACTATCGTCGCCGCGCTGCAATCGCCTCCTCCTCGCCTGGTCCTGGTTTGGCTTTGGCATGTCCAGGAGGCTCTGCATGTTTTCCAGGACAATGCACGTGGTGTTCATAGTGCTCATAATTGCCGCGGTGATCTGAGCGGGCTCCATGATCCCAGTGCTAGCTATGGCGTCTGGTCTGAAAAAAGGCGCGAAAGTAGTATCTGACGGACCAGGGGAAGAAGGGAGGGAGGGAGAGAGGGAGGGGTGAGTGACGACATGGCGTACAGGTACAGGGAATTAAAATCAAGAAAGGTAGCTTTGCATCAGGGAGAAACGCAAACAACTGTCACACAGAATGCCCCCCCCCCAAATTGAACTCAAAAGCCTGGGTTTAGCAGGAGGGAGGGGGGAAGCAAATGAATGCAGAATAAATCTATTTTTTACATCTTAAGACGACGGTGCAGAATGACTGATAGCCCTCGGCATTTTCTGGGTGCTTGGCAGCAAATACTGGGCGCTTGGCAGTAAGCCTTCAGGTCTATTGCACCATCTGATACCCACTGCAATATGACAATGATGGATACCAATCGTAATATGCTATCTACTGCCCAAAAGGCAAGGGATTGCTGCTGTGTAGCAATCTAGCCCCACGTCTGCCTGCCCCATGTCTGCCAGCACCCAGATCGCCATCGGCCTCTTCTGGGTGCTTAGCAGACAATACTGGGCACTTGGCAGAAAATAGCATACTACGACTCTGCTAACGTGCAATGAGCCAGCAGGGCGCCTGGCAGAAAATAGCATACTACGACTGATAACCATCATTGTCTGCCCGGGTGCCCATGATCGACAGCCGCTGACGTATGACGACGACGGATACCAGTCGTAATAAACCATCTTCTACCAAAAGGCAAGGGGCTGGTGCAATGCAGCCCTACGGCTGCCAGCCCCACAGCTGCCAGCACCCAGATCGCCAATGAAGGCTACCAGTCATGCTGCACCGTCTACCGCCAAAAGGCAGTAAGCTGCTGCTGCTGTTTAGCAATGCAGTCCCACGTTTGCCAGCACCCGGAAGAGATATGGTGACGGTGAGCTGAGCTGAGCGGGCTCAATGCTTGGCGTGGTATGTTGTCTGCACAGGTAACCCAGGTAAAAAGGCGCAAATCTATTGTCTGCCGTTGCTGTGACGGCGGGGGAGGGGCCTGACGCAATGTACCCAGAACCCCTCGCGGGACTGCTTTGCATCATCCGGGCATTGCGATCTCAACCCATAATTCCAATGGGCGCCGGAGACTCCGGGAACTGTGGGATAGGTACCATAGTGCAATGCGCCGGAAGTCGACGCTAGCCTCGGTACTGTGGACGCGGTCCGCCGACTTCATGCACTTAGAGCATTTTAGGTGGGGACACACACAATCGGCTGCATACAACCGGTTTCTATAAAACCGGCTTCTATAAATCCGACCTAATTTTGTAGTGTAGACATAGCCTGAGGAACAAAGAGTGAACTGGGGGAATTGCTGCTCCCAGGCTAAAGGGATTTCTAGCCTGTATATGGAAACTTGGAGGACGGCTTGTATCATCAGTCAGGGTGAGAAATTGCTAATTCAAACCCTATCCATCTAGTAGGTTATGCTTAGTTTATATTTCTGTTTATTTGCTAGGTAATCTGTTTTGATCTGTTGGTTATCACTTATAATCACTTAAAATCTATTTTTCTGTAGTTAAACTTGTTTTATGCTTTTTCCTTGACCAATGTGTTTCAAGTGAAGTGTCTGGGGAAAATCTCGCCTTGTTGTGCATATCTTTACCACATCAAGGGGAAAGCAAACTATATTAATGAGCTTACGTTGTACAGATCCCTGTGCAGTGTAAAATGGTATAATGCTGGCTTTATACTCCAGTGGGGGTGCATGGCTGGGGAGCTGTGAAATTGGCTGTCTGTCCTTGAGTGGCTTAGGTAAAGCACTCACGTAATTTAGTTGGGTTGTGGCACCATCTGCTGTCATGCTGGGTGATAACAGGGCCGGGAAAGGCTGTCTGTGTGTCACCAGAAGAGCAATATGACAGTGGCCAGCCCAGCTGGACAGTTAGAGGGCACAGCAGTTCATCGGCTCCCAGACTGCACTCCAAGGCTGAAAACCCATCACAACCTCATCTTTGGGAGGGGTTGAAGTTGATTGTAAGTCCATTCTGCAACAACGGTGGTGTCGACTCCTGAGTAATTTTTAAAGTCATAGCCTTGCCTTGAATATTCATTTTCACTGTCCAGGCAGACTGTGTCATCAGAGTTGACAGATCCCAGAAACAATGGCTTGTGATTGTCTGTGATATGAGTCAACTCCCTGACTGCCTGGGTGAGGCGAATGGCTGCAAAATGTCCGTATTTCATGTATTTATTACACCATGCACTCAAGTTCCTGTTTACAGTTTATAACCTTGTCATAACTATAAAGGAAAGGGTAACAGTCCTCCTGTGTACAATACTATAAAATCCCTCCTGGCCAGAGACTCCAAAATCCTTTTACGTGTAAAGGGTTAAGAAGCTCAGGTAACCTGGCTGACATCTGACCCAAAGGACCAATAAGGGGACAAGATACTTTCAAATCTTGGTGGGGGGAAGGCTTTTGTTTGTGCTCTTTGTTTTGGGGGGTTGTTTGCTCTTGGGACTAAGAGGGACCAGACATCAATCCATGCTCTCCAAATCTTCTGAACAAGTCTCTCATATTTCAAACTTGAGAGTAACAGCCAGGCAAGGCGTGTTAGGTTTATCTTTGTTTTCTCAACTTGTAAATGTTCCTTTTGCTAGAGGGTTTACCTCTGTTTGCTGTAACTTTGAACTTAAGGCTAGAGGGGGTTCCTCTGGGCTCTTTGAATCTGATTACCCTGTAAAGTTATTTTCCATCCTGATTTTACAGAGATGATTTTTACCTTTCTTTCTTTAATTAAAAGCCTTCTTTTTAAGAACCTAATTGATTTTTCCTTGTTTTAAGATCCAAGGGGATTGGATCTGGACTCATCAGGAATTGGTGGGGGAAAAGGAGAGGGGGGGATGGTTAAATTCTCCTTGTGTTAAGATCCAAGGGTTTGGATCGGTGTTCACCAGAAAATTGGTGAAGAAGTCTCTCAAGACTACCCAGGGAAGGGAGTTAGTACTTGGGAGTGGTGGCAGCAAAACATGCAGGGCGGCTTTAGGACCTGCGGGGCTCAATTCCGCAGTCCGGGTCTTCGGCGGCACTTCGGCGGTGGCGGGTCCGCTCCACGACTTCCGTGGCACTGAAGGACCCCCCGCTGCCAAAATGCTGCCGAAGACCCCAGAGTGGACACACCCCCCCCCCGCCACCGAAATGCCGCCGGAGCGGACCGCCGCCGGGTGAGCCTAAGATGCGGGGCCCTCTTACCCGCGGGTGCAGGGCCCTCTTATCCGCGAGGCCTGATTTCAGGGAATCGGGGGAATTGGCCTAAAGCCGGCCCTGCCGACATGGCTACAACAGCACTGCATACAAGTTTCTAATATTAGCAGTTTCCACCTCACCATTCCACAACAGAGCCAGTCGGGGTTAATAGCAACATTTAACATTGAGGAAATTTAGGTACATGTCTTGTAAAAGGTCCTCAACTGGGGCTCTAGCCCATTGACTCCAAGTGAGCTATGGCCAATTGACATCAATGGGGGATCTGGGTCAGTGTGAGTCCCCATGGGGGGCAAGTGGTAATAAAATGTTACTAGCCTAGATCACATTTAGCACATGGCAGATTGTTTCTGAGCTCAGAGGCAGCATCTTCCTTTCCCAGTGCTTTTCTCATTCCTGTATTATCAGCTCTCTGTCATCATGCAGTGCAAAGAGTCACACCCCAATTAGAATTGCACATCAGCCTGGTTTTCCTCTTTCCTAAAATCCAGCCTCAGGAGAGCTGTATGTTATTATTGCTTCATAGTTAACACAGGAAATGCAAATCTGAAACAGAAAAGGCATTGCCAGTCGCTCAGCATGTCACCATCATCATCATTATCATTACATGAAGTAAGGAAGAACTGATTCCACTTCATAATTTATGACATAAACTGATCTCCTGCGGGGGTGAAAATGTTCATTCCTTTTCCTGTAGGACCCTAAAATTCTGAATTTACCAAGATCTATTATTAGATTAACTCCCATAAATTCTAACAGAAGATCAGTGCTTAAGGAAACTAGATGTTATTGAAAAATCTCAATCAAAGATTTGAGTTTATGGACTCATTGATTTTGACTCATCCTAAGACATAACATGATTCTGGCCATAGCCACCAGGGCAATGCTGCTTTGAAGAATCATTTTTAAACCCCAGTGTGTAGACGAGATATGACAGCAGATCAGGACGGAAGAATCCCATGCATTAGGACGGAAGAATCCCATGCACTGCTACAGACAAGGGACCGAATGGCTAGGTAGCAGTTCTGCAGAAAAGGACCTAGGGGTCACAGTGGACGAGAAGCTGGATATGAGTCAACAGTGTGCTCTTGTTGCCAAGAAGGCTAACGGCATTTTGGGCTGTATAAGTAGGGGCATTGCCAGCAGATCGAAGAACGTGATCGTTCCCCTTTATTCGACATTGGTGAGGCCTCATCTGGAGTACTGTGTCCAGTTTTGAGCCCCACACTACAAGAAGGATGTGGAAAAATTGGAAAAAGTCCAGCGGAGGGCAACAAAAATGATTAGGGGTCTGGAGCACATGACTTATGAGGAGAGGCTGAGGGAACTGGGATTGTTTAGTCTCCAGAAGAGAAGAATGAGGGGGGATTTGATAGCAGCCTTCAACTACCTGAGGGGGGGGTTCCAAAGAGGATGGAACTCGGCTGTTCTCAGTGGTGGCAGATGACAGAACAAGGAGCAATGGTCTCAAGTTGCAGTGGGGGAGGTCTAGGTTGGATATTAGGAAACTCTATTTCACTAGGAGGGTGGTGAAGCACTGGAATGCATTACCTAGGGAGGTGGTAGAGTCTCCTTCCTTGGAGGTTTTTAAGGTCCGGCTTGACAAAGCCCTGGCTGGGATGATTTAGTTGGGAATTGGTCCTGCTTTGAGCAGGGGGTTGGACTAGATGACCTCCTGAGGTCCCTTCCAGCCCTGATATTCTATGATTCTATGATCAAGATAGAGTCTGATCGGTCACATCACTAATTGGGCTTTGTGACAGTGTTCGGACTCACCACCCAGTGCCTCCTGCTGGTCGTCTCCAGGAATTAGCTCACTCCAGTGGAGCGCCCTCTCCTGGTTGTGTTCCGACTGCTGTCTCGCCCTTGGTTGGCGTCTGAGCCCACATCGCTCTCCAGCTTGCAGCGTCCTCTTCCGGACCACTGCCTTCCAGCAGTGCACCTCAGTCCATCCACACCCCCTTCCCGGGGGGGTGTGATCAGCAGTCTTCCCACACCCCAGTCCCTTGTCCAACCACACCCCCAAGGTCTAATCCCTCTTGTCAGGGATCTGACATAGTCTATGACGGCCGATCCCTACGACCGATGGCTAGGTGTACTGCAAGGGGGAAAGGGAGGGACCCAGGCCGGCCCTCTACTCTGGGTCCCAGCCCAGAGACCGTCTGGTGGCCGTCTTGCTGTCCTCCTTCTCTCCCCTCATTTGTCCACTTCCCTGGGCTGCTTCCCCTACAGCCCCTTGCACCCGCTAAGCCCTTCCCTTCAGGGCCTACAGCCTGGCAGGCTACGGGCTAGAGCTCCCTTCTGCTCCCCGAGGCTGGCCAGCACTGCACTGTCCGCAGTGCAAGTCTCCCAGCTCTGGCAACTACCTTCCCCTGTTGAAGGCCTGGGACAGACTGATTCTCCTTTCCCTGAGCAGCCTTTTTATAGGGCTGAGCCTGGCCCTGATTGGCTGTCTCCAATCTGGGCCCTGATTGGCTCCCAATAAGCCCTTCTCTAATTGGCTGCCTGTCTGCGCAGGCGCACTGGCCTGCTGCAGCCCACACTCTCAGGGAGAGGTCAGTCCGCTTGGGCTGCCCTGCTGGCTGGAGCTCTCCCTCTCTGGCTGCTCTGGGCTGCTGCCACTGGCTGGAGCTCCCTCCTTCCCTGGGCTGTTGCTGCTGACTGGAGCCCTCCCTCCCTTCCTGGGCTGCTGCTGCTTCTGCTGGCTGGAGTCACCCTCCCTGGACTACAGCTGCTGTTGCTACTGAGTGGGGGGGGCCTTGCCGGTCTGCCCCCCCCACCTCTGGAGGGAGAAGCACGGGCCCCACCACCACCTAGGGCTCCCTCCTGCCTGACCAGCTGACTGCTGCTCGCTGCTGCTGTGTTGGAGCTGCTGCCACCGTCGAGGAGACAGAAGAGCAGGATTCCTACCGAGGGGGTTTGTTTACAAACTGAGTGACTCTTAACATCTCTGCTCCTGGGGTGGTGGTGACTCCTGTTGCTGTCGAGGGGAGCACAGGGGAGAGGCGTGGAACCCTCCCCCTCGCCCATCTGCTCCCCCCTACCACCATCCCCACCGCTGCCCCCTCCAGCACCCCACATACCACCTGGACCTGCTCTTCGCCCCTCGACATGTCTGTTTGTTCTCCCCTTTCACCATCTGGGACTGTGTTCAGCAGTGAGCAGCAAGGACTGAGCTACACAAGCGCATGTGGGCGCACATGCCTCCCCACCTTGGACTTACCATACCTCCCAGCTGCATTTGGCTTGTGGGCCCCCTCCCTGCTGTTCCCCCGGCCACCCCGTGTTAGTTTGCCCCTCCATTCCTCCAGCCTGCCCCACCCACCACCTGCTTTGACCCTTAAGGGGTTTCCCCTTCTGTTGGTTTGCCTGCCCCGCCCCAGCCCTTCAGTATTTGTTACCTGCCCTGCTCCAAACTTTGGGCTTTGATTTGGTTGCCTGCCCCACCCTTACCGTGGAAGCTCCCACCTGTGATTTGCCTGGCCTCTTTCTTTTACCTCTGCCCTCCTTTTTTCCCCCCAGTTCAGTCCCTCTTACCTGTGCGCCCATGTTCCCTCCATAAGCACTTGTGCCCCCTTTTAGTTGCGCCCCCACCACTGTTCACAGCCTCCCCACTGATATTGTAGTCCCTCCCCTTCCCAGTGCAGCCGGAGGAGCCGGTATCCCTAACCAGTAGCTGTGCCTCCCTTTTGCCCCTGCGTACCCCACCTATGGTGCCCGCCTCCCCTGCCTGCAGCCTAGAGGGGAGGAGTGGTTGCTTCTTCCCTTTCCCCCGGTTCCCCCTGTAGTTCCCCGCCCACTGGTGCCCTCCTTCCCTGTACACAGCTTAGCAGGGAGGAGTGGTTAGCCCCGTTCCCTCTCCCCCATCCCCCCTGCCCCTCCCGCTGGACCCTCCTCCCCTGCATGTTGCCTAGCGGGGAGGAGTGGCTGCCGGTCGCCTGACCCGCATATTGGGGCCTCCTCTTGCCACCATAGAGGAGGACCCTGCTCCTGCCCCTGTCCCAACCCCTGCTTCGACCCCCACCCCTGCCCCTGTCCCTGCCTCTGCTGACCCTGTGGTTCCCCCCTTGCCACCGCCCCTGCCCGCCCCAGCGGCTGGCCTCTCAGCCACCCCTAGCCCCAACTCCGCCGCTGCCATGGCAGCCCCTTCCATTGGCAAAAAGGGCCAGGGGAATAAAAAGAGCAAAGGCCCCGCCTGAAAACCAAAACCTCCCGCTGGTGGGGCCACCCTCCCTGTCGTGGCCCCGACACCTGCCGCGGCCCCTCCTTCCCCTGCCGTTCCTTCCACCAGCTCTGGGGCCGTTCCATCTCAAGCCCCCAGAGCGTACGCCCAGGTAGCCGCCGCCCCTCCGCGCGCCACCACACCATCCGCCCCGACCGCCGCCTCCAGTACCATCCCTAGCGGCCGGGACCCCTTCCCCATGATGACCAGGAGGCACGGCGTCCGCTGCCTCCTGGTGCCCACCTCACCCCACGTCGAAACATATGTGCAGACACTGGCGAGGGTGGTGGGGCCCACGGCCATCGTGGCTGCCTCCAAAATGCACAGAAGGTTGTATTCTTCCTGGCATCGGATGCCACCGCGCAGGAGGCGGTGGAGAAGGGCCTGGCGGTAGGGGGCATGTTTGTTCCCTTGGAACCCCTGGAGGACCTGGGCGTATGGGTGGTGTTAACCTCCATCCCGTCCTTCCTTCCCAATGCTGCCCTGTTGCCTGCCCTCTCCACCCTGGGGAAGCCCATTTCCGTCATCAACCCTTTCCCGCTGGGCTGTAAGGACCCCCCCCCCGTCATGTCCTGTCCTTCCGCCGGCAGGTCCAGATCCAACTACCACCGGTGGCGCGTGACGGAGTAGCGCTCGAGGGGTCCTTCCTGGTGCCCTACCAGGGGGCCCACTACCGGGTCCATTATACGATGGGGGAGGCCCAGTGCTTCCTCTGCCGGGCGACGGGGCATGTCCGGAGGGACTGTCCCCTGGCCTGGCACGGAGGGGCATCCGGGACCCCTGAGACCCGGGAGGGCGCCAGCCTTGTCATCGGCTACCGCTGCCGCCGCCCCTCCTCCTCCTGCTGCAGGGGACGGCCGAGCGGGCGGGCCTTGCCTCCATCGATTGCAGTTCGGCAGGGCCCGTGGAGGAGAGGGCGGCGAGACCCCTGCCGGTTGAGGGGGGGGGCCCGCTCCAGGGGGAGGTATGCCTTCCCCCCGCTGTCCTGCCCTTGCCGCCCCGAGCCCCGAAACCATCGCCCTTGCTCCCTGGCCCTGCCCCCGCTGACCGGCCCTCCACCTCCACTTCCACTTTGGAGGGCTGGGTGCTCGTCCAGGGGAAGCGTGGCGCCCACAAATCGCGGCCTCGATCCCTCCCCTCTGATGAGGAGGGAGAGGAGCCCCCCTGAAAGATGCTGTGAGGGGCTGGGGTGGCTACATCTTCCACTGCACCCCCGGACGGAGCCCAGCAGGAGGTGCCGGCCATGGAAGCCATGGCAGCAGTTGGAGGCGATCCTGCTCCCCTTGTTGAGTCCCCCTCTGAGGAGGCCTCTGTAGGAGTTCCCCCGGCCCCTGTACCACCTGTGCCCCCCGCCGCCACCGATACTGGGGCAATTGTTGTCCCGGTAGCTGGCAGGGAAGACTCTGGGGCTGCGGGGACTGATTTTACGTCCATATTTGAGGAGATCGAGGCCCTGGGTCTGACCTCGGTTACCCAGGGGGAGGATGACCCCCTGCCAGTGGCCCTCGATCTGGGCGGTGGTTTAGTTCCGCCGCCTCTCCTCCTCCTTGCCCCTCACCCCATGCTGTAGCCCCTGCTCTTGTCCTTGGGGCGCCCCTAGCTCTACCTATCAGCCCGGCCGCGGATACCACCCCATGTGAGGCCGCCGGGCCCCTTGGGGTGATGGCCGATGCCGAGCGGCCAGGCCCTGAGCCTGTGAGCACTCCCTCTACCACCCGGATGGAGCGGTTAGCCTCCCCTCTGGAGGGGGGGGGCCCTGACGACTCCATCCTGCCGGACACCATGGCTGCAGGTGACGCGCTTGCAGTGACACCCGTGCCCGGCGTCAGTGATGGCCCCTCTCCTGACCTGAGTCCCGGTCGAGAGGAGCCGCACCCCAGCAGCTGAGCTGAGCTGACCATGTATCCATTTCTGTCCCCGTTCCCGTTCCAATCCCTGCACCTGCCCCTCCTGTCCCCTCTCTTGCCTCAGCCCCAGCCCCAGTCCCAGTCCCGACTCCCGCTCCAGTCCCTGCCCCTGATCCCGTTCCCACCCCTCCTTCTGACCCTGTTCCAGATCCTGTCCCTGTTCCAGATTCTGTCCCTGTCCCTGATCCTGCCCCTGAAGCCTCCACCTCCCATTCTATTGCTGCCCCCGAGGTTGTCTCATTCCCGCTACCCACGGACAACCCTGAGGGGGTGGTTTTTGTGTCTCCCCTTCCCAACGTTATGGGGGCTGCACTATTCCTTCCGCCGCCCCCTTCCTTGCCGGGGGTGGAGACGGGCTGCCCGGCGCAGCAGCGCCGGGGCTCAGCCCCTTGTTTGCCCATCTCCGCAGGCCGCAAGGATCTCTCGGGGGCCTCACCGGAGGATGGCAGTGGATTGGCTGCTGCATCCCCCTTCGCGCTGAGAGATGAGCTGCGCCGCTTCCTGAAGGACACCCGTGGCTCAAAGGGCAAGGTTCAGCTCGCCCTCCAGCGCTGGGGGGACTTCCATCACGTCCTCCAGGCCGTGAGAGCCCTTTTGGGTGAGGGGAGAGGGACCGGAAGGCAGGACATCGCAGCCTACCGGCGGGCCCGCAAGTTCCGCAACTCCCTCATGACCTTTGGGGTCGAACATGGGTTGTTGCGGGGCCCGCTGGAGGCTGTCGATCACCCTGCCCTTGAGAATCCGCCCCAGCCCTCCCTATGAAAGCTGTCATCTTTGCCACATTAAACACCCAGGGCTGTAGGGAGGGTCTCCGCAGGAGCCAGGTGCTCTCCTTCCTTTGGGAGGTGGGTAATCTGTAATCTTCCTGCAGGAGACCCACACGGCTCCAGCCGTCGAGGCTAGCTGATGCTTGGAGTGGGGAGACGGGGTATATTTTAGCCACCTTGGCACCCGATTGGCCGGGGTGGCCACCCTGTTCTCCCCCGAGCTACGGCCCGAGGTGCTGAGGGTCACCGAGGTTGTGCCGGGCCACCTGCTGCATGTCCGGGCCTGTGTGGAGGGGCTGACATTAAACCTGATCAACGTCTATGCCCCGAACACGGGCCCGGAATGAGTGCATTTCTATCAGCAAGCGTCGGCCTTCCTCGGCACCCTGGATCCTCACGAGTGCCTGGTCCTGGGCAGGGACTTCAACACCACCCTTGAGGACCAGGATCGCTCAGGAGTCGAGAAATCCCAGGCAGCCACAGGCATCCTCAGGGAGATTGTGGGCCATCACTCCCTGGTGGACGTCTGGTGTGACCACCACCCGGACGACGACACCACCTTCACCTATGTCCAGGTGGAGGACGATCGGTCACGCCACTCCCAGTTGGACCACTTTTACTTTTCACGTTTCCATCTGGTATGGGCCCACGCCTCCGGCATCCAGCCAGCCCCATTCTCGGATCACCATCTGGTGACCGTGATGGCCTCTCTCAGTTAGGAGACGCCAGGGCTGGCCTATTGGCATTTTAACAACAGCTTGCTGGAAGACGTGGGCTTCGTGGCGTCCTTCCGGGAGTTCTGGCTGGCCTGGAGGGGGCAGTGGCATGCCTTTCCCTCGGCAAGACGGTGGTGGCATGTGGGGAAAGTGCGTGCACAGCTCTTCTACCGCGACTTCTCCCGGGGTGCCAGCCGGCAGAGAGATGCGGTGATAGGGCAGTTGGAGCGGGAGGTCTTAGAGCTAGTGAGGCGTCTGGCCTCTGGCCCGGAGGATCCACCCATCTGTGCAGTGTACCGGGAGAAGCGGGAGGAGCTCCAGGCCCTGGAGGACCATCGGGCCCATGGCACCTTCATTCAATCCCGTATCCATCTCCTTCGGGAGATGGATCGTGGCTCCTGCTTCTTCTACGCCCTGGAGAAAAAGAGGGGAAAAGCATGTCACCTGCCTCCTGGCGGAGGACGGTGCCCTCCTCAAGGATCCAGAGGAGATGCGTGGAAGGGCCAGGCCTTCTACGCCAGCCTTTTTTCCCTGGATCCGACCTACGCCGAAGCCTGCAGAGTGCTCTGGACCGGACTCCCTATGGTCAGCGCGGGCGACCGAGACCGGCTGGAGCTGCCTCTCTCTCTGGCCGAGCTCTCGGAAGCCCTCCATCTCATGCCCACCAACAAATCTCCGGGCATGGACGGGCTGACCGTGGAGTTCTAGCGCGTGTTCTAGGATGTCCTCGGCCCGGACCTCGTCACCATCTGGGCCGAGTCCTTGCAAAGCGGGGTCCTCCCTCTCTCATGCAGGTGAGCCGTGCTCACCTTATTGCCGAAGAAGGGGAACCCCCACGAACTACGGAATTGGCATCCCATCTTGCTCCTCAGCACGGACTATAAGGTTGTAACCAAGGCCATCTCGCTGCGGCTGGGGTCCGTGCTGGCGGACGTGGTCCATCCCGACCAGACCTACACCGTCCCGGGCCGGACCATTTTCCATAACTTGTATTTGGTCCGGGACCTCCTGGAGCTGGGGTATAGGGATGGTCTGTCGTTCACCCTCCTGTCCCTGGGCCAGGAGAAGGCGTTCGACAGGATGGACCACGGGTATCTCCTGGGCACTCTGTGGGCGTTCGGCTTTGAGCCCCAGTTCGTGGGCTTTCTCCAGCTGCTGTACGCTGAGGCAGAGTGTCTGGTCAGGCTCAACTGGACCCTGACCAAGCCAGTCAGCTTCGGACAGGGAGTACGGCAGGGGTGCCCCCTCTCGGGCCAGCTGTAGGCTCTGGCAATCGAGCCCTTCCTCTGTCTCCTCCGCCAGAGATTGACGGGGTTGGTGCTTCGGGATCCGGAGCTGTGGCTGGTCCTGTCGGCGTACGCCAATGACGTGCTCCTCGTGGTCCAGGACCTGGGTTACCTGGTGTGGGTGGAGGCCTGCCAGGCCGTTTACTCAGCGGCCTCCTCTGCCCGGGTCAACTGGGTCAAGAGCTCTAGCCTGGTGGTCGGGGATGGGTGGCAGGCGAGCTCCCTCCCACCCGTGCTTCAAGCCATTCGGTGGAGCGCGGGTCCGCTGCTCTATCTTGGCATTTATCTATCTGCCACGTATCCTTCTCCACCGGAGAACTGGCAGGATTTGGAGGCCAGAGTGGGTGAGCGGCTGCGGAGATGGACAGGACTGCTCCGGTGTCTCTCCCTGCGAGGGAGGGCGCTGGTGCTGAACCAGCTAGTCCTGTCCATTCTCTGGCACTGGTTCAACACCCTGAGCCCGGCCCCGGGGACCCTGGCCAGGCTCCAGAGGACGGCCCTGGAGTTCTTCTGGCCAGGGCTGCACTGGGTCCCTACAGGGGTTTTGAGTCTTCCCCTGGAGGAGGGAGGGCAGGACCTGGTCTGCCTTCGCAGCCAGGTCCACGTCTTCCGCCTCCAGGCCCTGCAGAGACTCCTTAACGGTGCGGGTAGTCCGGCGTGGAGCACGTTGGCGAATGCCTTCCTCCGTTGTCTCCGAGGGCTCCGATATGACCGGCAGCTCTTTTTTCTCCATCCGAGAGGAATTCCGTGAGACCTCTCA
Source organism: Terrapene triunguis (assembly GCF_002925995.2). NCBI lineage: Eukaryota > Metazoa > Chordata > Testudines > Emydidae > Terrapene > Terrapene triunguis. The sequence goes on from NW_020698990.1 coordinate 191,192, forward strand.
GAGCTGCCTGTCTTCTACCAGGACCTCCTCCAGACATGGAAGCTCTTTTCGGCAAGGTCCTTTGTGGCCACCGAGGGGGCGGACCTCCTCACGGAGCCCCTGCTACACAACCCTGATCTACATGTGCAAGTGGCAGAGTCTCCCTCGGTGCGCCGGAGGTTGGTCCTGGCAGAAACCACTAGGGCTGGAGACCTCCTGGACTACGACGGGGGGACTGGGTGGATCCCCACGTGCTTGGTCAAGCGCATGGGGCTCTCCACGCTTCCGACCCCCCTGCGCATACTCCAGGAGGTGAAGGCCGCCTTGTCACCCTTTCTCTCATTTTCCTGCAGTGGGCCCTGTGAGTGGGCGCTCCCCGCTCACCCCTCACCCCGGGCCCTCCGGACATTTTTATTCGGCCCCTGTTCAGCGAGCCCCCCCAGCCTCCCCGTTCTCACACCCCTAGCCGGCTGCGCACCCTGCAGCCGGTCTGGTTCCAAACCGTGCCTAGAGACCAACTGTACACGCTCATGCTCCACACACTGCATTTCCTCACCCTCGCGTCTTGCCCTGACACCAAATGGCAGGACTATCTTCCACCTAAAGAGGGTGAGGAGCCCCAGTGGTCCAGCCTTTATTCCACCTTGGTCCCACGGCCCGCCGGGGACATTGGTTGGTGGATCCTTCATGGAGCCGTGAGCACGGGCGTGTACCTGGCATGGTTCACACCCGTACCCGAGACCTGCCCCTTTGCGGAGTGAGGGAGAACCTGGCGCACGCCTATCTTGAATGTGCCAGGTTGCAGCCCCTATTCCGGCTTTTCCAGAACCTCTTGCTGAGGTTCTGGCTGCACTTTTCCCCACACCTGTTCCTTTTTGCACACCCCATCTGTGGCCCCATGAAGTTGCGAAACCTCCTTGTCAACCTCCTCCTGGCCCTACACAAACTCTCCATCTACACTACCAGGAGGAGGATGCTGGATGGGGGGTGCTTTGTGACTGTGAGACCTATTTCCGTTCGTCCCTAGTTTCACGCATCCGGGCGGAGTTCCACTGGGCAGCGTCCGCTGGCTCCCTCGACACCTTTGAGGAGCAGTGGGCGCTGTCCAGGGTTCTCTGCTCAGTGTCCCCATCCGGTACCCTCGTTTTGAACCTATGACCTTCACTGCAATCCCTGTTTTTCTCATTTGTTGTCCCCTGTGTTCATTTGGTCCCTGGGTCCAGTAGTCCCTCCCACTAGGCTCGGGGAGGGGCCTTTGGAAGTGGGTGGGCTTGTGCCTGCCCACCCCCCGGGTTTCCAATAAGACTAAAGAGAGAGGTCAGTCCGCTTGGACTGCCCTGCTGGCTGGAGCTTTCCCTCTCTGGCTGCTCTAGGCTGCTGCTGCTGGCTGGAGCCCTCCCTCCCTTCCTGGCCTGCTGCTGCCCAGAGCTCTCCCTTCCTTGGGCTCCTGCTGCTGGCTGGAGCTCTTCCTCCCTTCCTGGGCTGCTGCTGCTTCTGCTGGCTGGAGTCTCCCTTCCTGGACTACCGCTGCTGTTGCTGAGTGGGGGGGGGCTTGCCGGCCTGCCCCCCCACCTCTGGAGGGAGAGGCACGGGCACCACCACCACCTAGGGCTCCCTCCTGCCTGACCAGCTGACTGCTGCTCGCTGCTGCCGCTGCATCGGAGCCGCTGCTGCCGTCGAGGAGTAAGAAGAGAGGATTCCTACTAAGGGACATTGTGCAGGGGGTTTGTTCACAAACTGAGTGATTCTTAACATCTCTTCTCCTGGGGTGGTGGTGAGTCCTGTTGCTGTTGAGGGGGGCAAGGGAGAGAGGCATGGGGCCCGCCCCCTGACCCATCTGCTCCCCTCCTGCCACCACCCCCACAGCCGCCCCCTCCACCACCCCACGTACCACCAGGACCTGATCTTTGCCCCTCGATGGGGCTGTTTGTTCCCCCTCTTTCACCATCTGGGACGGTTTGCAGCAGTGAGCAGAAGGACTGAGCTACACAAGCGCACGTGAGCTCACGTACCTCCCCACCTTGAAATTACCCTACCCTCCCAGCTGCGTTTGGCTGGTAGGTCCCCCCTGCTGTGCCCCCCAGCCCCCCTGTGTTAGTTTGCCCCTCCCCTCCTGCAGCCTGCCCCACCCACCACTTGCTTTGAGCCTCAAGGCGTTTCCCTTTCTGTTGGTTTGCCTGTCCTGCCCCAGCCCTTCAGTGTTTGTTACCTGCCCCACCCCAAACTTTGGGCTTCTGTTTGGTTGCCTGCCCCACCCTTACCGTGGAAGCTCCCACCTGTGCTTTGCCTGGCCCCTTTCTTTTTCCTCTGCCCTCCCTTGCCCCCTCCCCCAGTTTGGTCCCTCTTACCTGTGCGCCCATGCCCCCTCCATAAGCGCTTGTGCCCCCTTTTAGTTGTGCCCCCACCACTGTTCACAGCCTCCCCACTGATATCGTAGTCCCTCCCCTTCCCAGTGCAGCCAGAGGAGCCGGTATCCCTACCCAGTAGCTGTGCCCCCTTTTTGCCCCTGCGTACCCCACCGCTGGTGCCCTCCTCCCCTGGCCTCAGCCTAGAGGGGAGGAGCGGTTGCTTCTTCCCTTTCCCCCGGTCCCCTCTGTAGTTCCCTGCCCACTGGTGCCCTCCTTCCCTGAACACAGCTTAGCAGGGAGGAGTGGTTAGCCCCGTTCCTTCTCCCCCATCCCCCCTGGATAGCCCATCACTGGACCCTCCTCCCCTGCATGTTACCTAGCGGGGAGGAGCGGCTGCCCATTGCCTCACCCCCATGTTAGGGTCTCCCCTTGCCACCATGGAGGACGACCCTGCTCCTGCCCCTGTCCCAACCCCTGCTTCACCCCCCACCCCTGCCCCTGCTCCAGTCCCTGCCCCTGCTGACCCTGTGGTTCCCCCATTACCACCGCCCCTGCCCGCCCCAGCAGCTGACCTCTCGGCCCCTCCCCTAGCCCCAACTCCGCCACTGCCAGGGCCACCCCTTCAACTGGCAAAAAGGGCCAGGGGAATAAAAAGGGCAAAGGCCCCGCCCGGAAACCAAAAGCTCCCGCCGGCAGGGCCACCCTCCCTGCCGCAGCCCCGACACCTGCCACAGCCCCTCCTTCCCTTGCCGTTCCTTCCACCAGCTCAGGGGGGCGTTCCATCTCAGCCCCCCAGAGCGTACGCCCAGGTGGCCGCCGCCCCTCCAAGTGCCACCACACCACACCATCCGCCCCGACCGCTGCCTCCGGTACCATCCCTGGCGGCCGTGGCCCCTTCCCTTCGATGACCAGGAGGCACGGTGTCTGCTGCCTCCTGGTGCCCGCCTTGCCCCATGTTGAAACATAGGTGCGGGCGCTGGCGAGGGTGGTGGGGCCCACGGCCATCGTGGCGCCTTCAAAATGTATGGGAAGGTCGTATTCTTCCTCGTGTCGGAGGCCGCCACACAGGAGGCGGTGGAGAAGGGCCTGGCGGTAGGTAGGTGTTAACCTCTGTCCCGCCCTTCCTTCCCAACGCTGCCCTGTTGCCTGCCCTCTCCACCCTGGGGAAGCCCATTTCCATCATCTGCCCTCTCCCGCTGGGTTATAAGGACCACGCCCTCCGTCACGTCCTGTCCTTCTGCCGGCAGGTCCAGATCCAACTACCGCCGGTAGTGCATGATGGAGTGGTGCTTGAGGGGTCCTTCCTGGTGCCCTACGAGGGGGCCCACTACCGGCTCCATTATACAATGGGAGAGGCCCAGTGCTTCCTCTGCCGGGTGATGGGGCCCGGCACGGAGGGGCATCCAGGATCCCCGAGAGCCGGGAGGGCACCGGCCTTGTCATCGCTGGCGACCCTGGTGGCCCAGCTACTGCTGCCACCACCCCTCCTCCTCTTGCCACAGCCTCCGCTCGGGCCATGGACACGGCCAAGCTGGTGGGCCTTGCCTCCATCGGTTGCAGTTCGGCGGGGCCCGCAGAGGAGAGGGCGGCAAGACCCCTGCCGGCTGAGAGAGAGGGCCCACCCAGGGGGAGGTTTCTCTTCCCACTGCTGTCCCGCCCTTGCCGCCCTGAGCCCTGAAACCATCGCCCTTGCCCCCTGGCCCTGCCCCCGCTGACTGGCCCTCCACCTCCACCTCCACCTTGGAGGGCTGGGTGCTTGTCCAGGGGAAGCACGGCGCCCGTAAATCGCAGGCTCGATCGCTCCACTCTGATGAGGAGGGAGAGGAGGCCCCCTGAAAGATGCTGCGGGGTGCCAGGGCTGCTAAATCTTCCGCCGCGCCCCCGGACGGAGCCCAGCAGGAGGCGCCAGCCATGGCAGCAGACGGACGCAATCCGGCCCCCCTTGTCGAGCCCCCCCCCGAGGAGGCCTCTGCAGGAGTTCCCCCGGCCACTGAACCACCTGTGGCCCCCGCCGCCACAGATACTGGAGCAATGGTTTCCCCAGTTGCTGGCGGGGAGGACTGATTTTACGTCCATATTTCAGGAGATTGAGGCCCTGGGTCTGACCCCAGTTACCCATGGGGAGGACGACCCCCTGCCGTACCCTCCTCCTCCCTGCCCCTCACCCCATGCTGTAGCCCCTGCTCTTGTCCTTGGGGCACCCCTGGTCCTACCCATCGGCCTCTGGCCAGGCTCCAGAGGACGGCTCTGGAGTTCTTCTGGCCGGGGCTGCACTGGGTCCCTACAGGGGTTTTGAGTCTTCCCCTGGAGGAGGGAGGGCAGGGCCTGGTCTGCCTTCACAGTCAGGTCCATGTCTTCTGCCTCCAGGCCCTGCAGAGACTCCTTTACGGTGCGGGTAGTCCGGCGTGGAGCACGTTGGCGCACGCCTTCCTCCGTCGCCTCCGAGGGCTCTGATATGACCGGCAGCTCTTTTTTCTCCACCCGAGGGGTCTTCCGCGAGACCTCTCAGAGCTGCCGGTCTTCTACCAGGACCTCCTCCAGACCTGGAAGCTCTTTTCGGTGACCAGGTCCTTTGTGGCCACCGAGGGGGCGGACCTCCTCGCGGAACCCCTGCTACACAACCCTGATCTACATGTGCAGGTGGCGGAGTCTCCCTCGATGCGCCGGAGGTTGGTGCTGGCAGAAACCACTAGGGCTGGAGACCTCCTGGACTACGACAGGGGGGACTGGGTGGATCCCCATGTGCTCGGTTGGCGCATGGGGCTCTCCACCCTTCCGACCCCCCTGCGTGTACTCCAGGAGGTGAAGGCCTCCTTGTCCCCCGTTTCTCTCATCTTCCTGCAGCGGGCCTTGCGAGAGGGCACTCCCCACTCACCCCTCACCCCGGGCCCTCCTGACATTTTTATTCGGCCCCTGTTCTGCGAGCCTCCCCGGCCTCCATGTTCCCACACCCCGAGCCGGCTGCGCACCCTGCAGCTGGTCCGGTTCCAAACCGTGCCTAGAGACCAACTGTACACGCTCATGCTCCACACACTGCATTTCCTCACCCTCGCGTCTTGCCCTGACACCAAATGGCAGGACTATCTTCCACCTAAAGAGGGTGAGGAGCCCCAGTGGTCCAGCCTTTATTCCACCTTGGTCCCACGGCCCGCCGGGGACATTGGTTGGTGGCTCCTTCATGGAGCCGTGAGCATGGGCGTGTACCTGGCATGGTTCACACCCGTACCCGAGACCTGCCCCTTTGCGGAGTGAGGGAGAACCTGGCGCACGCCTATCTTGAATGTGCCAGGTTGCAGCCCCTATTCCGGCTTTTCCAGAACCTCTTGCTGAGGTTCTGGCTGCACTTTTCCCCACACCTGTTCCTTTTTGCCACCCCATCTGAGGCCCCATGAAGTTGCGAGACCTCCTCGTCAATCTCCTCCTGGCCCTACACAAACTCTCCATCTACACTACCAGGAGGAGGATGCTGGATGAGGGGGTGCTCTGCGACTGTGGGGCCTATTTCCGTTCGTCCCTAGTTTCATGCATCCAGGCAGAGTTCCTCTGGGCAGCGTCCGCTGGCTCCCTCGACACCTTTGAGGAGCAGTGGGCGTTGTCCGGGGTTCTCTGCTCGGTGTCCCCATCCAGTACCCTTGTTTTGAACCTATGACCTTCACCGCAATCCCTGTTTTTCTCATTTGTTGTCCCCTGTGTTCATTTGGTCCCTGGGTCCAGTAGTCCCTCCCGCTAGGCTGGGGGAGAGGCCTTTAGAAATGTTTCCAATAAGACTGCAGGCTACCAGAGAAATGGACTGCTGTAATCATAGTTATTGCTCTGATACAGCAGAAGGTGAATCTGCAGGGATACCAAAGATCTTTTCTCACACTGAGACTCCGGGGAATTTGCTCGGAAAGCTATATTTAGTCTTAACATTTCAGTGGGTAACCGGAAGTGAAGGAGGAGTTTTTGAAAATTTATGGAATGAATTCCTGACACTTGATTAACTTTCAGCTCTCTGTTCTACTGATTCGATTGCACCGCTTGTTTTCTGGTTCCTAGGCTCAACCCATGGCAGACACGGACTGGGGAAACCAAGCGGCCATCAAAGAATTCATTCTCTTGGGATTCAAGGATATCCCTGACCTGCAAATTCTTCTCTTCCTGCTATTCCTATTGATCTACATGGCAACCGTGGCCAGGAACAGCCTCGTCATGGTGCTAATTGTGGCTGATCAGCACCTGCACACCCCCATGTACTTCTTCTCAGGGAACTTGTCTCGCTTGGAGATCTGCTGCACATCCACAATCCTGCCCAGGCTACTGGACAGTCTCCTGACTGAGGACAGAACCATCTCAGTAAGTGGCTGCATGACACAAATGTACTTCTTTGGTGGTCTGGTAGGTACGGAATGCTCTCTCCTAGTAGCCATGTCTTATGATAGTTATTTAGCAACATGTAGCACTATTCAGCATTTATGAATACCACGTTTTGCCTCCAACTGGCTGCTGGGAACTGGATAAATGGCTGTTTGCCTGTTGCTATCTTTATATTCTTTGTCTCACAGTCAGTATTCTGTGGCCTGAATGAAATTGACCATTTCTATTGTGATCCCATCCCACTGATAAAACTCTCCTGCTGGGACACACACCTGATCATATTGTTGGATTTCATACTCTCCTTTATATTCACTCTGCCTCCATTTCTACTAACCCTGACGTCCTATGTTTGTATCATCACCACAATCCTGAGAATCCCTTCCACCACTGGGAGGCAGAAGGCCTTTTCCACCTGTTCCTCTCACCTCTTTTTGGTGACAATTTTCTATGGGACCATAATGATCGTCTACATGCTACCAAAACACGATACACTGAGAGTGCTAAAGAAAATGCTATCTCTTTGGTACAGAGTCCTGACTCCCCTGGTTAACCCCCTCATCTACAGCTTGAGAAACAGAGAGGTCAGGGAAGCCTTGAGCAAAGCACTCAGTCAATATGTGGCTTTAAAAAAAAACAAAAAGAGATTCCCAGATCATTACTGAGGCTGACGCTTTCAAAGTGGCTTGGGGCACTTACTGGGGGCTGATTCTCTGAAATTAAGTTGAAAACTCCCATTGAATATGTCAGGGCTGATGGGGAAAAGCAATGGAGATGATTTGCATGGAGTTACTGAGGCAGAGTGTTTATGGTCCCGTGCCATATCCATGTTACATATAGCAGGCCTGCACAACATGCGGCCCGGGGGCCGCATGCGGCCCGCGTGGGCCCACTGTGTGGCCCGCGGGGGTTGAGTAGATGGGCTCACTGTGTGGCCCGCGGGGGGGTGAGTAGGCAAGCAGCGGGTGAGGGAGGGGGGCTGAGTAGGCGAGCGGGCGGGCAGTGGCGGGGAATGAGTAGGCGAGCCGGGCGGGTGGAGGGCTGAGGAGGCGAGTGGGCGGGCAGTGGCGGGGGGGCAGGTGAGCCGGTGGCGGGGGGGGGGGCTGTGGGGGCGAGCGAGGAGGCAGTGGCGGGGGGTGAGTAGGCGAGCTGGGGGAGGGGGGCTGAGGAGGCGAGTGGTGAGTGGGTGGCTGACCTATTCTACTGATCTGGTCTGGGTCCCATCCCCTCTCCCAGGGCCGGCTCCAGGCACCAGCAAAACAAGCAGGTGCTTGGGGCAGCACATTTATAGGGGCGGCATTCTGGTGCTGGGAGGGAGAAGAAGCCAAGCAGTGGGGCGCTTGGGGGAGGCGGCGTTTGTGAGCTGGAGTGGGGAGTGGTTCCTCTACCCCCCCATTACTTCCTGTGCCCCCCCCACCCTAGCTCACCTCCGCTCTGCCTGCTCCCCTGAACGCGCTGCCGCTCCGCTTCTCCCCCCTCCCAGGCTTGCCACATGCGAAACCGCTATTTCGCGCAGCAAGGCTGGGAGGGAGGAGAAGCCGAGCTGCTGGTGCTCGGGGGAGGTGGCGGTGGTGGAGCGGAGGTGAGCTGGAGCGGGGAGCGGTTCCTCTACCCCCCGTTACTTCCGGCGCCCCTCCACCCTAGCTCACCTCCGCTCCGCCTGCTCCCCTGAACACGCTGCTGCTCCGCTTCTCCCCCCTCCCTCACCTGAGAGGGAGGAGGAGAAGCAGAGCACCTGGGGGAGCAGGCGGAGTGGAGGTGAGCTAGGGCGGGAGGTCACGGGGGGCCCGCAGGAAGCAATGGGGGGGAGAAATGCGGCACGCCGGGGGAGGAGGCGGTGCTGGGGATTTGGGGAAGGGGTTCGGAAGGGGTGGAGTTGGGGTGGGGCCGGGGGCAGAGGGGCACGAAAAAGAAAGGGGAGGTGGCCAAAAAATTTTTTGCTTGGGGCGGCAAAAATCCTAGAGCCGGCCCTGTGTTCATTAAATAATTACAGACAAAAACATCATAACAGCTGTGGGCAAACACTTTTCCCAAAGCCATCACTCCATAAAGGACCTCTCAGTCCTCGTCCTCAAAGGAAACCTGCCCAACACCTGCAAAAGATGAGCCCAGGAGCTTAAATTCATTACTTTGCTAGACACTAAAAATCATGGACTGAACAGAGACACTGGATTTATGGCTTACTTACAAACATCTATAACCCACTAACCCCCTTGTTTTCCTATGACTGCAGAGGTTTTAACAGACCAATTCACCTTGAATAGTCCCTTAGAATATCTATTAACAGCTTATGTTAAACAATCTGTTCCACCTTGAATTTTGCTGGAACATTGTGAACATTTCCTCCAGACCTGAAGAAGAGCTGTGTGTAGCTCCAAAGCTTGTCCAACAAAAATATTACCTCACCCATTTTGGAAGACAGGATACTGGGCTAGATGGACCATTGGCCTGACCCAGTATGACTGTTCTTACGTTCTTATGTCTCTATAATATCCTGGGACAAATATGGCTACAACACTGCAGAGAGCAAAGGAAAATATCAAATGTAGCTTTGCAGTCAGCTTGAAACTGGGATCAACATAATGGAAAAAAATCAATATATATGTACACTTTAGGTGTATCTCAGATACCCAACACATTGGTAACTGATCACCTTGATCGCTACCTGATGTAGTGGCCCTATGGACTTTTATTACAACAACATTATTGATCTGTAATTTTTATCATTTCATCACTTCAAAATTAAGCTCTGCTGATCAGCTAACAATGAAAGGATGTTCATATTAATGGGTCCCACTGGGCATTATTAAAAAGTCTTTACGATGATCATGAAAAATGTTCCAACTTCAAACAGGTTTCAGAGGGGATTGTTAAAATTCAGAGGGCTCAATTGGTGTAGCAACACTGGAGTGAACAACGTTACATTCAGGATGAATTTGGCCCATTGCACTAAATGCCTAGCGATAGGAGGTGCTTACGGACTTCTCAGTAGTGGTTAAGGCTAAAATGAGATTGATGTTAAATTACACCAATTAAATGAGACCGTGCGGTAGTGACCAAACAGGAGGAACAAAACTTGCTGGGTGAGATTCTCAGCTGGTGTAAAATCTGGCCTCACCCCATACAAGTCAATGGAGCTATGTTGACTTTCACCACTGACACGCTGGTTCCATTATGTGTAGCAGAATTGATGCATGACTTCATTTTAATGAAAAAAATATCTCAGACACTCATCTCCACTGGGTCCCAGAGAAGCAAGTGGTGGAAATGTCATTGAGGCCAAGGCAATGCTTCCTCAGGAGAGACAAAACATTAACTCCAAAGGGCATTGAGGGGAATCCAGCTAGTTCTATGTAACAATCAGGGGGCCAGATTTGATAACAGAGTAACTCCACTCTAGGCAGTGGAATTACACCATGGGTTAGCTTGGTCCACGTACTATTAGCAGAACCATGAGAATAGTTAAGTGCTCCACAGCTCAGGGAATGGGATGCAGATTGTGTTTCAAGATCATGTCACACTGGTTAAAACCTGCCACCTAGGGTGCTAGTGACCAGTTCTGGGTGCTGAGGCCAGCTTACCCCCTTGGTCACATTAGAGAATAGTTACACACACGAATAATCCCCTTGAATTCAACGAAGCGATGAGTGACAGTAACCATTTTCCAGTATAAGTGAAGAAAACACACTCTGGCCTTTACAAAGCACTCCAACCACTAACAATTTAAAGACCCAATTATTCCTTCCTCACTCACATGGGACAGTACCTTACTCTATGACTAGTCCCATTGATTTAGAATCATAGAAGACTAGCCCTGGAAGAGAACTGAGGAGGTCATCTAGTCAACCCCCCTGCTCGAAACAGGACCAACCCCAAATAAATCATCCCAGCCAGGGCTTTGTCAAGCCGGACCTTAAAAGCCTCTAAGGATGGAGATTCCACCACCTCCTTAGGTAACCCATTCCAGTGCCTCATCACCCTCCTAGTGAAATAGTTTTTCCTAATATCCAAGCTAGACCTCCCCCACTGCAACTTGAGACCATTGCTCCTTGTTCTGTCATCTGTCACCACTGAGAACAGCCGAGATCCATCCTGTTTGGAACCCCCCTTCTGGGAGTTGAAGGCTGCTATTAAATCTCCCCTCACTCTTCTCTTCTGCAGACTAAATAAGCCCAGTTATCTCAGCCTCTCCTCCTAAGTCATGTGTCCCAGACCCCTAATCATTTTCATTGGCCTCTGCTGGACTCTCTCTAATTTATCCACACCCTTTCTGTAGTGGGGGCCCAAAACTGGATGCAATACTCCAGATGTGGCCTCACCAATATCGAATAGAGGGGAATGATCACGTCCCTCAATCTGTTGGCAATGCTCCTACTTATACAGCCCAAAATGCCGTTAGCCTTCTTGGAAACAAAGGCACACTGTTGACTCATATCCAGCTTCTCATCCACTGTAACCCCTAGGTCCTTTTCTGCAGAACTGCTTCCTAGCCATTCGGTCCCTAGTCTGTAACAGTGAATGGGATTCTTCCGTCCTAAGTGCAGGACTACGCATTTGTGCTTGTTGAACCTCATCAGATTTCTTTTGGCCCAATCCTCCAATTTGTCTAGGTCACTCTGGACCCTATCCCTACCCTCCAGCGTATCTACCTCTCCCTTAGTGTCATCTGCAGACTTGCTAAGGGTGCAATCCATCCCATCATCCAGATCATTAATGAAGACATTGAACAAAACCGGCACCAGGACTGACCCTTGGGGCACTCCAGTTGATACCGGCTACCAACTAGACATTGATCACTACCGGTTGAGCCTGACGATCTAGCCAGCTTTCTATCCACCTTATAGTCCATTCATCCAGCCCATACTTCTCTAACTTGCTGGCAAGAATACTGTCGGAGACTGTATCAAAAGCTTTGCTAAAATCAAGGTATATCACGTCCACCACTTTCCCCATGTCCACAGAGCCAGTTATCTCATCATAGAAGGCAATCAGGTTGCTCAGGCATGACTTGCCCTTGGTGAATCCATGTTGAGTGTTCATGATCAGCTTCATCTCCTCCAGGTGCTTCAAAATGGATTCCTTGTGGACCTGTTCCATGATTTTTCCACGGATAGAGGTGAGGCTGACCATTTTGTAGTTCCTCGGATTCTCCTTCTTCCCTTTGTTAAAAATGGGCACTGCACTGTATTTGCCTTTTTCTAATAATCCGGGACCTCCCCTGATCGCCACAAGTTTTCAAAGATAATGGCCAATGGCGTACAATCACATCAACCAACTCCCTCAACACCCTCCGATGCATTGCATCCAACCCCATGGACTTGTGCATGTCCAGCTTTTCTAAATAGCCTTTAACCTGTTCTTTCACCACTGAGTGCTGCTCACCTCCTCCCCATACTGTTCTGCCCAGTGCAGCAGTCTGGGAGATGACTTTGTCTGTGAAGACAGAGGCAAAAAAAGCATTGAGTACTTCAGCTTTTTCCACATCATCTCTCACTAGGTTGCCTCCCCCATTCAGTAAGGGTCTCACACTTTCCCTGACCTTTTTCTTGTTGCTAACATACCTGTAGAAACCCTTCTTGTTACCCTTCACATCCCTTGCTAGCTGCAACTCCAATTGTGCTTTGGCCTTCCTGATTACACCCCTGCATGCTCGAACAATATTTTTTATATGCCTCCCTAATCATCTGTCCAAGTTTCCACTTCTTGTAAGATTCCTTTCTCTGTTTAAGCTCACTGAAGATTTCTCTGTTAAGTGTTACCTAGCAGCTCTGTGTTCTTGGGGAACCAGGGACCAGTACCCAGCCTGTCTGACTCACAAAATACCCCTCTCCCTGCAGCCTCTGCTTGAACAAAATCTGCATCAGAAGAAAGACTTACAAAAAGCAATGGGCTCCTAGAACAACAGTGCATTCCTGAATTTTGTTACAGTGCCTGCATTTGGGTTTGGGATTCTTGCTGGTTTTTTAGCCTGATCCCCCTCCCGCTGGGTTGAGGTTACGATTTTCAGCCCAGCGCCCTGTTTTCCATTTATTATTTAGGTTCTCCCACACATCCCTGGGGCACTTGCACTTGACCAGGATGTGAACGTCCTTCCTATGGAGGCCGTGTATTTCAGTCAGGCCATCCAGCTTGTCCCAGAACTCAGTATTCTTGTTATCACGTTTGAGTTTGGGTAAATCAGACAGTAGTGTCTGTTTTTCCTGGGAGGTGAAGGGATAGTAAATTTCAGTTGTTTCTCTCCTGAGTCCCCTTACTGGTTCACCCTCCGCATTAACATTTCTGAACCTCCTTAGCTGTGTTTTGATTGGAGCCATACGCTGTACTTGCTCCCCTGGGGCAATTAATTCTTGTGGTGCTCCTTTATTATCTCTGTGGGTGCTTAAATTTGGCCTGTCATGCGAAAAAATGTATGGAGGGGGTTCTGATTCCTCCCCTTTGCTTTGTGCTGCTGAGTTTTTCCACAGATAGTTAATCGGTGGAGCAGTTGGCTGGCAAATGCCAGAAGTGTGCTCTCCCCCTCCCAATCTGGAGGTGTGTCCCAGGCATGGTGATTCTTTTTCTCTGGGATCTTTTCCAATTTTCAGACAGTTACATATTTTAGAGCATAGGCTCTTATCTCTCAGAGTCTGGTTTTCAAATCTTAAAGTTACAATTTCTTTTTTCTTTATGTTAAGAATTTTCAATATAACTATTACTGCTTTGTTTGTTTTTGTCACTTTTCTGATGATTTCACCAAGTAACCAGATCTGCCTCTGGTCCGGTTGCAGAATAGTTTGATTTTTTAGCTGCTGCCTGCTGAGTTTTGACATGTTTATGTTCCAAGTACTCTTCAGGACTGATTATTGCCTCTCCTTTTGATGCCCTGGGTTTTTAGTCACCCTGGTTGCTGACCTTGAGGGGAAATTACATCTTCCCCCCTAAATGCCTGTTAGCCTTTTATGAGGAGTTACTTTCCCCCCTTTTTTATGCTATGGTCTCAAATCTCCACAGCCTTGAGTTTTATGAGGACGTCTCCTCCCTTTTTTTTTTTTTACCGCGCGGTCTTAAGTTACACACACTTGCCGGCCTTATTGGTTGGAGACTTTGTGCTATTCGAAAGCATGTACGTCACATGCCGGGGGGGGCACTCCCCTAGGACTTGCAATGTTACGTGCAATGAGGAAATGGACCACCAGTTTGCTTGCTGGTGATTTATCCAAGTCCTCTGTAACACACCCCTTAGTTGTTTAAACAGTAAATGACCCTCTTGCACAAGTCTTCCCTCCCAAGTAATACCCTTATTCAACCCCTCTGCTTGGACTACAGGTGTCTAAGGTCCTTCACACCAATTAAAAAAGGAAACAAGATGTGTCTGAAAGGGGATGAGAGACTTCTATCCCTGGCCTAATGAGGTGGCAAAGGAAACATACTCACCTCTTTTGGATTTCAGTCTCATCCTCAGCCAGTTCACAAACTTGTATCCCGGACAAGCCCCCAAACTGAAGGACATAAATCCACACCGTGTAGAGGTCAAGCATAGGAGTTTATTACACACAGCACTGGCGGAGTGTCACCTGGCTTATTAGGCTCAGAGACACTGTCAATCAATTGATTACAATAGAATATATAGATTTTCCATGGGCGGGGGAAAGTGATGGGATAGGCAGTTCCACACCCCGGGATAGGTTTTGCAGCAAGACAAGATAGCACATTAGCCAATGGTTAAAAGGTTACATAATGTCTCCGCCCAGGGTCTTAAGTTAGCAAGTTAACATTTAATTAATACTTTGATAAAATGTTATTAGTATAAAATATATATGTTGAATTCTGATTTGGGATCCATAGGAATGGAGCAACTCCTTTGATTGTCCAACAGGTACATTCCTAGGGATTAAATCAGAGAAACAGTGAAAGGATATGATAATACAGATTGTCTTCTTTATGTCTTAAGGCAGGGCATTGGTCCCTGTGAAAAGGAGATGGAAGGATGCCATATTTTTATCCTGACGTGCCAATTTTTCATAAACTCAAGGTTGGATCTGTGGGAAGACTGTTTTCCCTTCAGGAGAAACACAATAGAATCAGGGATCCTTTGTTTAATTTGAAACATTGGATGAAACATAATTATTCAGTTATTGCTTTAGTATCTGGCATTTCTATTGACCAAGCATACCTTAGCAAAGGCAATGTTATCTTGTTTATTTTGCTTTTCTCTTAGCTAATCACTATTAGCTAGGCCTCTGGTCTCTTAACCAAACTCTGGACTTTGGGTCTGAAAAAAAGCTGGCCCAATCCATATACCAGGTTGTTATACAAAATGTACATGGATTTTAACCCTTCAGTATCCAAAATAGTGAAGCTCCCTAATTGCATTGTGAGCTCCCTCCAAGGAACACCGCCCAATGCCTGGAATGATCAGCTCCCATGGTCTAGCCTGAACAAAAAAACTTTGGTATTCTCCCTTGTTTACACATAAACAAATCTAGTGTCCTCCCTTGACCCATTGTTGTTTCTCTACAAAAACCCCTACCCATGCTCAAGTAAGTGTTCTGATGCCTGGATCCAAAATCTGCATCGGTTCCATTGAGACTTCATCTTCTGACTGATCATGCTGGGGGCTCTGTCTGTCTCCAGCACTCTGGACCCTCAGCTACCACCACCACCTAAGACCCCCGATCGATTCAAGCTTCATGGAATGATGAGAAACCAGCTCACTCTCTCTCTCTTTCTCTCTCTCTAGTTATAGCCTTCTGACCGTGACTTGTGTGATCAGTTATAGTTTTGTAAACCTGACTTTTATAATCAAATTTAAGTTAGATTTAATATTATAACTGTTTTGTTTGTTTGGCTCCCCCTATGGTTATTACCTGGCAATAAATAACTTTCATAATTAAGCTGGTTGCTTCTTTCTCTCTCCCATTCGTTCTGCAGCAACGCTCCTTGTACCTAAGCTAAAAGATCCCTGCAGCACCCAAAAATTCTGTGTAGTTTGCTCATCAAGTGGGTTACTACCAGAACAATTGTAACGTGAATGTGGGGAAAGGCATGTGCTGAACCTGGGACATATGAGCTTAGCAACTTGGAAATGCTGTTTGACTCAGTCTGCTGAGTCCAGGGGCACATGAGGGTGGCAGCTTGAAAGTGCTGTTCAACCCAGCCTGCTCAGGCATGCTCTATTTTGGTGCAGTGCACATGGCATATGAGGGTGACAGCTTGGAGGTGCTGTTCGACTCAGCCTACTGAGTCCAAGGACCTATGAGGTTGACAGCTTGGACAGGCTGTTCGACCAAGCCTACTGAGTCCAGGATCATATAAGGGGTCAGCTAGGGAGTGCCAATTAACCCGGTCCTCTCAGATGCGCTCTGTGTTTCCTCCTGGTATCCCACTTACCTCAGGGCTTAGGTCTCTATCCCCCGGCAAACCTAGTTTAAAGCCCTCCTCACAACTTGAGCAATAGGTCTACTCATGGAGTAAAATACTGCTCCATGTGAGTAAAAGAGGCAACATCTGGCTTGTTGGTCTTGTGTTAATTTAAATGGAACACATGAGCCAAAGGCGTTAACATAACCTGGTCACTGTCCAACATTAAACAGTGTCCAACGAGGTTTGGGCTTTGGTACACAGAGACCTAGCCTGTTCAGTGCCATGGCAAACACACCATTAACAATTGTTTTAACCTTTTATTAAAGATACAGAAAAGTAGGAAAAACATCCCAGAGAAGGGGGTGCACTGTGATAATCTTTAGCCTATCAAGTACAGGACTCCCCTGAGTTGTGGGAGACCCAGGTTCTATTCCCCCTTCTGTTAGATGTGTAGCAGGGATTCAAACGGCAATCATTTGCACTGTCTGTGAATGCCCTGGCTGCAGGAATATTCTTGTGTGGGTCTTTCACAATCTCTCCTCTTCTAGCTGTTCCTCTTTGTATAAATAATTAAACGGTCATTAGAGCAAGGACTTGAACTTGGATATCAAAGATTAACACACCACAATGCAGAAAGAAAAGCACACTTCACCAGACGCTCTGAAACTGGTGATGCAATATCAGCTTGGTCTCTTCCAACTTAACTCCCCAAAATTCTTTCCTTTGATAGGGAGTGGGACTGTCGGGGACCAGACCATCTCGGAACAGTTGTTCCCTGAATACCTGTGCTGTTAGGCAACCAGTGAGCCCAGCTGCACTGCCTGCGAACTCACAGAGTGGCCATAGGCAGCTGGTTTAGCAATCCTGCTCATAAGCCTGATCAACAGTAGATCAGTGGCTGCTCACTGAATACCATGCCTGCAGCTGTGCCCACCCTTGTCCTAGTCCCTGCTTCAGCTGGCTTCCAGCCCCAGCTCCTGCTTTGTTCATTCGTGGGGAAGAAAAAACCTGGCATTTGGCTTCTGTCTCTCCAGTGCAGTCCCTAGCTCCCCTCTGGCTTATGAAACTGGTTTAAACCCCCATCTCAGTCATTTGGCTTCTGTCCCCCCGGTACTGACCCTCAGCTGATTCCCTGGACTTTGCTCATCCTGGAGACAACTCTTAACTGGAACGCTGAACTCTTGCTTCCACCACTAGGCTGGCTCACTACAGGGACAAAGGCTACAGGGAAAAGGGTATGTCTACACTTACATCCGGGTCCGGATGTAAGCAATCGATGTTCTGAGTTCGATTTATCGCGTCTGGTTAAGACGCGATAAATCGATCTTGGATCGATCCCGGAAGTGCTCGCCGTCGACGCTGGTACTCCAGCTCGGCGAGCGGAGTACGCTGCATCGACGGGGGAGCCTTCCTGCCGCATCTGGACCGCAGTAAGATCGGACTAAGGTACTTCGAATTCAGCTACGTTATTAACGTAGCTGAATTTGCGTACCTTAGTCCGAAGTGGGGGGGTTAGTGTAGACCAGGCCCAAAAATGGCTGTGTGGGGAAGGAAAAACTACTTTCCCACCACTGATCCTACTATGTGTTCTGTTTCCAGTATCCCAATTTACATGATTGATAAGCTAAAGGGAGTTTTAACCCAGTCATTATTACAAAGACCATCTGTGGCAACAAGCAATTCCCAATGAGTTAAAAACATCTTTTATCTCATAATCTACACAAAACATCTCAACAACACATTTCCTGGTAGCGCAAGATATCAAGATGGAATGTGTTGGTGCTCCATTTGCCCCACTGCCCCCTGTGCAGTATAGTGCCCTTCACCTTCTCTCAGACAGGCATACTACACATATATCCCAATTAGTGACTCAGATTCCCTATAGTGATGGACCCAAAAAGATTGGGTCTGGGTTATCTGTTACACTTTGGTGGAAGGCCTATTACATTACTTATATGTTACAATTAGTGGTTGTGCTTTATGTATCTCTGCCCCCCTGAACCATCACACTATACATTGTAGGATTAGTATACTCAATAATAGGCCAACAGCCACAATGACCCACAGTAACATTGAGAGCCCTGACCACTGTCATATGGTCCAACATCCAGGCCACCACCAAAAGCACTGCTTCTCCTCCTTCAACAGGACTGAGATTCTTTTAACACCATTCTGGAAAACATATTTTAAATGTGTCCAATTGTAGGTAGTTACATCGAGCTGTTCCTGCAGCTTTTGTCCATATCATAAGTCCACTGGATATTCACAGAAAAATGGAGGATTGTCCAAACTAGCACGACCACTTGGTATGGAATCTGGTAATATGTACTGGTTCGATCACTCACAATAATCAGTTCCACACATCCATTCATGCAACATAGTCCTGATGGCAGCATATAGATGTGTGTAACTTGGTCATGTGCTGGTGTAATTGTGCCCCCTATGTATATACCCATATACATTACATCCAACCACCCTCCTTTGCAAAATGCCACTAATCATGCTCTTCCATGGCCATGGGGGAGGGACATATTCAAATATTTTCCCTGGACAAACAATTGCTCAACTTAATGATTGACCAATTTACCCCATTCCGCTCTCACCATATATCCCCCAATGGTTCCCAGCAAACTCCTCCCTTTCTCATTATTCCAATTGGGCTCATGAGGATCACCATAGTTGCCATCCCATTCCAAGGTACCACGGTAACTATTACAAGGTGCTAGCCCCACAGGTCAGGAATGTTATTTTCCATGCAAATGGATATATTTTTGCAAATATGGATTAATATGGGCTAGCTTCACTATTTAAAGCCGCCCATAACATTCATTAACATGGCTAGTTGAGCACTTTGTATTCCCATACACAACTCCTCCCAGGTTAGCCTTCTGAAGCCATCCCCCACCCATGTTATGAGTTTCCTGTCCATTGAGTTAGCCACAGGTTCACCTCTGATGCCCTTTTCCACCCCATCATAATTGCAGACAGCTGCTGTGCCAGTAGTTCATTAATTTGTTGTTGAAGTTTCACATTTTGACTTATCAATTCCTTAGTTACCCAACTGTCCCCTCGGTTCCGTTCACCCAACCGTTGTGTTCCCCACAATGCACCTGCTCCCAAAATGGCTGCCATCTGTTCACCTTTTTGGGAGTATTTCTGGGTCCAGGCTGCAGTCAACCCAAATTCGGATTTTCCCAGCTTGGCATCCATGTCACCTGTAGGGTTACATTCTGCAAAGTGGTTAAATTATCATATACCCAGTGTCTCAGGGAAGACGTTATGCCCAACATGATATATACATAACTGCACACTCAGGGATTTTCCTCTATGGAGGTACCATTATCATTACACACGGTAACATCACACCCTAATTGTGGAACCCCATAACCCAAAGGAGGTTCATACACACTAGGAGATCAGAGGGTTATATTTTTGGGCCCTCCATGACAAAACACATGTCTGGATGACTGTGTTTCCCACTGTCATTGATCATGGCATAGCCTAGGGACACTGCCAAATTCCCATGGGAGGATCAGAGGTACAATTTTCTATGGGTAAATCCTTTAAGTCCCCATTTCCCTCATTACTACAATTTGGGAGTGTAGTAGTTCATGTTTCCTCCTTTTGCCACCTCACATTGCGGGATCTGGGTAGGGCTTACAATAGCAATAATTGTGATTAGCATCAATGATTGTTCCATTCCAGGCCAGGGGGTCTTTGGTTTCCTTTGTGGGACCACCTGTAAGATGCATGCAATACAATATATATGTCATTTTTCTTAACTCCCATTCTGTGCCTTTTTATTTGTGTGCAATGAACCCATTCTCACCCTCCATTCTCTGTTCCCAGCAGCAGGCTGGGCCCTAATCAGTCAAGGACTAGATAAGAGCCCCTCCATTTAGGAGCTGGGAATGGATGGTGTTCTCCTGGAATCCGGTACAGCAAGTAATTTCCCACCTTGAGTAGATCATGCTCCCCAAGGAGGTCATATCATGCTTTGACCTTCTCTGCTCCTTATTTATTTCACCACGCCACTGCTGCTGTACTTGCCTTACATGGGTCGTCAGGGTCTTTAATTCCTTTTAAAATGGTATTACTTATGGAGCCCTACCAGGATGATTTTATTAAACAACACAGATAATTTCATAATAAAATGCACATTGTGTATTATTACTAAAGTTTTACTTTACATTAACTATAATAGTACATTCATTATACTAATTATTCATTACAAAAAAAATTGAATTTAATATGTTATACTACGCTTCTTGTGCACTTCTCTCCTGTTGTTGTTTCAGAGTGCACGATCCTTTCCATTGAGGAAACCTTTAGGGAGGTTGTCTGGCCCTGGAGGTATTACAGGTGACAAAGAGGTCTACATGTGTTAACTCTCCTTGTATAATATCCCCCAAAATAACACTAATAAGAAGACAAACACAAAACACATAACACAATCTTTGTCGTGGGAGTACACCCACGGTGTTCTGGGTTGTTCTTCCGCTGGTGCCAGCTTCTCTATACAGTGTTTGAAAAACAAAAGAAATATTTCCTAGCCCCCTGGTGGGGACAGATTATTGCTTAAAACATCCTTTCCATGATTTCAACTGTGGGGAATGGAACCATTTTAGCTATAGCTTGTTTTGTTTGCTAGCCCAAATTTTACCTGATATACTGTTGGGCTGGCTTGCTTCATAATGGTCACTCAGCTTTTCCATAATGCTCTTTTAGGGGGAGAATCCTGCAAATTTTAATTCCCAGGCTCTTATTCGCATTAAGACAAATGGCAATAATTGTGACCAGTTTCTTCCCTTCCATTTCCACCCCCTTCTTCAGTTTACTTTTGATGGAGTGGCTCATGCATTCTACCTGCCACGCAGCCTGCAACTGATAGGCAATATGGAACAAATGTGTTATTCTGGTGAGCTCTGTGAGCTCCCCCCATCAGGTCTGACCGGAAGGTGACTCCTTGGTCATAGTCAATTACCTCTGGGACCCCCCCAGCAAGTGATAAACTCATTTTCCAGTTAGGGTTCTACAAACTAGGAGTGTTGGTTTATGATTTTTTTATATACACACACCTCTACCCCGATATAACGTGGTCCTCGGGAGCCAAAAAATCTTACCGCGTTATGGTTGAAACCACGTTATATCTGGTAGAGAAGGCTGTGCCTCCCCAAACAGCCTGGCCCCGTGCCCTATCTGACCCTCACCTACTTCCCGACCCCCTCAGAACCCCCGACCCCTCCCCACTCCTTGTCCCCTGACTGCCCCCCAAGCCCCTCTGCCCCTTATCCAACCCCTCGGCCCCGGTCTGGCACCCTTAACACGTCACTCAGAGCAGCGTGTCAGAGCCGTCCCTAGAGGAGTGTGGGGCCCAGGACAAATCAGCCTCCCCACTAGTCTCCTCACCGTCTGTCTGGCGCGCCTCCCCCCGTCCGCCCGACCGCTGCTCTCCTGTTCGCCATCTTCCCGCCCGCCTGCCTTCTCTCCCCCCTTCTGCCTGCCTCTCACCTCCCCATTCACCTCTTCACCCCACTTGCCCGCCCGTCTCCCACCCTTAACATGCCACTCACAGCAGCATGTCGGAGCCAGACATGCTGACGCGCTGATCCACCGAACTGTGAAGCCCCGCCCCCCAGAGCGCTGCTTCACCACGTTATATCCGAATTCGTGTTATATCGGGTCATATTATATCGGGGTAGATGTGTATATATATATATATATATATATATATATATAGTGATAGACCCAGACAAGCTGGGTACAGCAGCGTACGAGAAGGCAGATATACTGGCCACTGGATAAGCAGTTTTCTGTTCCCTGACTGACCAGAGCATGGGGTGCTCCAGGCTAGGGTGGACACATGACTCCAATTATCCTGCAAAGAGTCAGGTGAGGCTGTTAAACTAATGTGAACACCTGACTCTAATTAAGGCCCCTCCGATACTGTAAAAGAGCTCACTCCGGTCAGGCCGAGGAGAGGAAAAGGGAGCCAGAGGAAAGGAAATGCTGCTGAAGGGCTGGGTAATGAAGACACCGTCAAGCCACTGGAAAGGGAGCCCTAAGGTAAGGGTGAAGAAGGCATTGAGAGAGAGAAGCGGGAGAGCTGTGGGGAAATGGCCCAGGGAAATGTAGCAACTCTGGCAGTGAAAGGTCGGCTGCCAACAGCTGCTGCCACTAGGGTCCCTGGGCCAGAAGCCAGAGTAGAGGGCGGGCCCGGGTTCCCCCCAACCCGCCACTACAGAAACACCTCCTGGGAGGGGAAGACAGGCCCCTGACAGGACAGGATGCTAAACTGTTCTGGAACAAGCCCGTAGGAACAGCAGAGACTGTAGGAGTTCTCTCACCAACCTCCTTGCTGGCTTATTATGAAAAGGCCTCAGTAGGCTGTAACCCTGGCCCTAGAGAGAGAAGGGCTATGTGGAGGGTTGCAGTGAGCCTCTGAGGGTAGCATAAACCGCCTGGAAATATGGGACCCATGGGGACAAAGTCAGAGCTCTGCCACAATATATATATACATTTAAAATAAAAAAATTACTTAACATCCCTTGCACTACTCCAATTAATTTTATACAACTGTACATGGATGACATTTCCATTTTGTGCAATCAAGTCAAGTTCCAATGGAAACCCCTTATATTCTTTTAGTGATTTTGATTAAATTGTCCAATTGTCTCTCTGAATTGATTAGTTACAGACCATTTCTGTGGGGAAAGGGCCCATATTCCTTCAGAATAGCTGTAAAGGCTTCTGGGGATAAAACAGAGTGGTGCTAGCAGTGGCTACCAGACCCCCTTGTATAATTTGTTTAGCTACCAGGGTTCCACCCAATGTGACTGTACCGAGTTGCACATATCGTTACATTTACATAACTGGGTTTTATTATCAGACCAAGAATTCCCTTCTTATATTACCACAACAGTTACCTTTTAACATTTCCACAACTTCCCTCCAACCTCTGCAGTATTAATTTCTGCAAAAGCTGCTTTTAACTCTTCACTCTCTGTCTTTAAATCACTTACTTCTACATTCAGTTCATCATATCTGAGCTTTATTATATTAGTCTTTGCTGCTGTGGCTTTTAAAGTTTCACTGCCAACATGTTTTTGTGAACTTAAACCCTCCAGTCTCACTCAGAATGCTGTGTTTATCAGCTGCTGTTTCTGCAGAGTCACTGAGTTCATTCTTATGCTTTTTGCTTAAAGTGGTGCAGTCTGCTGATAAAGACTAAGCCACCAAGTACAATCCCTGCAACACAGCTACCTTAGTCTGTGCTTTCTTTACCTTTAGATTGTTCAAAAAGACAGGAAAACATATGTCTCCATGGTTGCCCATGGGTCTTTTACTCTAAAAATTTCAACAGAATACAGCAGACCCCTGTCATGCTTTGGCTACAAAAATATTTCACATAAGTATCCAAAGTACCCTCCATTAAAACTCCAGAAAAACCAGAGCTTTGTTTCCCAGTGTCCCTGTTCTCCCCTCCTCCTTCTCAGGCCCAAATATACCTGCCATGCACACCCACAGTCCCACCCCTTACAATTTATGGTCATGTTACATTTTGCAGGGTCTTGAGTCTGGGGGCTTTGGTATCACCTGTTTTGTATTCTATGGGAGGAGTAAGGAATGAGGTTCTGCATTGGTCAGGGACAGGCATTTCTTTGGCTTTTACTGTTTCTTATACCTTCCCCCCCCCCATTCCTCCTTGCCCCTCCCAAATGGTTGCTTCACCTTATCTGGGGAGTGGAGTTGAGACAGGACTGTCCTTCAAGTGTATGCTCATATATTAAACTCCCATTCTACTCAGCAACACTTTAGCTCTATTCCTTATCTTTTCTCATTGTGCTAAAAGCCCCATGTGGTTGTGGGAAATGCAACATACAGCATCTTTGTTCCTCGTTCACACACATTAGTAAGGATATAAAAGTATCAAAAATCAAACCCAAAATTCAATCCCAGGCTAACAAAAAGGCCTATGTACAAACATGTGGTAAAATGTGAACCATAGATGTGTCTGATTCAGACAGTGAGAGTCCCTGTGAGTTCACAGTACTTCTGGGCTTCAGCTCCTACCATATGTGGGGAACAGAGGTAGGAGCTGAAGCCCTGATACTCAAAGCTGTTTTGGAAGTCAAGGGAAGTTAGGAGCTTAAATATCTTTGAGGATCTGGACCTGAGAGATATAGTCTAGGATTTAGGATTTTCAAAGGCGACTAAGGTATGGAAGTGTCACATTCTCACTGAAATGCAACAGAAGTGCCCTTAAGCTCACACATTAAGTGACTTGTCTGAGGTCCCAAAGAAGGTTAGCTGGGTCACATTCCAGAGCCTTAACCATGTGCAGGTTTGGAAGTATTTGGTTTTTTGTCTGTAAATGTTGATTTCACTGGATGCATACAAACTGACAAACAAATATTTCTGTTGATTATAAGTGAAATTTACTGATGGGCAAGTAAGAACAATGCTGTCTGCAAACCCTTTAGAGTGATTTAAGGCTATTCACTTTGTGAAAAATCTGCACCCATGAGTGACATAGTTTTACCAAGCTTAATTCTCCTGTGTAGACAGTGTTATGTCATCAGGAGAACTTCTCCCATCAACTTAGCTACCACCTCTCATGGAGGTGGATTAAATAAAACATCAACGGGAAAGCTCTTGCCCATCAACGTAGGCGCACCTTCATCTGGAGAAGAGAAGACTGAGAGGGGACATGATAACAGTTTTCAATACATAAAATGTTGTTACAAGGAGGAGGGAGAAAAATTGTTCTCCTTAACCTCTAAAGATAGGACAAGAAGCTATGGACTTAAATTGCAGCAAGGGCAGTTTAGGTTGGACATTAGGAAAAACTTCCTAACTGTCAGGGTGGTTAAGCACTGGAATAAATTGCCTAGCTAGTTTGTGGAATCTCCACTATTGGAGATTTTTAAGAGCAGGTTAGACAAACACTTGTCAGGGATGGTCTAAATCAGGGGTGGGCAAACTTTTTGGCCCGAGGGCCACATCTGGGTATGGAAATTGTACGAGGGGCCATGCTCTGGAGTGGAGCCAGAGTGCTCTGGAGTGGGGCCAGAAATGAGGAGTTCAGGGGGTGGGAAGGGGCTCCAGACTGGGGCAGGGGGTTGGGGTGCAGGGGTGTGTGTGGGGGTTCTGGCTCAGGGATCAGGGCTGGGGCAGGGGGTTTGGGGTGCGGGTGCAGGATCCGGATGGCATTTACCTCCAGCTCCTATGTGGAGGTGCAGCCAGGTGATTCTGCATGCTACCCTGTCCACAGGCGCCACCTCTGCAGTTCCCATTGGCTGTAGTTCCCAGACAATGGGCACTGTGGGGGCAGCGCTTGGGGTGGGTGCAGCGTGCAGAGCCCCCTGATTGCCCCTACGTGTAGGAGCCAGAGGAGAGACATGTTGCTGTTTCCGGGAGCCACGTGGAGCACCGGAGCAGGGCAAGACCTGGACCCCCATCCCTTGCGGGAGTTTGAGGGCCAGATTAAAACGTCTGAAGGGCTGGATGTGGCCCCGGGCCGTAGCTTGCTCACCCCTGCTCTAGATAATACTTCATCCTGCCATGAGTGCTGGGGACTGGACTAGATGATCTTGAGGTCCCTTCCAGGCTTAAGATTCTTTGATTCTATGATTTTCCAGGATAAGGTGTTATTCAGTAAAACTTATTTACTATCACATAACACCCACTATCCTTTCAGAAATGTAGACTGAGATTTTCCAAGTTGTCTATGGGACTAGCTCAGTATCTTTATTTTATTTTATTTTCACAGGATGTCAGTGTTGTTCTATGGAATTCCCCCTGCAGGGCAGAGAAAATCTCCATGTTTAGCCCACACGACCTTGTGCTGGAGTGACACCTTTAACATCAAAGGAGTGACTCTGGATTTACCCTGATGTAACTGAGGTCAGGATCTGCCTCACTGAATAGTGCCTTTCAAAATTTAGAAAAATAGAAAAGCCTCCACAAATGCAGTGGAAAATCTTGGTGCCTGAGTACATTTTTGTCAGTTAATCTCCAGAGCACCCCTTTCACCTCCTTGTTCCTCAGGCTGTAGATGATGGAGTTTAGCATGGGGGTCACGACGGAGTACACCAAAGCAATGAGTTTGTCACCATTCAGCGAGTAGCTGGATTTGTGTTTCAGGTGCATGGTGCAGGCTGTACTGTAGAAGAGAGTCACCACCAGGAAGCGCGAGGAGCAGGTGGAGAAGGTTTTGTGCCAGCCCTCAGCTGATGTCATCTTCAGGATGGTGGAGATGATACAAATGTAAGACACAAGGATGAGCATGAATGGCAGCAGAACAAAGAAGAGGGCAACTAGGAGAATGGCAATTTCAGTCCTGTGGGTGTCCCTGCAGGCCAATTCTGTCACAGGGTGAGCATCACAGAAGAAATGGTTGATTTCATTAGATCCACAGAAGGGTAGGGTGAATATGGCCGCAATGTGATCCATTAGCACCAGGAATTTGGTGACCCAGGAAGCAGCCTCAAGTCCCGTATAGACCCTGCTGTTCATAAGGAGTGAGGAAAGCAACACTGATACACATGGTCATTTTCAATCATACAGTGTCTGTGTTTTAGGAATGCCAGACATGTTTTTGCCAACTTAATGTACTGGACAATGAACTTGTAAACAGCTGTTTGCTTTATGACAGGGCCTGGTTTTAGTTTATAGCATGGCTTTTGCTGACTTTGGTTCAGGGCTCAGGTCTTGTACCAGGCCCCATGCTCCAGGATCTCTCTCTGTCCTACAGAGGGTTCCAAATGTGAGTGAGCAGAGTGGTTTTAAATTCTCATCCATGCCTGCTTGGGACCTCATCACAACTTCAAACTATGAACCAAGCACAGAATACACAAGGCATGGGTGTGCTTCTTGGTATGTTGTATAGGAGGACAGTCTTTCTATTGATCTATCGATCGATCTCTATGCACAATCTCTCTCTCTTGTTTAATACCATGGTATCTTGGCATCCACAAGAAAGGCAGCAAAATCATATGAAATTGGCATATAGTGTTTCTAGTCAAGTATTCTTTGGGGCCTGAGAGGTTTATAGGGAAAGAGGCAACCCAGGTGTCCACTTCACCTATGTAGGCAGGAGCTTTCCTGCATATTGAACTGAATCTGCACTATCCACATGGGCAGAGTAGGAGATGCAGAGTCACTTGCTCCAACCCCAGTCTGTTCAAAATGTGCCTCGTACAGCCATTCACACCCGTGGAAGATGAGTGAGAGGACAAATTTGCACTAGGCAGGTTCTGTCCTCACTGGAATAAGTCAGGAGTGCCTCCAGTGAAATGAATGAGGTTAGACCAGTGTAAAGCTAGTGATATCCCTATCGGTCAGTTTTCAAACTTCACTGATAATTACAGGTGGTGGGGACCATTTGCTAGAAATATTTTTAGATGAAAAATGGCTTTTAGTCAAAATAAAAAATTCTGGGCAAAATGTGTTCTCCCAGTGATTTCTTTGGGGGGGAGGTGGGAGGGATGAAAAAGAATTGTAAAGCCCAAAACCCAATACATTTTGGCTGAAGACCATGGGTACATTGTGTGATGCAGTAGGAAGCGGAGTGGATTGACCTGGGAATGTTGTCTAGTTTTACTGGGACTTCTGCATGGGGCATGGGATAGCAGAGGATGACTTTTCTTGAGGGACGATACCTGAGCCTGTAACCTGAGCCGGGAGGGGGGTTGGGCCAGGTGACACCTTGGAGGAGGACCCCAAGGAAGGGGGAGTGAGACTGCTGGAGGGGTTTTTTTCAGCCTTGGGCTGGCTGGAGAATTGGAGGGAACCCCAAGGTTGGAGGTCTAAGCTCCCTACCCCCAGAAGGACGAGACTAAGGGGTTCTGTTTATGCCTACAAGCTCTGGTTTGGACTGTGTTCCTGTCATCTAATAAACCTTCTGTTCTACTGTCTGGCTGAGAGTCACGGTGAATCGCAGGAAACCGGGGGTGCAGGGCCTTGTCTTCCCCCAAACTCCATGACAACTGGTGGCAGTGGTGGGATCTACTCCACCCTGTGGATGGTGCTTCCTACAGTAAGTGACTGGGGAGCAGTAAATGAAGGGCGATTGACAGGGACCAGGTGTGCTGAAGAGTCAGCGATAAGCAGTCTCGGGGGCGGAGGAGTCTGCAGCTCGACCCTGGGAGAGAGGTGGTGATCTGGAGAAGGGCTGGCACACCAGGGGTTCCTGTATGGGCTCCCCCAGGGGAAGTGGAGTCATGGGGGAGCAGGAGGCAGCTAGTGGTCCCCCAGAAGTATCGCCGCAAGCTACTGTACCTGGCCCATGACATCCCTCTTGCAGGGCACCAGGGAATCTGGCACACAAGGCAGAGGCTGCTACAGAACTTTTACTGGCCTGGGGTCTTCACTACCGTCCAACAGTACTACCAATCCTGTGACCCCTGTCAGAGGGTGGGGAAGGCCCAGGACAAGAGGAAAGCAGCTTTGAGACCTTTAAACATCATAAAGGAGCCTTTCCAGAAGGTGGCCATGGACATAGTGGGACCTCTCAGCAAGACGACCCGGTCGTGGAAGAAATACTTTCTGGTGGTGGTAGATTTCGCCACCTGCTACCCCAAGGCAGTGCCTTTATCTTCCATTGAAGCAGACACTGTGGCAGATGCGCTGCTAACCATTTTCAGACGAGTGGGGTTCCCCAAAGAAGTCTTGACAGACCAAGGGTCCAACTTCATGTCGGCCCTGCTCCAGTGCTTGTGGGAGAAATGTGGGGGTCTGGCACAGCTGGGCCTCAGCATATCACCCCCAGTCCAATGGGCTGGTGGAGAGGATCAACGGAATGTTAAAGATGATGCTGAAAACCTTTATAAACCAGCACCCACAGGATTGGGACAAGTACTTACCTCACCTGCTGTTCGCGTACAGGGAAGTACCCCAGGAGTCTACCGGGTTTTCGCCTTTCGAATTGTTATATGGCAGGAGGGTAAGGGGGCCCCTAGACCTGATGAGAGACGAATGGGAGGGGAAGGCCACTCCCGATGGAGAATCAGTGGTGGAGTATGTCCTGACCTTCCGAGAAAGACTGGCTGAGCTCATGGGCCTGGCCAGGGAGAATCTGTCCAGAGCCCAGAGGAAGCAGAAGGTCTGGTATGACCGCATGGCGCGGGCCTGCGCCTATGCCACCAGGGATCAGGTGATGGTTCTCATCCCCGGGAGGAAAAACAAACTACAGGCTGCCTGGGAAGGTCCTTTCAAGGTTGTCAAACAGCTAAATGAGGTAAACTATGTGGTGGAGCTGTCGAACTGGGCACACCACCGCCGGGTGTACCATGTGAATATGCTGAAGCCATATTATGACAGGGGAAATGTGGTGCTGGCCGTGTGTGGACATTGGGAGGAGCAGGGAGATGACCCTTTAGTAGACCTATTCCCTGGAACAAGAGCTGGCTCCTCCCAGGAAACAATCCCCCTCTCTGATTGGCTGACCCCTACCCAGCAAGCTGAGATCAGAGCAGTGCTGCATCTGTACCGACAGCTGTTTTCCAACCAGCCTGGATGCACTAATCTGACTGTTCACCGGGTGGAGACAGGAGCACATCCTCCTATAAGATGCTCCCCCTTCTGAGTCACAGGGAAAACTGCTCAGGACCTAGAAAGGGAGGTCAGTGACATGCTGGCTTTGGGGGTGATCCAGCCATCTTCCATCCCTTAGGCCTCGCCGGTGGTGCTGGTCCCCAAAAAGGACGGGTCAATCCGGTTCTGTGGGGACTATCGGAAGCTTAATGCCATCACTGTATCTGATGCCTACCCCATGCCCAGGCCTGACAAGCTCCTAGACAAGCTGGGAGGAGCTAGGTACCTTACCACCATGGATCTTACGAAGGGCTACTGGCAAGTGCCGCTGGATGCAGATGCCAGGCTGAAATCGGCCTTTATCACCCCTCTGGGGCTCTATGAGTTCCTGACCCTGCCTTTCGGCCTCAAGGGAGTGCCGGTTACCTTCCAGCGCCTGGTGGATCAGCTACTGAGGGGGATGGAGAGTTTTGCCGTGGCGTATATTGATGATCTGTGTCTTTAGCCAGACCTCGGAGGACCACGTGTCCCAGGTTAGACAAGTGCTGGACAGACTCCAGGAGGCTGGGCTGACCGTAAAAGCTGAGAAGTGCCAGGTGGGGATGGCTGAAGTATCTTACCTGGGCCATCAGGTGGGGAGCGGCTGCCTAAAGCTGGAACCAGCCAAAGTGGAGGTGATCAGAAACTGGCCCGCTCCCCAAACCAAAAAGCAGCTCCAAGCCTTTATTGGGATGGCGGGGTACTATCGAAGATTCGTGCCCCACTTTAGCGCCATAGCCGTCCCCATCACTGGGCTATGCAAGAAGGGGAAGCCAGACAAGGTGGTCTGGACCAAGGAGTGCCAGAGGGCTCTCTGTGCGCTGAAGGAGGCTCTGATCAGTGGCCCAGTTCTGGCAAACCCAGACTTTGACAAGCCCTTTATGGTGTTCACGGATGCCTCAGACATGGGACTGGGGGCAATGTTAATGAAGGAGGATGAAAAGGGGGAGACACACCCCATCGTGTACCTGAGCAAGAAGTCGCTACCCCGGAAGCAAAACTACGCGGCCATCGAGAAGGAATGCCTGGCCATTGTGTGGGCCCTTAAGAAACTAGAGCCATATATATTTGGGCAACACTTCACCATGTACACCGACCACTCTCCCCCTGACCAACGCCAAGCTCCTGAGGTGGAGCCTGCTCCTGCAGGATTATGAAATGGATATGGTCCATGTGAAGGGAAGTGCCAATATGACAGCGGATGCGTTGACCCTGAACTTCCCCAGGTCATTGGTCAGAGTGACCCCACTCAGTTCAGTCTTGAAAGGGGGAGAGATGTGATGCAGTAGGGAGCAGGGTGGATTGACCTGGGAATGTTGTCTGGTTTTACTGGGACTGTCTGCATGGGGCATGGGATAGCAGAGGATGACTTTTCTTGAGATCTAACTCCATTACACTGATTTCTGCTAACTCAGGTTCTGGGCCCAAACCAAGTGTATAACTTGATTTTCTTCTTTTGCAAGAATATAAATCATTAGAAACTCCAGAGACGTCATTGGAGTTATACTAGTCAAAAACTGGAGGAAGTACAAAGAGACTTTGACTCATGATTAGGACAGGTTGAAAACTTTTTTGAGGAGGGGGTGGAAAATACAAATAGGTGAATAACTGATTTTTCATTTCACTGGCAATTCTGTCAAAAGTTTGAATAATTTAGGCAAATTTAAAAAGTAACTAAATATTTCAATCAAACCAAAACAAAGAGTTGTGTTTTTGTGGCAATTTTTTCACACCATGTATAGAACATATCAAGCACGTCAGTTTTAGCCCAGTGGTAAGATTGCTCACCTGAGATGTGGGAGAGCTATTTTGATTTCCCCCCTCTGCCTGATGAGGAGCAGGGAGTTCAACTTGGGTAAAACCTAGAAGAGACCGAATCACTGGACTACAGGATACTCTACTATGGGGCCTGTTCTGACTATTAGACTTACAAAATGTACCCCTATTGTGAATGGGAAAGCTCATAAAATGTTACAAGAACTATGAAAAATAGGTCAAGTTGTTTACAACATTGAATGTTAGAAACAGGTGCAAAAGAACCAGACAGAGAAAATGGATTAGTCTAAACCAAAAAGGCCATGTGAAATTCAACTTAAGGAATACTGAAATTATGCTTGTTAAAGACAGATGATGTAGAAGTGAAAGTTAATAGACCAAAACTAGTGGACAAAATAATGAGGGGGATGAACTGTCACCAACTTTTTCCATTTGGGGGATTTCTTAAAAAGAGACTTTGATGAAAAAAACATTTAGTTCAGTGCTCTCTCTCATCTCCTGTCCCAACTTACATCCCAGCTTGTCTCGTCTCATCTCACCTTGACTCATCTAAAGGACTTTCTTCCTCAAAGAATGACCGGTTGGCCTTGCTCATGTCTAAGGAACTTTGATTTCACCTGTGAGTGCCGAAAGTCATCCCATTATCATGGCATCCAGTCCTCATCCCACCACTGTGTATATCTAATAGCCAATACCACAAAGGCACATCAGATCCTGTATTGTATTCCCTTCCCTTGTTGTTTTATTTTCTTCCCCACTGTTTGTTTCCTCCTAGTCTGTCTCATTCTCCTGCCTTTTCATTCAGTCTTGAGTTAATCACATTGCATCCATCCAAACCTGCCTTGAAAGGATCCAAACAGGATGATGACCCTGACTGGTTTGTAACGGACTAAGGTCCAAGCAGCAGCTGATAGAGACTTTGATAAGGTCTAACTAAGTTTGTTTTGCATAATTACTCACTCACAATTTCAATATAAATGTTTGTTTGAATTTTGTGTTCTTTCTTGCGTTTAGTAAATAAACTTTCAATTGGAATGAATGTTTATGGGTGTTTGCCAAGTAACCGAGTAAACACAAAGCCTTTTTTTAGAAATAACCCTGAACCCACCTTTTAACGTTTCATGTTCAACAGTGAAAGAGTTTATAAACACTGTTAGCTCTTTGGGCCTTTCAGATGAATATGCATACAACAGGGCCATGCAATCTCTCAGGTTGAAGCTGTTCCTAAATGTATAAATAATTACAGAGCCCTTGGAGCAGGTACTTACTTTTAACTTGACTTCCCCAGCTCTCAGCTGAGGACCCTAACCACTAACATCACCCTCAACCACTCTCCATGGCCCAATGACTATTAAAGTGTTTTGTAAATTTCATGAACAGTTTTGGGTTGACTGAAACTGCATGTCTCGGTGAATAAGCTATTAGTCCAAAAAAATTTCCCCAGCTCTAATAAGCAGTTAAATAACTAAACAATACAACACCAATAATTAAACATCCCCTCTATGAATTACTCCGAAGACCCAATCTATTTAATATTTACAAGAATACACCAAAATGTCTCCCCAAAGGCTTTTACTGTTCAGCCCCCCAGCTCCACCAAACAACTAAAGCCTGTAGGGAGATTTTCAGATGCTTTCTTGTTACTAGTGTCCCTCCAAATTTACACCAATGTAACTCCTAGCGCTGGCCAGAAATCTGCCAACAAAGCTTTTGGTCAGAAAAGCCCTATTTGTTAAAACCAAAACTGTTTCCAGAGAAGGAACAATTTTGACACATCTCCTAATGCCAACAAAATTTCAAAAAAGGTTTTAAAATTGTCGGAATGTCCCATTTTGACATTTTTTGAAATGAAAATAGTCTAGATAATACTTACTCTTGCCAAAGTGCAAGGGACTGGATTAGATGATCTCTCACGATCCCTTCCAGTCCTATGATTCTATGATTTTATGTTTCAGAGTAGCAGCCATGTTAGTCTGTATCCGCAAAAAGAACAGGAGTACTTGTGGCACCTTAGAGACTAACAAATTTATTAGAGCATAAGCTTTCGTGGGCTACAACCCGAAGAAGTGGGTTGTAGCCCACGAAAGCTTATGATTTTATGGTTCAACATTTAAAAAATTGAGTTAATTTATACCAAAAATAAGTTTAAAAATTTATATTGTCAAAATGAAAAGACAAATTGCTGAAATTATCAAAATGAAAATTTTAATTTGACACAATCAATTATTATTGATAATTATTATTATTGTTATTATCAGTTCACAATATTTTTGAGATTTCAACTCTTCATACTGATTCAGGATTTTTTTTTTTTAGTATAAAAAATGGTGGTAAATGCTAGTAATTCCATTGACTCTGGTGAAATTACATCAGAAGCAAACTCATCTACGTGAGATCAGAAGCTGAACCTTAAGGAGTTTCATTGCTGAAGACAAAGAATTGAGCCAGAGACATTTAAAATAAATCTATGTTCTTTATGCAACAAAACCTTCTCCCCACCAGTCTCCAGAAGGCGTCCATCACCTCCTTGTTTCTCAGGCTGTAGATGATGGGGTTTAGCATGGGCATGATGACCTTGTAGGACAGAGAGAGAAACTTCTCTGTGTCTGGTGAGTAGGATGTCTTGGGGTTCAGATACACAATGCAACCAGAGCCATAGAAGATCTTCACGACCATGTGGTGCGAGGAGCAGGTGGAGAAGGATCTCCTTCTGCCCTCCCTCACGGGCATCCTCAGGATGGTGGAGATGATGCAGACGTATGTAACCCTTCTGCCCATCTAAGTTGGCAGCAACAAGGGCCGGGTTCTGTATCTAGGGGTTTCGTTTCAATAACACAATGCAAAACCGGCTCGAGCCCCCACCCAGTGACCTGGGACAATTACATACCACCCCCCTGGGTACCTCTAAGAGGCAATACTTCCCCTCTCGCAAGCACGGAGTCTGAGTGTAGCAGAAAATGTTTAATAACATGAGGTAAACGACATCAGCATAAAATTGGAAAAACACCACAAACAGGATTCATAACACAAACCATGAGCAAAACCCATCCCAGCAAATTGGGCTGTGTCCTTTCCCTTTGGTTCTTGAATCCAGCAACCCAAAAATCACCCAGAGTCCCCAAAGTCCAACATCCCCAAAGTCTCTGGGGTCCAGCAACCACTCAAAGTCCCAAAAGTCCAACAACCCCCAAAGTCTCTGCCCCTGGTCAGTGCAGCCCCAGAGTAAAGGGGGGGGGCACGCAGGGTGTTAAGGGGCACCTTACGTGATCCGAGGCTGGCCAGCCGTCTGTTTCTCCGTGGGGGTTCCGC
>NW_020698990.1:225883-244058 GCF_002925995.2 Terrapene triunguis
ATTCACCACCAGATGTCAGGGTAGAGCTCATCCTGACTCTGCTTACACGTAGAACAGGAGGATCAGCATGAAGGGGAAGTTCACAAAGAGCAGCACCAACATGAAGGCAGCTCTTTCTTTTGGGAGGTGTCCCTGCAGGCCAGCTTCAGCAGTGGGGGGATGTCACAGTAGAAATGGTTAATCTCATGGGATCCACAGAAGTGTAGGGTGAACACCATGCTGGTCAGACCAAAGCACAAGAGGAGACCACTGAGCCAGGATGTGGCACCCAGTCCCATGGACACCTTCCTGCTCATGACCACTGGATAATGCAGAGGCTTGCATATTGTGACATAGTGATTGTAGGCCATGGACTCCAGGAGAAAGCACTCTGACCACCAAGGAAAAAAGAGAAATAGTTTTGCACGCACAGCCAATGAAAGAGATGGTCTGATCTTCCGAGAGGAGGACGGCCAACATTTTAGGAATGTTAACTGACGTGTAGCAGACAGGGCCGGCTCTGGCTTTTTTGCCACCCCAGGCAAAAAAGCCTCCAGCCGCCCCCCCCCCCCCCGGGGGGGGGGGGCGGCCGGGGGCGGGGGGGGGGCGCCGCCCCCCCCCCGGCGGCGGGGGGGGGGGGGCCGGGGGGGAGGGAGACCGGAGCCCCGGGGCGAGGGCGGCGAGCCCCGGCGGGGCCTCCGCTCTCCCCCCAGCGGCCGGGGGGATGGCGCCGGAGGGGAGGGCGGCGAGCTCGGCTGTGGCCCCGCTCTCCCCGGCGGCCGGAGCGCCGCACCGTCCCCCTCCAGGTGCCGCCCCAAGCACCAGCTTGGGTGCCTGGTGCCTGGAGCCGGCCCTGGTAGCAGATCCAGAAGCGGATTTACAATGAAACACACAGTGCCCTGGCATGGGGTCCCCCAACTACAGGGGGCCCCATGGCTGGGCAGTCCAGCACTATGCAGCACCTCCTGCCGGGTGTGCTGAGGGGGCAGAAGCTGTGGGGGAGAGGAGGGAGGGAGCTGTTTGAGAGCCGTGCTGGAGGCGCAATGTGCAGTCTGTTCTCCCAGCTGGTAAGCCGGGCTCCTGCTGCCTCCTGGGGCTCCTGGCTGATGGCAGGTGAGGGGCTGGCTGGGGGCATGCTGTAGGGGAGGCGTGCGCATTCCCCTGGTGGGGTGTCCATCTGCGCCTGTCCTTCTGCCCTGCTCCTCTGGACGCCGGGCAGCGCAGGTGCAGTCCCTGGCATGCACTGCTGCTGGCAGCACCTGGAAAAAAGCCAGGGGAAGGGAGCGGCAGGCCAGAGGGTCTCAGCTCTCACATGGCAGAGAACAGGAGCAGCTGCGGGGCAGGGACACATCCCCCAGCCAGCCAGGTAAGGTAACCCAGCGGCCGTGACTGGGACTGCCCCAGCTCCAAGACCCTCCCCCCACCGCACTGACCCCTACATCCCCACACCCCCACACACCCACAGCCCCCCTGCCCTCACTCCCGCACCCCCCCACACACACACCCTGCCCGGAGAACCAAATGGGAGCTCCTGCAGCCCCGCATCCCCACCTGCACCCCTTGCACCAAACAGAAGCTGCCCCAGGTAAGCGCTCCATATCCCAACCCTCTGCCTTAGCCCTGAGCCCCCTTTCACACCCTAACTCCTGGCCAGACCCCGCACTCCAGCCCTCACCCCGCTCCTGCACCCTAACTCCCTTCCAGACCCCACACCCCAACCCTGAGCCTCCTCCCACATTCTAACTCCCGGCCAGACCCCGCACCCCAATGTTTTTTTTACCTTTTTTTATAAAGCACTCTTATCCAAAGCACTTTACAATAGTTAGCTAACGGTACAAACAATATTTGGAAAGATCATTAAGTGGTCGGCCAAGACCATTAGCAATTTTCAAGTGGTCTGTGAAAAAAAAGTTAGACTACAAAAACAATCAAGGTACCTCACTTTATTTCATTTACTTCCTATTACTTATAATATAGGAGGAGGATGAAGAAAAAAGAATGAAAAACAGGGATGGGGGAGATAAGAGAGAATGTTCTTTTTTTTGGCTGGGTCCCGAGAGGGGGCCCCAAAAATGAAGCTGAGCACAAGGCCCCACTAACTCTAAATCCACCACTGACCAGATTGCCAGGAAGGACAGGTTCCTGAGGAAGAAATACATGGGGGTATGAAGGGCAGGGTCAACCAATGTCAGGAGAATGATGAAGAGATTTCCAGCCAGGGTAATCAAGTAGGTAGATAAAAACACAGGGAATAATAAGTATTTCAGTCTGGGAAGGTTGGAAACTCCCAGAAGAAAGAACTGGGTCTGTAGAGTGTGGTTTCCTCCTGCCATTCCTTTCCCATACTCCATCCTGCAGAAAAAAAGCAACCCCAATAGGGCAAAAGGTTTCCAAAATACTGATCTGAATTCTGGTTCAGATTTTAAACACTCCCAAGTTTGAATCCCTGGTTTAGATTCAGGTTCTTCTTGACTCTCCCTGACAAGGTAATGAATTCTGTCTTCTTTGAATTGGCCCAGATACTCAGCTGGTGTGAATTGAATTGAATGAGGACCGACTGCCAGCTATGCTGATTTACACCAACGGGGCGTCGCCCTCATTGACTCAAAAGGAGCTAAAACCGACTTACACCAGTTGCAAATCTAGCCCAACTGACTATGCACCAGATGGGGACTTGACTTATTGATTCCAATTTACAACAACTGAGGAGATGACCCTCTCTTCCTTTTATGTGTTTTAAAGTTCCTGGGACAATTTAAGCTCTGAGTATATCATAGTTATTAATATTGTCTTATAATAAAATTATCACCAATTGTAATAATACTGATAATACCATAACAATAGTAATAAACGTTTCTTCCTCATGGTTAAAAGTATGCATGTGACAACATTCAGGAATGTGAAATCAAAGGGGTAATTCTTTCCATAGTCCTACACATGGTGACATGGACTTTGGAACTCCAGAGGGAGAGATTTGATAGATGATCCACCAAATATTCAAGGAAATATGTATATAAAACATGCAGGTAGAAAAGTATATATTTCATTGGTGGGTCGCATATTTTATTTATTTATTTACTTACTTACTTAGTTACTTCTTTATTGCCATTCCAAATAAATTAGAAATAAAATGAGCAGTTTTCATTTCATTCACCATTCTTTACCCACACTGTATCTTTATGGAATATGTTCATTTCAAATCTCCATATTTCCCACTCTTTTAAAGTGTATTTTTCACCCTTTTTGTCCTGTTAGGAATTTAGGGAGAAAAAGTAGTAGGGGGGGAAATTTTTCACTCTTTTGAAAACTTTTTTCACGTCTTTCCTGTAGAGAGAAGCAAACAGAAGTAAATTAAAGCATTCTACTTTCCCCCACCTTTTCTCTCACTATTCTTTTTTTTTTCAGTTTTTTTATTCCAGTGGGACAAAGTACATTAATAGAGAATGGGACTTCTGTTGCTTTCTTTAAATGTTTGTTACCATCCTCTTTCAAGTGGACTAAAAGGAGGGGAAGGTAAAAATATGAGAGAAAGTGCAGATTTTCTCATTAATTCAAAAAAGATTGGAAATAATAATAACCAGGGCTGTCAAAAGATTTTTAAAAATCGCAATTAATCACAAACTTAAAATAAAGTTGCCATTAATTGCACTTTTAATCGCAATGTTAAACAATAATTAAATACCAATTTAAATTTCTTATAAATATTTTTAGATGTCTTTCTACATCTAAAAACTATGTGGATTTCCATTACAACACAGAATAGAAATGTATATTATCACTTTATATTATTATTTTAGATTACAAATATTTGCACTGTAAAAAAGATAAACAAAAGAAATGGTAATTTTCAATTCTCTGTATTGTGAAAGTGCAACTTACAAATGAAGAATTATTTTTTTAATAACTGTACTCAAAAACAAAACAATATAAAACTTTAGAGTCTACAAGTCCTACTTCTTGTTCAGCCAATCGCTAAGACAAACAAGTTTGTTTACATTTACCAGAGATATGCAGCCCGCTTTTTATTTACAATGTTACCTAAAAATGAGAACAGCTGTTTACATGGCACTGTTGTAGCTGGCATTACAAAGTATGTTCCTGCCAGATAGGAGACACACCCTTATTCCCCTTCATGCTTTTACCATCATTCCAAAGGACATGCTTCCATGCTGAATATAAATTGTATTCTATTCTAGTTTAACGGTGCAATTAAAACTGCGATTAATCAAGACTTGTTTTTAATCTCGTGATTAACTGCAATTTTTTTTAATTGTTTGACCAACATAGTTTAAAACAGAGAATCTGTTCTTAGCAGATCTCCACCTGTAATTTCAATAAGAAAATTGCTGCTTCCGTCGCATACCAGGTAAATAATAAATCTTAATAATCCAAATATCAGGGGCCAAGGGTCTGATCCGTTAAACATGTAGGAAAGGGCGTCACTTTAGTCATGTGACTTCAGTGGAATGACTCATGTGAATAGAGGAAAGGATTGGATCCAAATGATGCACAAGCAATATGAACTGGGGTCTCCTGTGCCATGCTCCCTGCATTCATTCAGTTATCTGGCTCCCACTACTACAGTATCGGAGCTCTCACAGGCTTCAATGCATTTATCCTCACAACACCCCTGCGGTGCAGGGAACAGCTATTGTCCTCATGTCATAGAATAAGCACCGAGGCACAGACAGACTAAGGGATAGGTTTTCAAGATGAGTTAAGGCATGAGGTCCATATATGGCTGCGACCTTTAACTTAGGGCTTGTCTACACTTACCGGGGGATCGATGCGAGGCAATTGATGCATAAGTTGTCGATTTAGTGAGTCTAGTGAAGACCCGCTAAATCGACTGCATATCACTCTCCCGTTGACTCCTGTACACTACCAGAATGAGAACAGTAAGGGGAGTCAATGGGAGAATGTCTCCCGTTGACAGAGCATAGTGTGGACCCTGCGATAAGTAGATCTAAGCTACGTCGACTAGAGTTACGCTATTAACGTAACTCAAATTGAGTAGTTTAGATCAACTTTCATGCATAGTGTAGACAAGGCCTTAGATAGATAAAGGATGTGTTGAAGCAGTTTAGCATAGGGGGCTTTCCTAAGTTCATACCCTCTGTAAACTTAACAGGTAAACCACAAGGAAGGAATCAAAATACCAGGGAGGACTAAAATAACAAACATGAGAATGATCTAATGACATTAATGTACAGGGAGACTTTGGCAAACCAGTAAAGTGCTTGAAACCACTATGGCTTATTGTTAAAGACAGCCTAGTCAGCAAGCTGTAAATTGGCCATGTAGCAATCTCAGCTTGACCAAGGCAGGAGGGGAGGAGGTTTTGGGGTGCCACGGAAGGGGCAGCTTGACCCCATGTCCTTCCTGATAAGAATTGTGTTGAAGTTGCTGATACATGCATTTTAAAAGAGTAGGATATGCCCCAGGAATGTCTATTGAGTTCTCAAGGCTGCAAGCTCTGGAAAAACCCACACCTGGTTAATCAATAATCAGAAGGAGCCTCTTGCTTGAAACTGTTTACTTGACAAGTTTTCTGTAAGGGACAGGTCATTGTATTACTAATGTATAAATAAGGGGGAAAAGCTTGAGATAGGTGGGACTCGTTTGGGGACTGGACTCTCCCTCTGGATATATCTTGTGTTCCCCAGCCACTCGAAAGCCACACTCAGCTTTGGTAATTATCAAGGGTTGGGGTTGTTTTACTAATCTTGTTGCAGACGTGTGTAAGTGCTTGAGACTAGTAAAGTTTAGCTTTAAGTGAAAGCACTCTTGTGTTGTCCTGTTTGTGCCAGCCATCTATCGGTCGGACGGCCGTGTCTCCCCTGATTTATTTCCTGACATCTCCTCGCACAGAGTAAAGTTACCAAGAGCTTTGGGTTGAAAGAACCCTGGGTAACATTAATATGTATGTATATGTCACATCAATATGTACAAACATACCAGCTTATGGAGTAAGTGTACCCCAACATTTTGGTGGGTGAGGAAACCAAGTTTGGACATAGGAGGGCCTGAGTGATTAAGCTCTGTAAGAGGGGTGACCCACCATGCTAAAGAAGCTTCTAAGCTTCTTAGAAACTTAGATACTGCTTGCCCTGTGTTATCAGCTAGTAGCAAAGCTTCCTCCCATCATGACAGCGCAGTCTACATGGGGGATTATATCAGTATAACTACATCATTCAGGTGTGTGGATTACCCCTGAGCGGCGTAATTATACCGATATAGTTCTGTAGTGTAGACCTGTCCTGGTAAATTTCCCAGACCTGAAGAAGAGCACTGTGAAGCTCTAAAGCTTGTCTCTCTCACCAGGGCCGGCTCTAGGTTTTTGGCCTACCCAAGCAAAAAAATTTTTGGCTGCCCCCCACCCCAGCCCTGGGTTCTCTCTTCCCCCCTCCCACCCGCACCCCCTGCCACCCCAACCCTGGGCTCTCTCTCTCCCCCCCCCACCACCCACACCCCCTGCCATCCCAGCCCTGGGCTCCCCCCCACCAGTGATGACTCTGCCCGCTCCCCCCTCACCTCCAGCCGGTCTGGCGCTGGCAGGGTCGGGGTAAGCAGCGGGGCTCCCGGGCTGCGCCTCAGCCCAGGGTCCCTCCATCCAGGGCTCCCACCTCCAGTACCGGCCGGGACCTGGGAGGGCAGAGCCGGGAGACCGCCCCCACAGAGGGCTGAGGAGCCGGGGCAGGGTAGCCCCAGAGGCAGCGGAGCCCCGGAGAGTGGGACGCAGGTCACACACGATAGCGCCCCACCCTCTATGGCCCCGCTGCTGCTGCTGCTTCTGGCCACCCTGCCACAGTCCCTGGGCAGCTTAGACTCATAGACTCATAGACTCATAGACTTTAAGGTCAGAAGGGACCATTATGATCATCTAGTCTGACCTCCCGCATGATGCAGGCCACAAAAGCTGACCCACCCACTCCTGGAATAATTCTCTCCCTTGACTCAGATGTTGAAGTCCCCAAATCGTGATTTAAAGACTTCAAGTCACAGAGAATCCTCCAGCCAGCGACCCCTGCCCCATGCTGCGGAGGAAGGCGAAAAACCTCCAGGGCCTCTACCAATCTACCCTGGAGGGAAATTCCTTCCTGACCCCAAATATGGCGATCAGCTTAACCCTGAGCATGCGGGCAAGATTCTTCAGCCAGACCCTCCGGAAAAAGTTCACTGTAGTAACTTTTAATATCCCATCATTGACCATTGTTACTAATTACCAGCGAAGGCACGTTATTGATCTATTGACTAAAATCACGTTATCCCATCAAACCATCCCCTCCATAAACTTATCAAGCTTAATCTTAAAGCCAGAGAGGTCTGTCGCCCCCACTATTTCCCTCCGAAGGCTGTTCCAGAACTTCACCCCTCTGACGGTTAGAAACCGTCGTCTAATTTCAAGCCTAAACTTCCCGACTGCCAGTTTATATCCATTTGTTCTCGTGTCCACATTAGTACTGAGCTGAAATAATTCCTCTCCCTCCCTGGTATTTATCCCTCTGATATACTTAAAGAGAGCAATCATATCCCCCCTCAGCCTTCTTTTGGTTAAGGTAAACAAACCGAGCTCCTCGAGTCTCCTTTCATACGACAGGTTTTCCATTCCTCGGATCATCCTAGTGGCCCTTCTCTGTACCCATTCCAGTTTGAGTTCATCCTTTTTAAACATGGGAGACCAGAACTGCACACAGTACTCCAAATGTGGTCTTACCAGTGCCTTGTACAACGGAACCAGCACCTCCTTATCCCTACTAGAAATACCTCGCCTAATGCAGCCCAAGACCGCATTAGCTTTTTTCACGGCCACGTCACATTGCCGACTCATAGTCATCCTGCGGTCAACCAGGACTCCGAGGTCCTTCTCCTCTTCCGTTACTTCCAACCAATGCGTCCCCAGCTTATAACTAAAATTCTTGTTAGTCATCCCTAAATGCATCACTTTACACTTCTCACTATTAAATTTCATCCTATTACTATTACTCCAGTTTACAAGGTCATCCAAATCTCCCTGCAGGATATCTCAATCCTTTTCTGAATTTGCAATACCTCCCAACTTTGTGTCATCCGCAAACTATATCAGCCCACTCTTACATTCGGTTCCGAGGTCAGTAATAAATAGATTAAATAAAATCGGACCCAAAACCGAACCTTGAGGAACTCCACTGGTAACCCCCCTCCAACCTGACAGTTCACCTTTCAGTTCAACCTGCTGCAGTCTCCCCTTTAACCAGTTCTTTATCCACCTCTGGATTTTCATATCGATCCCCATCTTTTCCAATTTAACCAATAATTCCTCATGCGGTACCGTATCAAACGCTTTGCTGAAATCGAGGTATATTAGATCCACCGCATTTCTTTTATCTAAAAAATCTGTTACTTTCTCAGAGAAGGAGGTTGGTTTGGCATGATCTACCTTTCGTAAAACCGTGTTGTAATTTGTCCCAATTGCCATTGACCTCAAGGTCCTTAACTACTTTCTCCTTCAAACTTTTTTCCAAGACCTTGCCTATTACAGATGTTAAACTAACAGGCCTGTAGTTACCCGGGT
The DNA here is from genome assembly GCF_002925995.2 of Terrapene triunguis. Classification (NCBI taxonomy): domain Eukaryota; kingdom Metazoa; phylum Chordata; order Testudines; family Emydidae; genus Terrapene; species Terrapene triunguis. The sequence continues at coordinate 234,417 of NW_020698990.1, forward strand.
CACTTTTTTTCCCCTTCTTGAAAATAGGAACCACATTAGCTATTCTCCAGTCAAACGGTACCACCCCTGATTTTACAGATTCATTAAAAATTATCGCTAACGGGCTTGCAATTTCTCGCGCCAGTTCCTTTAATATTCTCGGATGAAGATCATCCGGTCCACCCGATTTAGTCCCGTTAAGCTGTTCGAGTTTGGCTTCTACCTCGGATACGGTAATGTCAATCTCCCCTCCTGTATTCCCATCCGTCACGCTGCCACTATCCCTAAGCCCTTCATTAGCCTCATTAAAGACCGATGCAAAGTATTCATTTAGATATTGTGCCATGCCTAGATTATCCTTAATCTCCACTCCATCTACAGTCTTCAGCGGTCCCACTTCTTCTTTCTTTGTTTTCTTCCTATTTATATGGCTATAAAACCTCTTACTATTGGTTTTAATTCCCCCCCGGCTGCAGCTCTGGGGGTGGCCGCCCTGCGGCACCTGCAGGCGGCTCCATGTGCCCCGTGGGGTGTCCCCAAGCCTGAGTGTCCCCCGCTCGAAGCCTGCCCGGCCCAGCCACAAGGTGTGGGCGCTGCTCCCCCGTGGCGCGAACCACAGCGGCTACAGGGCGCCCCCCACGCACGACGCGCTGCTGCTGCCAGGGCCGGCTCTAGGCGTTTGCCACCGGAAGCAAAAAAAAAATGGCCAGAATGCTGCCCTTGAAAATGTGCTGCCCCAAGCACGTGCTTGGTTTGCTGGTGCCTAGAGTCAGCCCTGTCTCTCACCAACACAAACTGGTCCGAGAAAAGCTATTACCTCCCCCACCTTGTCTCTCTAACTTCCGCCGGGGCTGGAGATATGCACCCCCACACATACACTATGGCTGCGGCTGGGGCTCTGCACCCGTGGCTGGGGTTGGAGTGGGGACTTGTGTGCCTCTGCCCGGCAGCTGCAGCCAGCTCCAAAGCTGGTCTGCATACCCGCACCCCCACCCCCACCCCGCAGCTTTGGCCACTGGAGCCAGGGCTGTGCCCCCACCATGGCAGTGGGGCTTGGCCTGTCAGTCCCCCACATGGGACTCTACCTGTCATTTCTCTCCCCCACCCCCCCGGATATTTTTAGTAAAAGTCACGGACCGGTCATGGGCTCCTGTGAATTTTTGTTTATTGCCTGTGACCGGTCCGTGACTTTTACTAGAAATATCTGTGACAAAATCTTAACCTTAGTTATCAGTTTTTTGATGAAATGCCACATTTTCCAATGACAATTTCTACAAAAATGATTATTTCCCCTGCTTTCATCTGCATTTGTGACAGAGAAAAACCCCATTTTCTGAGCACCTCTAGAAAAGACCTCTACGCCATTCCAGCTAAATCCTGCAGTTACTACTGTAGCTAACATTTAAAACTGCAGGGGAAATTGGAATGTAATCCATTTTACTGAGAGCCTGACTGCCTCAGCTTCATTTTAAAAAGCTTTTTGGAAACTCCCTGCATGGTTTGTAAGTAATAATGGGACCCGGTACAAACGCTCCACTGATTTCCTTTCTAAGGAGCCAGAATAAACCCATTACTTGTGTTTATTTTCAAAAGGCTTCTGCAGCCCCAGAGGGAAGATCTCTCAGAGATACACAGGATCTGGCTCCTGCATCCCCCTGTAAGCCATGGGAACTAATACCATAGGGATCAGGAGTCATATGACACTGAAGGAAGATATTATGTCCCTGCCCCATCTGCACACAGATCCTCTGGTGTCTGCGCATGAAGGGCATGTGCTGTAGATGTAAGGCCCTGCTTTGTTTTACTGTTACTTGGGGGGGGGGAGGCACAAAGGACAGGTAGGTGCTCAAACACCATTGAAAGTCCAATGAGTCAGGCGCCTAATTTTCACCTACAACCTCAAGATCTCCCTAATAAGGAGCTCGGGGAGGGTACGAAGGCTATTGAGCTGGGGGAATGACCGATTTTTAAGTTCGTTGGCAGTTCTGAAATTTCCCTCAAATCCAAGGGGAGGGAAAGGTCTTTCGATAATTTTTAGCCCACTGGTTCAGTGCTTAGCTGGGATAAGAAACAGCAGATTCAATTGTTCTTTGTACTTGATAGGGAAGCTGGATTTGAACCGGGGTTCTGCCCATATTACAGCAGACTACCCTTAACCGCAGAGCTACGGGGTAACCCTAAGCAAAGCTCTTTTAATCTTTCCTCTTGAAGCTGTTCCTTGGTATATCACTAAAGTGCTTTTCACAGGCTTCAACTTGGGTCTTACACCCGCTAGGTCAGTTCATTTTTGGCAAGACAGCGGAATCATTCCCATGCTTGTCCTGTAGCCCAATGACTGCTCATTGTCATAATGACTATCAATAGCCAGCTGTGAGAGACAGGGCAATTTCCTGCACTATCTTTGAGAGATCTTACTACATTCAGTTCATGTATCATTGTGGGCTGGGGACTGTCTGTAATTCAATGCGGGAGGGGGACCACAGTTCTCCAGGAACTAAGAATGGTGGGGGCTGATTAAGCAAATTTTCTCCAGACGCCAACAGACACAGAAAAGACTTTTGGATAAATAACCTGAGTTTAAACTGACTAGGGACCTTCCTTCTGATCCAGCAACTGGACAGCACCTTCTGTCCAAGGGGGGACCCCAAGCCTGCCTGGGGGTGGGGGTGGGGAGGGAAGGACTTTATCAGCTCCCCAAGACTGTAAGCTTTTAACATGTATATGGGAACACGAATCATTTTTAATATGTTTTCTCTGCAAGCTTTTTTCTTAGGAATAAATGTGCTCCTTCAAACAGAAAGCAAAGGGCAGACGCTGGGCAGCTGAGGCAGTCTGAATGGCTGGAGAGACCACAGTGTAGGCAGGGAACTGTGCAGCCTGGAAATCCCCCACTTGGGCAGGAGTGAGACATGGCTCTCTGCCCCAGAGAAGGGATGGCTCCGGATCCTAGAGTGGGTGACCTCCAGGGCCGGCTCCAGGCACCAGCGCAGCAAGCACGTGCCTGGGGCGGCAAGCCGCGGGGGGCGACCTCTTGGTCGCTGTGAGGGCGGTAGTGAGGCCGCCTTCGGTGGCGTGCCTGCGGGTGGTCCGCCGGTCCCACGGATTCTGCGGTAATTCGGTGGCGGGGACGCCGAAGGCATGGCATCGGCGGACCTCCAGCAGGCACGCCGCTGAATCGGCGTGACCAGCGGACCGCCCACAGGCGCACCGCCAAAAGCCGCCTGACTGCCGTGCTTGGGGCGGCAAAAGACATAGAGCCGCCCCTGGTGCCCTCAAGGGATCGCAGAGGGGGAATAAATACAGTTGCCCTGAATTGTGACACCAGCTATTGCATCTTAAAGTTTCAACTTGCCCTTGATCACTAAGATTTTAAAATGCTGCAGCTGTCACATTTTCAAGAGTCACCTTTTGTTGCCAGCACAGAGGTACCTGGAGAGAGAGAGAACATGGGGGTGTGTGAGAGACAGAAAATGTGGCTTTGTCCAGGTTGGATTGAAGGGCTGATGTTAGTAGCAAATCTACTCTAGATAGGGCACACTGCCTTTAACATGTGTTACCTGGTGGAGGTGAACTCCCGGCACCCCTCAGAGAGGTGCACGTGGGACAGAGTAGGTGAGTGAGTTTTTGTGTTTGTACAAGTGCAGCATTAAGGGAGAGAGAGGAGGGCTGCGTGTGAGAGAGAAGTCATGAGTGACCTGCAGAAGTTTTTCAGGATGTGCCCAGAGAAAGGGGATAGTGTATAGGTATCGGGTGCTATCCCTTTAAATAGCTGTGAGCTATTAAGTGGTGCTCACATGGGATGTTACCTATTTCCATACATGTAGGCATGGAAGGATTTGATTATATTGGTAAATGTCGATTTCATCAAACACATGCCAGGAAAATATTTCCATCGTTGATAATCAACATTTATAGCTTGGCAAAATAAAAACAACGCTGCTTGGGAACTCATTAACTCATTTGAAGCTATTTATTTTGTATATTTTTGACATAATGTTGCCAATTTGTATTTTAACAGTTATGAAGCTTTAACATCTTGAATCTCAGCAACTGTCATTAAATAATTAGTGTCTGACACACACCCCAATAATTTCCCACAACTGCAAAACATTTTAATGGATAAAAATGAAAAAAGTTGGAAAATAAGCATTGATATTATCCATCAAAATTATCCATAAAAAAGTTAAATACTGCCAAACCTATATCTCCTAAATCAGTGGTTTTCAATCTGTATTCCTTGGATCCCTGTGGGTCCACTGAATATGTCTAAGGGGTCAGTGAAAGATTGTTACCATACAATAGTGGCTTTCAGCCTGTGGTCCACGGACCCCTGAGGGTCTGCAGACTATGTCTGAGATTTCCAAAGAGTTCTGCATCTCCATTAGGGGTCTGCAAATGAAAAAAGGTTGAAAATCACTGTCCTACAGACCCTTCCTGTCCTTTTTTATTTTCTAAATGAGCAGCTGACTCAGGCTGCAGTCACCTTTTTGGTTTCACTTCGCCTCTATGGTCACTCTCCATTTCACTGCAGTCCTGGATTGGGGGAAGAGGGACGATGCAGAGTTGGAGAGCAGCCAAACCAGGACAGATGGCAAGAAGACTGGGAGAAATACACTGTCTACAATACCTGGCGAATAGAGCTCTCTTAACAAATCAATGTTCGGAGAACTCCAACTTGGCTGAACAGAATGGCTCTTTTCATATCAGCCTGTTGTTGGTACAACAAAAATTAAATTGCGGTTGATTCATCTGTGCTGAGAAAGAGAGATGATGATTGTCAAGGTTCCTTCCCCGCTCTGAAGTTTAGGGTACAGATGTGGGGGACCTGCATGAGAAGCTCTAAGCTCAATTAACAGCTTAGATCTGGTCTGGCTGCCACCACTCCCAAGCACTAATTCCCTTCCCTGGGTAGCCTTGAGAGACTCTTCACCAATTCCCTGGTGAACACAGATCCAAATCCCTTGGATCTAAAAACAAGGAGAAATTAACCATCCCCCCTCCTTTCTCCCACCAACTCCTGGTGGATCCAGATCCAACCCCCTTGGATCTAAAAACAAGGAAAAATCAATCAGGTATAAAATAAAGGCTTTTAATTAAAGAAAAGAAAAGTAAAAGAAAACCCTCTGGGAGAGATTAGCATACCAGCTACTCTCACAGACAACAGATTCCAAACACAGAGGATGTTCCCATGGGCAAAACTTAGTTACATAAAAAATACCCAAATACCCAATCTGATGATTCCTCTAATTGCACAAGACAGGTCACAAAGAAATAAACATAAACCTATTTATTTCCTTCACTAATACTCACTACTTGATAAGAGGCTGAATTCTGGAGCTTTTCCCTCCGGTCAAAAGTGAAACTGACCCAGACAAAGGGAACTTCCCTCCTTCCCTTTGAACCATCTTGTCCTCCCATTGATTCCTCTGGTCAGGTGTCAGCTAGGCTAGGTGAACTTCTTAACCCTTTACAGGTAAAAGAGGCATTAACCCTTAACTATCTGTTTATGACAATCATGCAACATAAACAGCTATCTAGAGAGATAAATAAGACTTGTCTACACTGCGAGTGAGTGTGTGTTAAGCCAGGGTGTGAATTTCCTGCTTACTAGCATGCCAAGCAGTAACTTGCCTGGTGCATCCTGCCACAGTGCACTGAAAGTTTCCCATTGCAAATGGGAGGATGTCAAAATGCACTATGGGAACATTTAGTGCCGTGTAGCAGGGTCAACCTATTGAGTTACCGCACAGCAAGCTGGTGAGCATTAGATTCACACCCTGGCTTGCCATGCACTAACTTGCCGTGTAGAGAAGCTCATAGAGAGAAAAGTATATATGTAGATAGACAAGCATCCATGGGAAGAGAGAGATGGGTACTGCTTATTACCCATTTTGGACCCAAGTGATTAACGAAAATTTGTTTGTCCTGATTTGGAACAGAAATCAGTATTGGAGTCAGATCTTTCTTTGGTGCAGTCCTGTATACAAAGTCCTGTTTCCCTGAACAAAGAAGGAATCAAAACACAGGAGACAGTTTCTTTGCTAGCTGTTCCAAACTGGCTTCCAGCCAGCACTCTGCCCAAAAGCTCTCTCTCTCTCTCGCTCTCTTCTTTTTTTTGTACTCACTTCTTGTTCCACTGTCTCCCTAGGTTTCTGCGCCTTCTTGGTCTTTGTTTCTGTGATGTTTCTCACAACCTCTGTCTCATATGCACAGATACACTGCTCCAATCCAACCCATACCCCACCCCTCACTTTAGTATTGGATCACAGTGGAACCCCCAACCCTTGGGCTGCCTGGCTAACTCCTTCACCAGCCTTGCATATGGCTTTGTTTTGGGGAGAGGCCTCTATTGTTTCAGCTGTCTATTCCATAAAGGAGCTCAACTTTTTAATATATTTATCTTGAATGCAACGTGGCTATTACAGCCACTAGCTTCAATAAGGTTTAACCCATAACAGTGTGCATCTGGGTAGGCAGATTGATACATATTGATGGGGATAAATATTGCTCAAGGATACATTTCAATAGGAAAAGGAAATAGATGAGAGAAGAAAGCCGATGGAGATAAATTGTTTTCTATCTAACCAGACATTTGGATATGGAAGCTGAAGCAAGACGAGTTCAGACTGGAAATAAGGTGTGGATTGGAACTAATTACCAAGCACTGTGGTGGATTTTCCATCACTGGCAAGCTTTTAAATAAAGACAGGCTGTTTTTGTAAAAATATTTTTGAAGCTGTTGCAACAGAAATAATTTTGGGGAGTTTCTCTGGGCTGTGATATGCAGGAAGTCAGACTAGAATCTATGAAAGAATGAAGCAGTATTTGGTAGCTAATACATCTATTGTTCCTCTCTATTATCTAGATAACTTCCCCACATCTGCCAGTGAAGGACCTTGAAGAGATGCCAGGCAGAAACCACACTGTAGTGACATATTTCATCCTCCTGGGATTCTCCAGCCTCTCGGAGATGCAGGTGTTGCTCTTTGTGCTGGTGCTGACCTCCTTCACTATCACACTGATGGGGAACATCCTCATTATGCTTATCACAACACTGGACCGGTCCCTCCACACCCCCATGTATTTCTTCCTCCGGAACCTGTCCTTCCTGGAGATCTGCTACACCTCCGTCACCATCCCCAAGATGCTGGCCAACCTGCTGGCAGAGAAGAAGAGCATTTCCTTCACTGGCTGTGCCACTCAGCTGTATTTCTATCTGTTCTTCGCCACAGCAGAGTGCTACCTCCTGGCAGCCATGGCTTATGACCGCTACATGGCCATCTCCCATCCACTACGTTACACTGCCGTCATGAGCAACAGAGTCTGCGTTCTGCTGGTGGCCGGGTCCTATGTTGCAGGCATCCCCGTCTCCTTTGGGCAGACCACGCTGATATTCAGCCTGCCCTTCTGTGGGCCCAAAGAGATCCACCACTTCTTCTGCGACATCCCCCCTCTGTTGAGGCTGGCCTGCACCGATACCTACTCGAATGAAGTGGAGATATTTGTGGTGGCCGTGCTGGTAGTCATGGCCCCCTTCCTGCTGATCCTCGTGTCTTATGCCCACATCATGGTCACCATCCTCAAGATGTCTTCTGCTGAAGGCAGGCGCAAAGCCTTCTCCACCTGCTCCTCTCATCTGGTGGTGGTGACTATGTTCTTCGGCTCTGGCAGCTTTATCTATTTCCGACCCAAGGCGAGTTATGGAGGGGACAGTGACAGAGTATCTGCTCTGTTATACATTGTCCTCACGCCCACACTGAACCCCATTATCTACAGCCTTAGGAACGAGGAGGTGAAGGGGGCTCTGAGGAGAACTTTGGGGAGAAGATGTTCTAACATCCAGGACTGTTCATTGGTTGCTTAGGTATCTTCTGCTGCAAAGAGCAGAGATCTGTTCATAACTCCCACCGAGACTCTATGTGTAAATGTGGTCAACTCATTTTGTTTGAGAGCCTAAAGAAGTATGCACCCAGATCCCATTCAATGGAAATTGAGTCCCCCAAAAGTAATGGTAGTTATGCCTCCAACTCCAGTTGAATAGAATTTTGGCACCTAACTCTCTTAGGCTCCTTTGAAATTCCAGCCTCTTTTTGTTCTCTCTGTTTCTCCATGAAATAAACCCCGTAGATTTCTATGAAGCAGGAAGCGGAAATATAAACTTTTGAAATATTTTGACAAATAAATTCTAAGCACCTGTAAGTCTCATTCATTCTTCCACTTTTTCTATAGTGACACAGGCTCAATTACTGGCCTGATAGAGGGGCTGTTCCACTCTTCTTCATATCATTGTAGCACATAGACCCTCCATTAATGGACCAGCACCCCATTGTGTGAGGCACTCTACAAAACAAAGATACTCACCAAAGAATTACAGTCCTGGACAGTAGTACTCAAGAAGGGGAAGCAGCCCGGAGGAGCAGCCCGGAGAGTCAGTGAGGGGGCACTGTCCCCTCACAATCTGTACCAAATAACCTTTTGGTTTTGGTTTTGGTGTTTTGTTTTGTTTTTAAAAAAGAGCAAACCAAGAAAGAACACAAGTAAAGTCTCTAGGAAAGTGAGTGAGTTTTCTCTCTAACATGCTACATTCCCTGACCAGGGCCGTCCCTACCCATACGCATCTGCGTAGAGCACCAGGAAATTTGGGGCACCAAATTTCCTGCTGTCCTACGCAGCTGCTTGCTGCTTCAGCCCCTGCTCCACCTCTTCCAAATGGCCCCTGCCCCTGCTCTGCCCCAGCCCTGCCTCTTCCCACCCCTGCTCCAACCCAACCCTGCCCCCACTCCAGCCAGCCCTTCCCCTTCCCCTGAGGACTGCAGGAGGGGTCTGGCTCCCTGCACTCACCGGCGGTGGTATGTAGAGTGACCTGTCCCCAGCCTACTCCATTCCCCTGGCTCCCAGCCGTGCCGCCTGTAAGTGCTGGGGGGCGGGTCCCCCCTGCCCCCAATCCTGGGAGCCAGGGGAGCAGAGCAGGCTGGGGCCGGGTCACTCCACTTCTCTCAGGAAGGGGCCAGCTCCCCTCCCCCCCATGGAGGCCTAGGGCCAGCCCACCCCACCCCCCATGGATCTCTAGGAACAGTACCCCCCCGCGGAGGACTGGGGCCCCACACAGCCCCCCCTCCCCCCCCGCGGTGAGGCTGCGTAGGGCACCAAAATGGCTAGGGACGTCTCTTCACCGACCATATAACAGTAGCTTAGCTCTACTGATAAAAAGAAGGTTTGATTCTCAAATGTATCCGCTGTCAGCATGGGACAAAATGGCCCTATATGATACAGGGTTTAATCCCTATTGCATCTCAAGGGTGCCTGGGACTAGGCTGCAGAGTCTGGGGTTTAAACACACTAAATCCCCCAACCTCTGTTCAGACCTGGAATCCTGCTGTTTTCCACTTGGAATGTGTCATAGTGCCAGTGAGATCAACCCTTCCTTCTCCACCCCAACCATTGCTTCCTTCCTCTTTGATGCCCCGATAACAATTCCTCCTTTCCCGGCTTCCCAGTCGCATACCCCAGTTTCACTCTCCCAGTCCCTGGACCATCTTTCTCTCCTCAGATAACAAGCCATTTGCACAAGTTCCCCTGAGTGCCACCAATTGTTACATCCAGTGCAGGGCTGGACGCGGGCAACCATTCCATTAACCCCTGGGTGCTACACATTGACACCTG
>NW_020698990.1:264058-266829 GCF_002925995.2 Terrapene triunguis
TTTTGTTTGTGCTCTTTGTTTTGGGGGTTGTTTGCTCTTGGGACTAACAGGGACCAGACATCAATCCAGGCTCTCCACATCTTTCTGAACAAGTCTCCCATATTTCAAACTTGTAAGTAAACAGCCAGGCAAGGCATGTTAGTTTACCTTTGTTTTCTCAACTTGTAAATGTACCTTTTACTAGGGTGTTTACCTCTGTTTGCTGTAACTTTGAACCTAAGGCTAGAGGGGGGTCCTCTGGGATCTTTAACTTTGATTACCCTGTAAAGTTATTTTCCATCCTGATTTTACAGAGATGATTTTTACCCTTTTCTTTAATTAAAAGCCTTCTTTTTAAGAACCTGATTTTCCTTGTTTTTAGATCCAAGGGGGTTGGATCTTGATCCACCAGGAGTTGGTGGAAGGAAGGAGGGGGGACGGTTAATTTCTCCTTGTTTTAAGATCCAAGGGGTTTGGATCTGTATTCACCAGGGAATTGGTGAAGGGTCTCTCAAGGCTACCCAGGGAAGGGAATTAGCATCGAGAGTGGTGGCAGCGGACAAGATCTAAGCTGGTAGTTAAGCTTAGAAGTTTTCATGCAGGCCCCCACATTTGTACCCTAAAGTTCAGAGTATGGAAGCAGCCTTGACAATGCCGTTGGCCTTTTTGGCAACAAGGCCACACTGCTGATTGATATCCAGCTTCTCGTCGGTCCCCAGCCTGTAGCAGTGCATGGGATTCTTCCGTCCTAAGTGCTGGACTCTGTCCTTGTTGAACCTCATCAGATTTATTTTGGCCCAATCCTGCAATTTGTCTAGGTCACTCTGGACCCTATCCCTACCCTCCAGCATATCTACCACGCCCCCCAGCTTAGTGTCATCTGCGAACTTGCTGAGGGATCAATTCATCCCATCATCAAGATCATTAATAAACATGTTGAACAAAGCTGTCCCCAGGACCAACCCTTGGGGCACTCCACTTGATACTGGCTGCCAACTAGACATCGAGCCATTTATCACTACCCATTGAGCCTGACGATCTAGCTAGCTTTCTATCTACTTCTAGTCCATTCATCCAATCCATACTTTTTTAACTTGCTGGCAAGAATATTGTAGGAGACTGTATCAAAAGCTTTGTAAAGTCAAGGTATATCACATCCACTGCTTTCCCCATATCCACAGAGCCAGTTATCTCATCATAGAAGGCAATCGGGTTGGTCAGGCATGACTTGCCCTTGGTGAATCCATGTTGACTGTTCTTGATCACCTTCCTCTCCTCCAAGTGCTTCAAAAGAGATTCTTTGAGGACCTGCTCCATGATTTTGCTGGGGACTGAAGTGAGGCTGACCGGTCTGTAGTTCCCTGGGATCTCCTCCTTCCTTTTTTTAAATATGGGCACTATATTTGCCTTTTTCCAATCGTCTGGATCCTCCCCCAATCACCCTGAATTTTCAAAGATAATGGCCGTGATTCTATGATTCTATGTCCCCTGCAAACCACCTGCCTCCATTGCGCTCACACAGCCCAGAGGCAACAGCCAGGCCCCAGCAGTCACTGGGCACTTCACCAGGAAAAGTTTCATAGTTCGTATCTGGGCTACTCCCAGCTGTGACCAGCTCTGGCAAAGCACCAGCACCAGGGTCATCAGGCCCATGGTGCAGGGAGGTGCGGCAACCACAAAGAAGCAGACACAGAGCCCAGGTCGGTGGAGACAGTCATATCCAGCTGTGGGTTTGCTAGGGCACTAGGAGATGCACACACATAGAACTGAGGCCGTTCCTGGGGCTGAGCCTTTCAAATGGTCACCAAGAAGGGACTTGGCATGTGGCACTGCAGGAGAGAAGCTGCCCAGCTGCTGCCAGCTGTTGAAAGGAAGGGAGCTGCTACAATGAGTTTCCCCAAAACTGACTACAAAAAACTCAAGTCCCGAGAGGGCTAATTCTCGGGACATGGTTTCTAGTTAGCCCCAGTCTGCTCTGCTCCATGCAGGGCCCTCTCCTCAGGGCATGAAGCAACCTATGGCCAGTGGAAGTGGCTACCACCTAGCAACAGGCAGAACTCCTGTGATGGAAAACACGGCAGTGCTGGCTCAGTCACTGGGAGCATGTCAGGGCTTGGCCAGAGACTGGGGAGCTGAACACTAGTGAGAATTCACTCACACTGCCCGGGTCCTGGCCACCGGTCCAGGGGGCTCTGCATTTTAATTTAATTTTAAATGAAGCTTCTTAAGCAATTTAAAAACCTTATTTACTTTACATACAACAATAGTTTAGTTATATATTATAGACTTATAGAAAGAGACCTTCTAAAAATGCTAAAATGTATTACTGGCACACGAAACCTTAAATTAGAGTGAATAAATGAAGACTTGGCACACCACTTCTGAAAGGTTGCCGACCCCTGATATAGACTATGAAGGCACCCAAATCCTCTTTAGGAGTTGTCACCTAAATCCATTAAACACTTTGTAAATCACAACCAATATTGCTTGGAAAGTTTGTAACTTTTATTTCACAGCGACTTAGGAAGGCTTCTTCAAAAAAGTGTGTCCACAGAAATGTAATTAGCAGAGGGAAAGAGGGTTAAAACAATAATATCCTATGTGCATATTGTGTTACCTAAAATAACCTTTCATTGTATGCAGTGTAGTAAAAGCCATGTGTGTACCAGGATATTGATGAGACAAAGTGGTTGAAGTGATATGTTTTATTGGCCCAGCTTCTGTTGGTGAGAGAGACCAGCTTTTGAGCCACACCAAGGTCTATTACCTCACCCGCTTTGTCTCTCTCCTCA
>NW_020698990.1:266839-276138 GCF_002925995.2 Terrapene triunguis
TCTCCTCACCTTTCATTGCCAGTTTATGCAGGTTCCACTTAACCCAGTCACCCCCCCCCCAAGAGAGTCAAGTATTGGAAAGAGGCAGCTATAGCAAGAAGAAGAAGAATCCACTTGAGGAGAGCACAGGGTTAAAGGAGAGTAACAGGCTGTCGTGCTGTGAAATCATCCCTAGACGGTGGCAGAGTGCGGCAGAAATGAGAGATCAGATCAGATCAGAAATAGTAAATAGTGAATAGTGACCAAATAGTAAAACTGACCTGCTTGGTACCTGTTTTGAGTTAGGAAATTCCATACGTTCATTGTTGATCCTTTGGAATTTGGGGATGATTATCTTCCAATAAAATGATAGCCGGTTATTGGAGGTGGATCCGCAGGTGTCTAATCAGGCCTATTCAGGATCTCCAGAGCTTGTCAGAGTTGGGGCAGACATTTCCCAATGGAAGGGCAGATCCGGATAGTTAAGTGAGGCTGCAGCACATTCTTTCCTCCTTTCCTGGTTCTCCGTTTCCTGCTGTTTCCATTGGCTCTCAAAATACTGGCCCCCTTCCTGCAAAGTCCTTTTCCATTGTGGCCGATCACAGGCTTGGGTTTCCCTTGAGTTTATGTCAACATTCCACTTCTTCATGTTGTCTTTGAGTGTTTTTGAAGGCTTTTTTGACTACCCCCTCCATACTCTGAGCCCAAAGAAGAATATAATAGAAAAGAACCATTTACGCTCAGATTTTCAAAGGATCCTAAGAGGATTAAGTGTCTGGCTTTCAATGGGACTTAATTATCTAACTCCCTTAAGTCCCTTGAAAATCCCAGCAGAAATCCTTCAGCAGAATTCGGACCCTGGACTTCAGAAAAGCAGACTTTGACTCCCTAGGGAACTTATGGAAGGCTAATATGAGGGAGAAAGAAGTCCAGGAGAGCTGGCTGCATTTTAAAGAAGCCTTACTGAGGGCACAGGAATAAATCATCCCGATGTGCAGAAAGAATAGCAAATATGGCAGGTGACCAGCTTGGCTTAACAGTGAAATCTTCGGCAAGCTTAAATACAAAAAGGAAGCTTACAAGAAACGGAAACTTGGCCAGATGACTAGGGAGGAGTATAAAATATCGCTCAAGCATGCAGGGCTGTAATCAGGAAGGCCAAAACACAACTGGAGTTGAAGCTAGCAAGGGATGGAAGGGTAACAAGGAGGGTTTCTACAGGTATGTTAGCAACAAGGAGGTGGTCAGGGAAAGTGTGGGATCCTTACTGAATGGGGGAGGCAACCTAGTGAGAGATGATGTGGAAAAAGCTGAAGTACTCAATGCTTTTTTTGCCTCCGTCTTCAAAGACAAGGTCAGCTCCCAGACTGTTGCACTGGGCAGCACAGTATGGGGAGGAGGTGAGCAGCCCTCAGTGGTGAAAGAACAGGTTAAGGACTATTTAGAAAAGCTGGACATGCACAAGTCTATGGGGCTGGATGCAATGCATCCGAGGGTTTGACAGAGTTGGCTGATGTGATTGCAGAGCCATTGGCCATTACCTTTGAAAACTTGTGGTGACTGGAGGAGGTCCCGGACAACTGGAAAAAGGGAAACATAGTGCCCATTTTTTAAAAAGGGAAGGAGAATCCAGGGAACTACAAACCGGTCAGCCTCACCTCAGTCCCTGGAAAAATCATGGAGCAGGTTCTCATGGAATCCATTTTGAACCACTTGCAGGAGAGGAAGGTAATCAGGAACAGTCAATATGGATTCACCCAGGGTAAGTCATGCCTGAGCAACCTGATTGCCTTCTATGATGAGATAACTGGCTCTGTGGGTATGGGGAAAGTGGTGGATATGATATAGTTGGACCTTAGCAAAGCTTTTGATATTGTTTCCCACAGTATTCTTGCCAGAAAGTTAAAGTAGTATGTATTGGACGAATGGACTATAAGGTGGATAGAAATCTGGCTAGATCATCGGGCTCAATGCGTAGTGACCAAGGGCTCGATGTCTAGTTGGCAGCCGGTATCAAGCGGAATGCCCCAGGAGTCAGTCCTGGGGTTGGTTTTGTTCAACATCTTCATTAATGATCTCAATGATCGGATGGATTGCACCCTCAGAAAGTTTGCTGAAGACACTAAGCTGGGTGGAAAGGTAGATATGCTGGAAGGTAGGGATAGGGTCAAGAGTGACCTAGGCAAATTGGAGGATTGGGCCAAAAGAAATCTGAAGAGTGTCAATAAGGAAAGTGCAGAGTCCAGCACTTAGGAAGGAAGAATCCCATGCATTGCTACAGACTAGGGACCAAGTGGCTAGGCAGCAGTTCTGCAGAAAAGGACCTAGGGGTTACAGTGGACGAGAAGCTGAATATGAGTCAACAGTGTATCCTTGTTGCCAAGAATGTTAACAGCATATTGGGCTGCATTAGTGTAGGAGCATTGCCAGCAGATCGAGGGAAGTGATTATTCCCCTCTATTCGGCACTGGTGAGGCCACATCTGGAGTACTGCATCTAGTTTTGGGCCCTCCACTACAGAAAGGATTTGGATGAATTGGAGAGAGTCCAGCAGAAAGCAATGAAAATGATTAGGGGGCTGAGGCACATGACTTATGAGGAGAGGCTGAGGGAACTGGGGTTATTTAGTCTGCAGAAGAGCAGAGTGAGGGGGTGATTTGATAGCAGCCTTCAACTACCTGAAGGGGGGTTCCAAAGTGTTACCAGCTTTGCCCGTTACTTTGGGGTATGCGCATTTATTAGTGTTACTCTTCTGGGGGCAGGGGTTCTGTACTTCTATCAATGTACTGCTTCTGTCACTTGTGTTCTCATGCGGAGCTCTACTTCTCCCTGCTGCAAGTTCCCTCCCAATGGAGCTATCCTGCAGGACCTAGGTTCCCCAGGGCTGGATTCTTCCAGTCCCACAACCAGATGAACACACACACACACATTAACAGAGCGTGTCTGAGAGGACCGGGTTAATCAGCATTCTCAAGCTGACCCCTTATGTGTCCCCGGACTCAGTAGATAAGGTCGAGCAGCAGTTTCAATCTGCCACCCTCATAGACCCCTGGACTCAATAGACTTGGTTGAGCAGCACTTCACAGCTGCCACCCTCATATGTCCCAGTTTCAGCACATCCCTATTCCCATTTTCATGTTACAATTGCTCTGCTAGTAACATACTTGATGAACAAACCCCACAGGAATTTTGGGCACTGCAGGGATCTTTTCGCTTAGGTACGAGGAGCGTTGCTGCAGAGTGAATGAGGAAACCAAAAAGCACACCCACAAGGGGGATAGAATGAGAGGTGGTGGCTGCAGAGGGTCTGGAGTGCTGGAAACAGGCAGCATGATCAGTCAGAAGATGAAGTAATAGA
Source organism: Terrapene triunguis (assembly GCF_002925995.2). Lineage (NCBI taxonomy): Eukaryota > Metazoa > Chordata > Testudines > Emydidae > Terrapene > Terrapene triunguis. Next base: position 270,177 of record NW_020698990.1, read on the forward strand.
ATATCATAGTTGGAAGGGACTTCAGGAGGTCATCTAGTCAAACCCCCTGCTCAAAGCATATTTTTACCCCAGTTCCCTAAATGGCCCCCTCAAGGATTGAACTCACAACCCTGGGTTTGAGCAGACCAATGCGCAAACCTCTGAGCTACCCCTCCTGCCCGAAACATCACATGACTGCATTGACTGGGAAATGAACCCAGGTCAACAGCTTGGCGAGCAGCTATGCTCACCACTATACCACCAATGCAGCCCAATGGAACTGATGCAGATTTTGGATCCAGGCATCAGAACACTTACTTGAGCATAGGTAGGGTTTTTTTGTAGAGAAACAACAATGGGTCAAGGGAGAACACTAGATTTGTTTATGTGTAAACAAGGGAGAATACCAAAGTTGTTTTGTTCAGGCTAGACAATGGGAACTGATCATTCCTGGCTATGGGTGGTGTTCCTTGGAGGGAGCTCACAATGCAAATAGGGAGCTTCATTATTTTGGGTCTGATAACTACTGAGCTGGGAGTGTGCAGGCGTGGGTTCATTAACATCTGGGGCAGAGATTCCCCCATCATGCAGTGCTCCCCTGCTTTTCTGGTCCCAGAGTTATGTGTGGTTCTTGCCTTGGAATCTCTGTTCTCCATTCTGTATGCTAATGGAGATGCCTCCTTGTCCCATCTTCGATACAAATGAGGCTAGGGGAGTTTCCTTAATCCTGTCATCCTTATCCCAGGGGTTTAGCTGTATCTCCCATTGCCTTTTCCTTGCTTTTTGTAAGTTTTTCTTCTGATCATTTTTGGTTCAAGCAGAGGCTGGCGGGGGGGAGGTATTTTGTGAGTCAGACACACTGGGTACTGCACCTTGGTTCCCCAAGAACACAGAACTGGCAGGTAACAAAAGAGGGTGGAGCTAGGGTGCTCTCAGTGGCTGCAGATGACAGAACAAGAAGCAATGGACTCAAGTTACAGTGGGGGAGGTCTAGGTTGGATATTAGGAAATACTATTTCACTAGGATGGTGGTGAAGCACTGGAATGGGTTACCTAGGGAGGTGGTGGAATCTCCATCCTTAGAGGTTTTTAAGGCCCAGCTTGACAAAGCCCTGGCTGGGATGATTTAGTTGGGGTTGGTCCTGCTTTGAGCAGGGGATTGGACTAAATGACCTCCTGAGGTCTCTTCCAACCCTAATCTTCTATGATTCTATGAATGACACAATATTTGAAAGCATACATTTATTTTTGTGTGTATCAGCCATTGAGTAGCCCCACTTCAGACACCTAGATTTTTCAGAGTGCACAGAATTTTCATAACCTGTAGTATTTTCAATGGCAGGAAATGGTCATTTATTGTCAACCTATCTAGCTCCATTACCAGGTCCTTACCAAAATACTAACTGAACAACCCACAGTCATTAATAATTATGGGATACCTCAAGAAAGAATAGCTCATTGTTATACAGAGCAGCTATGTGAATATGCAGAAATTTGGACCCCGTTTTTGAAAATATTTGGATAAAGAATGCGGAAATAATTCCAGACTTCCCTTCCACCTGACCTCTGCTTTTTCCTTTGCACTTCTCTCCCATTTTCCCCACCTTCTCTTATTCCCAATTTGTCTGTATTTTTTTTTAGTATTGTTACCCCCACCCTCACATGTGCAACGTTTGTTTGATTTTGTATTCTCTCCTCTTGCGTCTTTGACAAGAGGTAAAGTTTCATAATAGCATAATTCTATTCCCTATCCTAAGAAATCTGTGGTACTGGTTACCACAGACAGGCTGTCACAATGTTTATTGGTTGTTTCCCTCTGAAAATTAATAAAATTGAATCACAAAAATTAAATGACAGGACACCTCACAATTACTGGCAGAAGGTAGGGGAGGAATATCCCATATTGCACAAGGCAGATTATGTCACACACCCAGACCCACACAGAAGGTCTGTGGCTGAGCAGGGAATGGAATCTAGGAGTCCTACATCATGGTCCAGGGTCCTATCACAGCATCATCCTTCTGACCTGGAGAGGGCACCGCCTGCCCATTCTCATTGCTTAACCTCCTACGCTGTCTATGGGCCACAAAATACTGACCCCACAAACAGATGGCAAGGATTGATAAACAGGCATTTATTCTGTGCAAGAGCCATTGGACGGTGAAGAAGGCAACTGATGACGGATGCTGTGTTGTATAATGGCTACCCTGATAGAAGGTGAGGGATGGGAAATAGTGGCTATACTGTATAATGGGCACTAGGGGCAGCAGAGGGTGTGGGTGGGGAAGGGGCGGCAATGCTATATAATGGGCACTAGGGGCAGCAGAGGGTGAGGGGTGGGGAAGGGGCCGCTATACTGTATAATGGGCACTAGGGGCAGCAGAGGGTGGGTGGGAAGAGGCGGCTATACTGTATAATGGGCACTAGGGGCAGCAGAGGGTGGGGGTGGGGAAGGAGTGGCTATACTGTATAATGGGCAATAGGGAGCAAGCAGTAATTTTGAAAAAAAACAGAGTGAGAGAGAGTCTCAAAGAGCTTCCAATCTTAGTAGACACAACAAACCCAGCGTGTGGAAAGGGCTATAACGAGGCAGGGAAGGATTTTAGATTGTTATTGGTAAAGTTGGATTTTACCGCAGACAGAAAAAGGACAATAATTTTTCCATCCAGCATAATAAAAATGTGCAGATAGGCAAAGTAAGAAACACGATGCTTGGGAACTTATTAAAGTTTGATTTAGGGATATATATTGACATATGATGTTGAATATTTGTATTCTAACAGTTATAAAGCTTTAACTTTTTGAGTCTCAACAGCTCCTGTCGTTAAAGAATTATCTGATCCCCACTACATAATTTCACCCAACTTGGTGAAAATTTACATGAATAAAAAGAATAAAATTGCTTAAAAATAAACATCGAGATTACCAGTGGAAATGATAAAAAAAAGTGAAATGAGTTCAGCCAACCCGAGATATAGCGAACACACAGAGGAAAGAGAATCTCAGTGTCTAAATGTCACATAAGAGGCAGGCATTTTTGGTTTTAAGTGTGATTATTGCATTGGTTTGTGGTTTAGTTAGGAAGGATTTTTCTACATGGAAAGACAAAAGTGACAGGGGGAGCTACACTGCAAGAGGAGATGAGGGACAGAGAGAAGGGAAACAGTTGGAAGCCATGAAAGCAGGAGAAAGTACTTAGGGCATTACTCTAGTATTTGGCCTTAGAATTGGGTGAAAAAAATCGTTTCAATAGTTTATTTGCCAAAAATGCACTTTTGGTTGACCCGAAACTCTTGGACATCAATTTGCCTATAATTTTCAGCCCAAAACATTTGAGGGTAGGCAGAGTTAATTCACAAAGGCGCTGTTCGTGAAATGGATGGAGAAGGTAAGAGAAGTAGCACTCTCTCTTTCAACTTGTAGCCCAGTGGTTATGACATTCATCGGGGATGTTGGAGACCCAGGTTCAAATCTCAAGACCATTAAATATTTACTATTGACACAAAGTGGGACAGCTTTAACGGGAGAGTTTGAGAGACACCAACGCAGAGTGGCCTGTACCTTGCTGGCCAGGACACTCAGCAGAGTGAGAGAAGGTCTTCATTCAGATCCCTGTTCCAGGTTTGAGATTTGCAACTGGGTATCCCATGTTGCAGGTGAGCTCCTAACCACTAGACCAAAGGTTATTAAGTCAAGCAGCACCTCTTTCTCCTCTGTCCATTTAATGTAGGGCACTTAAAGTGCCTTTCAAATCTAGCCTTTCAAAAAGCCTGGAAGCAAAATATGTTGGTTGAATGACATGTTTTTTTTCAACCCAAATGGACTTTCTGTTGCTTTCTGTGGTTTGCTGAAAATTCAAAAAAAGTTCAAATTCAGTTCAACCTGACTCCGTTTTTTCCTTCATTTTCTGGAACTGTCACTAAACCAAAACACAGTTATTGACTCACTTCTAGTTGTTCCAGTCCCAGCTCCATCAGAGACTTCCCATTGGACAATGGAGATCTCTGTTCCCCAGCTGTACAAAGGAGGTAACAGCAGCTGGGCCCGTTCCCCATCTCCTAGGGGTGTTGTAAGGATAAATATATTATAGACTCTGGGCCAGCCAGGTATTACAGCAATGGGGGGGAGGGATAGATAAATTTCTTAGGGAGAGGCAGGCTGTCTCCTGAATAAGAGCCTGAACACACGCAGAGAAGGTGAAAGTTCCCTAGTGTCTGACATTGGAATTACACCACTAACTTGGCTGTGAATGGAACCAAACACTCGGTGGAAATGGAGCAGAAATATGAGAAAGGGAATGCGGCTGGGTGGAGATGGGGAGAGACACACAGTGAGAGGCTGTCTGACAATGACTAACGAGCGGCCCTGCCCTCCCTGTTCAGGCTCAGTCAGCGATGGTGGCAGAGTCGGGGAAAGGGATCAGGGTTAGCTGAGTCTGACTTGAACTCAGGCCATTGTTTGGCAGCGAAGGCAGTGGGAGGGCAGAACAGATCGAATGACATTTTAGCAAACAAGATGGAGCCTCTTTCACGCCGAATCTCCGTGTCTCTGTCCTCACAGTGGGAAGGACATTTATCTAGGGGTAGCCTTCCTGAAACTCCATTTCAAAGGGTGACTGGCCTATAAAATGGAGGGTCTAAAACACACTAGGGATTCTTTCACTATCTAGCTCTATCACTCTCGCTGGTTCTGTCACCTGAGAAGACAAAGGAACCAGCCTTTGGACTTTGGAGGGGTTCTGAGCTGAGAATTTGGTTCGCTCTGTTACTGGAAACATTTGGTTAGACTGTCACCTTGAACCAAATCTAGTTTGTTAAATTACTATACAATGTTTTATCTTCATTTCTCTTATAAACATTATTGACTTTAATGCCTTCTCTCTTAAAACCTACCTCTTTGTAGTTAAATAAACGAATCCAGTGTTGTGTTTAAACAGAACTGTTTGGTAACTCCAAGGAAGTTATAAAACTGCTGTACATTGACCCCTTATAGATCCAATGGACCTATAATACCTGAACTGTCCTGGAGCGAGCTGGTCAGTGAAGAACACAAGTTTTGGAGGAAGATCCAGGGCTGGGAGTGTGATTGGGTCACCCTGCAAGTGCTAGCCAGGGCTGGCGGAGGGCAGAGTGTGGCTGGTGTTTGCAGACAGGCTTCTGGGGCAGAGCTGCTGGACCAGGGCCGTGGCTATTCATAGACACTCGGGGTGTGACCTGAATGCTGGTGGATGGTTGTGAGCAGGGCCGGCTCTAGGGACCAGCAAACCAAGCACGTGCTTGGGGCAGCACATTTTCAAGGGCAGCATTCTGGCCATTTTTATTTTTTTTTTTGCTTCCGGTGGCAAAAGCCTAGAGCCAGCCCTGGCAGCAGCAGCGCGTCGTGCATGGGGGGCGCCCTGTAGCCGCTGCGATTCGCGCCGCGGGGGAGCAGTGCCCACCCTTGTGGCTGGGCTGGGCAGGCTTCAAGCGGGGGACACTCAGGCTGGGGGACACCCCACGGGGCACACGGAGCCGCCTGCAGGTGCCACAGGGCAGCCGCCCCCCAGCACTGCAGCCGGGGCTGGGCGAAGCAGCCCAAGCCGCCCAGGGACTGTGGCAGGGCGGCCAGAAGCAGCAGCAGCAGCGGGGCCATAGAGGGTGGGGCGCTGCCGTGCGGGGCCTGCGTCCCGCTCTCCGGGGCTCCGCTGCCTCTGGGGCTACCCTGCCCTGGCTCCTCAGCCACCTGCCGGGGCAGTCCCCTGGCTCTGCCCTTCCGGGTCCCAGCCGGTCCTGGAGGCGGGAGCCCTGGATGGAGGGACCCTGGGCTGAAGTGCGGCCTGGGAGCCCCGCTGCTTACCCCAACCCAGGGCCGGCTCTAGGTTTTTTGCTGCCCCAAGCAAAAAAATTTTTGGCTGCCCCCCCAACCCCAGCCCTGGGTTCTCTCTTCCCCCCCACCCACACCCCCTGCCACCCCAGCCCTGGGCTCTCTCTTCCCAGACCCCACC
>NW_020698990.1:276238-281951 GCF_002925995.2 Terrapene triunguis
CTCCCCGGCCCGGGGCTCTCTCGCCCCCCCCCCCCCCGGCCCCCCCGCCTGCCCCCGCCCTGGGATCTCTCTTCCCCCCCCACCTGCACCCCCTGCCGCCCCAGCCCTGGGCTTCCCCACACCAGTGATGACTCTGCCCACTCCCCCCTCACCTCCAGTTGGTCCGGTGTTGGCAGGGTCGGGGTAAGCAGCGGGGCTCCCAGGCTGTGCTTCAGCCCAGGGTTCCTCCATCCAGGGCTCCATGAACTTTCAAAAACTCCTCCCCCGCTGAAATGTTAAGGCTAAATATAGATTTTAGAGCAAAGTGCCAGGAGTCTCAGTCTGAGAACAGATCTTTGGTATCCCTACAGATTCACTCTCTGCCATACCTGAATAATAACTATGATAAAAACAGCCCTTTTCTCTGGTACCCCAATTAGTGATGTGACTGATCAGACCCCTTCTTGATCTGCTGTCATATCCCGTCTGCTGACATATTGGGGCTTAACAATGATACTTCAAAGCAGCATTGCACTGGTGGCCATCGCCAGAATCATGCCATGTCTTAGGAGGAGTCAAAATCAATAAATACATCAACTCAAATCTTGGACTGATATTTTCAATAACATCTAGTGTCCTTAGGCACCCATCTTCTGTTAGAATTTACAGGAGTTAATCTAATAATCGATCTTGGTAAAATCAGAATTTTAGTGTCCTACAGGAAAAGGAATAATTATTTTCACTTCCACAAGAGATCAGTTTATGTCATAAATTATTGAATGGAGTCAGTTCTTCCTTACTTCATGTAATGATGATGATGGTGACATGATGAGGCACTGGCAATGCCTTTTCTGTTTCAGATTCACATTCCCTGTGTTAACTCTGAAGCAATAATAACATACAGCTCTCTTCAGGGTGGATTTTAGGAAAGGGCAAAACCAGGCTGATGTGCAACCCTAACTGGGGTAAAAAGAATAAGAGTACTAGTGGCACCTTAGAGACTAACAAATTTATTAGAGCATAAGCTTTCGTGGGCTACAACCCACTTCTTCGGATGTCACTAACTGGGGTGTGACTCTCGCACTGCGTAATGATTGAAGGCTGATAATATGGGAACAAGAAGGGAACTGGGGAACAAAGATGCTGGCCCTGAAGTCAGAGCGCATCTGGCATGTTCTGAATGTGATCAGGGGACTCACACTGTCCCAGATCCCAGTCAATCAACCGTAGCTCCATTGGAGTCGATGGGCCAGATCCCTAGCTGAGGACCTTTCACAAGACATGCATCTCAATTTCCCCATTGTTAAATGGCGCTGTTAACACCAACTGGCTCTGCTGTGAGAAGCTGCAGCCAAAAGTGCTAAAACTCAAAAGTTGCATGCAGTTTTATTGTCACCAATTCGGTCCTAGGATATTAGAGACGCAAGGTGGGTGAAGTAATAGAGCTGAAGGAGAGCTCTGTTTTGTTCTAAAGCTTGTCTCTCTCACCACCAGAAGTTGGTCCAAGAAAAGACATCACCTCACCCCTCTTGTCTTGCTAATATTCACAAAGCACATGCATGCTCTGTCTGGAAGGTGCTATAGAAATGCCTTCAGGAAGATGGAGCTCACCTGTAACCACAGGAGAAGCTTGAAGAGATGAGCTCTGATATCTCAGGGTTCAGCTGCCAGGACTCAGGCTGGATCTTCTCAGTAATTAGACCTTCACCTACCTGAATGGATGAACTGCTGCCATGACCTGTCTTAGAACACGCTCTCCCCCCTCCGTTTACAAAGTGCAGACGTCTCCTTATACTTGTATTCTTCTCCGTGGAAGGCTGCATCTCCCGTGAGTCCACCTCCGAAGGGGCTGAGCCTGGGGAGTTAGCACTGTGTTTTCTGTGCAGACGGTACAAACAACTGTCCTGATGCAACCAACCTCCCACAGCCAGAGGAATTGCCTTTCTGCTCCTTGCTCTATGAGGTCATTGCTGTTCATGGCAGAAATATAACACAGTGCCCATGGAGTGTATGGCCCTGCAGAGACTGTCTCTGCTCAGTAACCTTCACTCATGTAAATTGTCCCATTGCTCTCAATAGAACAAATGCATGAATAATAATGGTTGAAATCAGTCAGGTGTGCCAGATTGGGGGTCGAAGCTGTGCAGTTTAACAAACACAGAGAAGATTGAATGTAAAGTAAATTTAATCTGTACTTTGCTAATGAGAGATTTGCATGACAGGAAATCTTTCTCTCGCACGCTCTTTCCCTCTTTCATACACAGACACACACACAAACCTAATGGAAATATTTCTCCCACGGAACTTGTATGTGATTAGTGCCTGCTAATGTTTATTTAATTATTTCCCAATATTCTCTCCCTTTTACTGAGCAGCACAGAAATCAGGGCCTTGCCGATTGGTTTGCCGTGGGAGGAGAATCTAGTGATCTGGAGTCTGGTAATTCCTTAGTGTAACTTGTTTATTGACACTATGTGCACCAGTCCTGGAGCAGAGATGGTCACAAATACCATGCAGGGAATCCCATCTTTAAGGAATCTCATCCCCATGCTTCAGGAGCAGGGCTAGCCTGCAGGACCTTTCCCCACACAATGAGTTCATCCAAGAACCATAAGGGTGAATGCTGGGTCATCCCCAGTGAGTGGGAGCTGGACAAGGGTGAGGTACGATCCCCCTCTGGATTGCACAGCACCTGCCTGAGGAGTGTAGCTTGAAGCTCAGCTCTAATGCTGTTGCCTCAACTAAATGTTTACATACAGAAGTACCTCAGAGTTACGAACACCAGAGTTATGGACTGACCAGTCAACCGCACACCTCATTTGGAATCAGAAGTACGCAATCAGGCAGCAATAAATAAATAATGCAGTACTACAGTACAGTACTGTGTTAAACAAAAACTAATTAAAATTAAAGGGAAAGTTGAAAAACAGATTTGACAAGGTAAGGCAACCTGTTTCTGTGCTTGTTTCATTTAAATTAAGATGGTTAAAAGCAGCATTTTTCTTCTGCATAATAAAGTTTCAAAGCTGTATTAAGTCAATATTCAGTTGTAAACTTTTGAAAGAACAACAATAATATTTTGTTCAGCATTATGAACAACCTCCATTCCTGAGGTGTTCTAACTCTGAGGCTCTACTGTATTTCTGATGGGACGCCATCTGGTGGACAGTTTGCTAATCACTATTCCAATCACCTTTGTAGTTCCCATATAGTTCCTGGTGTGTGCTGAATGGGTTGCTTGTCCATTTCTCTCTGTTGGATTCTCATTTTGGAGACATTCCTGCCTCTCCCAAAGGAACAGAAAATAAATAATTTGAAATGGGAAATAAAATTTCTGGGATTCTCAATCCTGTGGCAAGTGCCCCCAAATGGAAATATTTTGTTTCAGAAATGCTGCCACTGTAGAGGGACAAAATAACAAAAACCAGGTGCCTAAGCCACTGCCAGCTATTGGGATAGTCTATCAATTACTTTGCTTATTGCTAGGAATAGTTATTTAGTAGATCTTTGCAGTAACTTAGGTTAGTTAAGACAAATCCAGAAGGGAGGAGGGGTGAACCTGACCCTCTGTGTTCTGAACCTAATCTTCTGGGCCATTTTCTTGGAGTGTGGGGGTTCAACTCTGTGAAAAACAGGCAGTCTGGAAATATGTACACCTGCCAGACTAATGACCCAAAAACCACAAAACCCGCATCCTGTTTTGGCATGCCTTCTCACCTTTACTTTTGCTCCATTTGACCAGCTATGCAATACTCTTGATTGACATGTTTTTGTAATTTGTGGGGTACAAAAGGGGAATTAGGAGTCTGGTTCAAGCAGATCGCTTTGTAGACACATCAAGAAGTTCTCCAGACAGACAGGTGGCCACTGGAACTCTATTGATAAAATTACTCAAACATAAGAACATAAGAATGGCCATACTGGGTCAGACCAAAGGTCCATCTAGCTCAGTATCCTGTCATCTGACAGTGACCAATGCCAGGTGCCCCAGAAGTAAAGAACAGAACAGGTAATCACCAAGTGATCCATTTCCTGTCACTCATTCCCAGCTTTTGGCAAACAGAGGCTAGGGACACCATCCCTGCTCATCCTGGCTAACAGCCATTGGTGGATCTATCCTCCATGCATTTATCTAGTTCTTTTTTGAAACCTGTTATAGTCTTGGCCTTCACAACATACTCAGGCAATGGGTACTTCCTTTTGTTTGTTTTAAACCTGCTGCCTATTAATTTCATTGGGTGATCCCTAGTTCTTGTGTTATGAGAAGGAGTTAATAACACTTCCTTATTTACTTTCTACACACCAGTCATGATTTTTATAGACCTATATCATATCCCCACTTTACTCATCTCTTTTCCAAGCTGAAAAGTCACATATTTGTTAATCTCTCCTCATACTGAAGCTGTTCCATACCCCTAATCATTTTTCTTGCCCTTTTCTGTACCTTTTCCAATTCCAATATGTCTTTTTGGGTTTTTTTTGGAAGGGGCAACCGCATCTGCATGTAGTATTCAAGATGTGGGCATACCATGGATTTATATAGAGGCAATATGATATTTTCTAATTATCTATCCCTTTGTTAATGATGCCCAACATTCTGTTTGCTTTTTTGACTGCCACTGCATATTGAGTGGATGTTTTGAGAGAACTATCCACAATGACTCCAAGATCTCTTTCTTGAGTGGTAACAGCTAATTTAGACCACATCATTTCATATGTATAGTTGGGATTATGTTTTCCAATGTGCATTACTTTGCATTTATTGACACTGAATTTCATCTGCCATTTTGTTGACCACTCATCTAGTTTTTAGAGATCCCTTTGTAGCTTCTCACAGTCTGCCTGGGACTTAACTAGCCTGAGTAGTTTTAAATCATCTACAAATTTTGCCATCTCACAGTTTACCCCTGTTTCCAGATCATTTATGGATATGTTGAATAGGACTGTTTCCAGTACAGACCCCTGTGGGACACCACTATTTACATCTCTCCATTCTGAAAACTGACCATTTATTCCTACCCTTTGTTTCCTATCTTTTAACCAGTTAACAATCCATGAGAGGACCTTCCCTCTTATCCCATGACAGCTAACTTTGTTTAAGAGCCTTGTGGTGAGGGACCTTGTCAAAGGTTTTCTGAAACTCTAAGTACACTATATCCACTGGATCCCCCTTGTTCACACGCTTGTTGACCCCCTCAGAGAATTCTAGTAGATTGGTGAGGCATGATTTTCCTTTACAAAAACAATGTTGACTCTTCCCCAACAAATTATGTTCATCTATGTATCTGACAATTTTGTTCTCTACTATAGTTTCAACCAGTTTGCCCGGTACTGAAGTCAGGCTTACCAGCCTGTAATTGCCGGGATCACCTCTGGAGCCCTTTTTTAAAATTGGCGTCACATTAGCTATCCTCCAATCAGTTGGTACAGAAGCTGATTAGAATGATAGGTTACAGAGTACAGTTAGTAGTTCTGCAATTTCACATTTGAGTTCCTTCAGAACTCTTAGGTGAATACCATCTGGTCCTGGTGACTTATTACTGTTTAATTTATCAATTTGTTCCAAAACCTCCTCTAATCACACCTCAATCTGGGACAGTTCCTCAGATTTGACACCTAAAAAGAATGGCTCAGGTTTTTTTTCATAGATTCTAGGACTGGAAGGGACCTCGAGAGGTCATCGAGTCCAGTCCCCTGCCCTCATGGCAGGACCAAATACTGTCTAGACCATCCC
>NW_020698990.1:311951-339721 GCF_002925995.2 Terrapene triunguis
GCATCCCGTGGTCTAGGAAGCCAAAGCCCTCCTGGCGACACCATCTTTGCAGCCAGGCATTCACCTCCAGGATGCATCTGTCTCTGCCCGGGCCCCTACCTTTGACAGGATGGATTGATGGCTCTGGTACCTAGAGTCACCTCTGTTCCTGTAGAACAGGAGAGCAGCAGGGCCAGCCAGCCAGCCCCCCCATGATTCCCCAATGATGGGCTTCTGTAGCTAAATCTCTGATAATTTTCATTTGACTTTACATTGTGCCTCTTCATATAACCTTGTAGTGGGTCGACCCACATGTGACCTCTGTTTTCATGCAACTTTTTATCAAAGCCTCCTATAGAAACCTTGTACTGATGAGCCTTGGTATATGGAGACTTTGTATCAAAGCCTGATGTAGAAACTTTGCATTGCCCTTGGTATAATGTTATAGCCCCTAAGGATAGAATAAGATAGAAGAAAAATGTCTCTTTGCTAAGAATAGACTAAGATTTCCCCTCCCACTTAATCAATTGCCCTGTTGAATGAACGAGGTGTGAATGAGGAAGGTGGGAAGGCAGCACCTCCAGACAGCTGCAACAGTTGGAGAGGGGATGGAAGCCAGACCCAAGGACAATAAAACTTGTCAATTGGGCTCACTTACTTGTAAAACAATATCATTCTTGTGTTTTTATTTTAAGTACAAAATAAATATGTATAACGAATTTAAAAGTATGTAATTAGTAATTTGATATGTCGGGTGATGCCTTTTTTTATGTGTTCGCTCCCCCCTGATGTTAAGAACCTGGCTACGCCACTGCCCTCAGGCTGTACTTCTCAGAGGGGTCAAATGGAGTTCAGTGCCCTACTCCCATTTCCAAGGGATTTCGGTGCCTAACTCCACTAGGCACCTTGGGAAAGCCCTTCTGAAGAGTTGAGGCTTCACAATTCTCACCAGTGCCCAGCTCCCTTGCCTCTGGCTAAGCTCTGACGTGCTCCCAGTGACTGACCTAGCATTGCCATGTTCGGAATCACAGGAGTAGCCCCGAGGAGGGGGACCTGTGTGGAGCTGAGCTGTCTGAGGTACCTGGGCCTGGCTGGACACCATGGCCTGAGAACTAGCCTCTTCGGGCCTACATGTCCCTGTTGCAGTCAGTTTCAGGAACACTCATTGTTGCAGCTCCCTGTCTTTGAACTGCTCCATGCAGCTGGCAGCAGCCGAGCAGTTTCTGCCCTGCAGTGCCACATGCAGAGTCCCTTCTCAAGGCTGGTCTACACTGGGGGGGGGGGATCGATCTAAGATACTGTAGCTGAAGTCGAAGTATCTTAGATCGAATTACCTGGGGTCCACACGGCGCGGGATCGACGGCCGTGGCTCCCCTGTCGACTGAGTTATCGCCGCTCGCTCTGGTGAAGTTCCGGAGTTGACGGTGAGCGCGTTAGGGGATCGATATATCACGTCTTAACGAGACGCGATATATCGATCCCGGATAAATCGATTGCTACCCGCCGATATGGCAGGTAGTGAAGACGTACCCTCAGAGACCGTTTGACATGCCCTGACCCACGACCAGCCTCGGTTCTACATTTGTGCATCTCCTAGTGCCCTGGAAAACCCCAGCTGGGTCAGGACTGTCCCCATTGTCCTGGGCTTTTAATCTGCTTATCTGTGGTTGCCAAACTCCCTGCACCCATGGGCCCAGGGAGCCTGGTGCTGTTGCTTTGTTGGAGGTGGTCAAAGCCAGGCTTAGCCCACAAAAGAGCCAAGAAGCTTTTCCTGGTGAAGAGCCCAGAGGTCACTGGGACCCAGCTGTTTGCCTCCAGGCTATGAGAGAGCAATAGAGTCGCTGGTCTGCAAGGGCGACATGGTGGAGGATGCAATAGACACCATTTCAGGGGTGGCAGGTTTCCCAGGCTTACGTCCCCATATGCTGCCCAGAAATTGGTATTATTATTATTATTCAAACATTTATTTGGATCAAAAAAATATTATGGTAATAAAAAAACTGGTGAAAATTTTCTCTCCACTCCCAGCCTAGTTAAAAACTCCATGATGGAACGTAGTTATGGCCACCTCCCCTCCTTCCAGGAATGGCTAACAGGGGAGTTTTGTGAGGGAGTTCTCCAGGTAAAGGAGGAGTGATTCCATGACCCTTGGGTAAGTGTGTTGTCTGTAAGTGTGTGTTTGTGTTTGTTGTGTGCTTGCTGCTTGACTGAAATATACCGTGTGGTCTGTTTGTTTGGGGGCTGTGTGCTGACCGTGTGTGTGCTGGGCCTAGCAGCCTTCTAGGTAAGGCTGAGAGCTTCTTAACAAGGCTTTGATCCCTAAGCCCTTTAGCACCCATCAACTATTAACCAGGAGGCAGGGCTACTTGGGAAGACCAGGGCTTTAAAAAGCCCTCTCTTAAGCGATTAGAGGAACTAGAGAACTGGAGCAGCTATCAGGGGAGTTTTGCAAGGGAATTTAGAGGAGTGTGAGGGTGGCTAGATACACTTAACATTCTTTAAACTGAAAGCCGATTAACACCCCTTGATAAAAACAAAACATCAATAAAGGACCAAGCTGCAGGAGTAAAAGGAGAATGCAGGCAGAATTCCAGCAACAGAGTAGGGGCTATCCAGCTTATTGCACCCAATGCAGCATGTATGATTATATTATCAATTATGTAACTATGGGCAGGTGGTGCATGCAGCTTGCAGGGATTTCACTTTTGGCACTGTACCTTTTAATTTCTGTTTAACTAACCTCCTGATTTTTGTTTAATCCCGCTTTCTGAAATTAAATGCTACAGTGTTGGGCTGCTGTGGTGTTTTCCCCACCACAGGGATATTAAATTAAATTATATTATGGTCGCTATTACCAAGCCGTCCAGCCAGGGCCGGCACTAGGTTTTTTGCCGCCCCAAGCAAAAAAATTTTTGGCTCCCCCCCACCCCAGCCCTGGGCTCTCTCTTCCCCCCCCCCACACCCCCTGCCATCCCAGCCCTGGGCTCTCTCTTCCCAGACCCCACCCGCACCCCCTGCTGCCCCAGTCCTGGGCTCTCTCTTCCCCTCCCCGCACCCCCTGCCGCTCCAGCCCTGGGCTCCCCCCCACCAGTGATGACTCTGCCCGCTCCCCCCTCACCTCCAGTCGGTCCGGTGCTGGCAGGGTCGGGGTAAGCAGCGGGGCTCCCAGGCCACGCCTCAGCCCAGGGTCCCTGCATCCAGGGCTCCCGCCTCCAGGACTGGCCGGGACCTGGGAGGGCAGAGTCGGGGGACCACCCCAGCAGGTGGCTGAGGAGCCAGGGCAGGGTAGCCCCAGAGGCAGCGGAGCCCCGGAGAGCGGGACGCAAGGCCCCGCATGGCAGCGCCCCACCCTCTATGGCCCCGCTGCTGCTGCTGCTTCTGGCCACCCTGCCACAGTCCCTGGGTGGCTTGGGCTGCTTCGCCAGCCCCGGCTGCAGCGCTGGGGGGCGGCTGCCCTGCGGCACCTGCAGGCAGCTCCGTGTGCCCCGTGGGGTGTCCCCCAGCCTGAGTGTCCCTCGCTCAAAGCCTGCCCGGCCCCAGCCACAAGGTGTGGCCGCTGCTCCCCCGCGGTGCAAACCGCAATGGCTACAGGGCGCCCCCCATGCATGACGCGCTGCTGCTGCCAGGGCCGGCTCTAGGCTTTTGCTACCGGAAGCAAAAAAAAAATGGCCAGAATGCTGCCCTTGAAAATGTGCTGCCCCAAGCAAGTGCTTGGTTTGCTGGTCCCTAGAGCCGGCCCTGCGTCCAGCTATATTCAACCTTGGACCAGATCCTGTTCTCCAATTAGGATTAAATCAAGAACTGCATCTCCTCTTGTGGCTTCCAGGACTAGCTGCTCCACGAAGCAGTCATTTAAGGTGCCAAGAAAAGGTATACATGGTATATTTCAGTCAAGCAGCAAGCACACCACAAACACAAACTTTTTGAAGACACCATAATAGTGGGAATTTTCTGTAACCTTTTGATGAACGAGATGCATGGCAGTGATGTACCTGACTAGGCATTGCTACGCAGAGGATACAAAGGGGTTAGAAGCTGCTCATGAGGAGAGCAGGACAAATTAGGTGTGAGTGTCATGTAACTGTCCTGGGTGGGATGAATGGGTTGCTAAAGGACTGGCTAAACTGACTCACATCTAGAAAGACAATGGGGGCCCTACTGACCGGACAATTGATACCTATCCACAGGTGCCTCTGTCACACAGAACATTGTGAACTCAGTGGCGGTCTGCAAGAGGAGGTCTTTAAGATCCAGCAATTTCCAGCCATATCCTTGGCAGACCTGATTGAATTAAGTTTAAGTATCTTCCAGGTCCATTCTATTCAAAGAATGGTTTGTGTGTTACGATGGGCGGGATTGTACAAAGCCGCTCGAGGGGGAAATGGGACAGATGTGTAGTGCTGGGGAGGAACTTGTGATCGTGGTACATCTAGGTACCAATAATATAAGGAAGGATAGGAGAGAGGTCCTGGAGGCCAAATTTAGGCTGCTAGGTAAGAGATTGAAGTCTAGAACTTCAGGGTAGCGGTGACGGGTTGGATCGCAGAAACCCCCTTGGGGCTGCCAACTGATGTGCCAAGACTACTTCTGTTCCTGCTTTCCTGCCCTGACAGCTTGGGACTTCAGTGCCCTGCCTGGTTTGAGCCAGACCCGCTAGCCTGCTGCAAACCCATACCCAGGTCTGAACCATGTCCCCTAACATCTGTAGGCTTAATTGAAAGCAGCTTAAGAAGTGTTCCTCTCTTTAACACTCAGATGCCCAACTCCCAATGGGGTCCAAACCCCAAATAAATCCATTTTACCCTGTATAAAGCTTATACAGGGTAAACTCATAAATTGTTCACCCTCTATAACACTGATAGAGAGACATGCACAGCTGTTCCCCCCCCCCCAGGTATTAATACATACTCTGGGTTAATTAATAAGTAAAAAGTGATTTTATTAAATACAGAAAGTACGATTTAAGTGGTTCCAAGTAGTAACAGACAGAACAAAGTGAATTACCAAACAAAATAAAATAGAACACGCAAGTCTATATCTAATACACTAAGAAAACTGAATACAGATAAAACCTTACCCTCAAAGGTGTTCCAGTAAGCTACCTTGTACAGACTAGTCTCCTTCTAGTCTGGGTCCAGCAGTCACTCACACCCCCTGTAGTTACTGTCCTTTGTTCCAGTTTCTTCCCGGTATCCTTGGGGGTGGAGAGGCTATCTCTTGAGCCAGCTGAAGACAAAATACAGGGGTCTCCCAGGGGTTTAAATAGACTTTCTCTTGTGGGTGGATACCCCTCCCTCCCCCTGTTTAGAATTCCAGCTACAAGATGGAGTCTTGGAGTCACATGGGGAAGACACATGTCCATGCATGACTCAGAACTTACTGGTAGCAGCCATGGTTCACATGCTACCTTGAACGTCCTCAAGTAGGCTTCCTATGTGGATTGGAGTCTTCCCAGATGCATTGTCCATTAAGTGCTTCTTGACTGCACATTCCTTTCTCAAGAAGCTGACCAAATGCCTTACTAAGGCTATTTAAAAATCAATATTCATAACTTCGAATACAAAAATGATACATACATACAAATAGGATGAATAGATTCAGCAGACCATAAACTTTACGGAGATATGTTACATGGCATATGTAGCATAAAACATATTCCAGTTATGTCATATATACATTTATAAGCATATTTCCATAAAGCCTAATGGGGTGCAACATCACAGTAGCATTCCCTGAAATGCTTCCAGTCCCATACACAGGGCCAGTCAGACAGGCAGAACTGCAGGTTCTCAATGTGTGGATGAGACGATGGTGTAGGGAGGAGGGGTTTAGATTTATTAGGAACTGGGGACACTTTGGGGAAAAGGGGGAGCCTATACAGGAAGGATGGGCTCCACTTAAACCAAAATGGAACCAGATTGCTGACACTTAAAATTAAAAAGGTTATAGAGCAGTTTTTAAACTAAGGGCTGCAGGAAAGACAATGGGCGCGGAGGAGCAAGTGGTTCAGACAGAGACATCCCTTGGGGAGGATCTACTATTGGAGATTCTCTATGTCCTAGTAAGGAGGAGAGGATGGAAGATGATAAAATACAGGTAGGATCTGATGAGAAAGAGTCAAATGAAAAGACTCCCATTCAATTACATCATGTAATGGGAAACAGCGAAAAAAGTGACAAGTTTTTAAAGTACTTATATACCAATTCTAGAAGTCTAAATAATAAGATAGATAAATTAGAGTGCCTCGTATTAAATGAGGAGATTGATATAATAGGCATCACAAGTGGTGGAATGAGGATAATCAATGGGTCTCAGTAATACCAGGGTACAAAATATATCAGAAGGCTAGAACGGGTCGTGCTGGTGGGGGAAAGGCACTATATGTGAAAGAAAGCATAGAATCAGATGAAGTAAAAATCTTAAATGAACCAAACTGTAACATAGAATTTCTATGGATAGTAATTTAATGCTTGAATAATAAGAATATAGCAGTAGCGATATATTACCAGCCACCTGACCAGGATGGTGATAGTGACTGTGAAATGCTCAGGGAGATTAGAGAGGCTATTAAAATAAAAAAACTCAATAATAATGGGGGATTTCAACGATCCCCATAATGACTGGGTACATATCACCTCAAGTCGGATGCAGAGATAAAGTTTCTTGAGACCTTAAATGGAGCAGCTAGTCCTGGAACCCACAAGAGGAGAGGCAATTCTTGATTTAGTCCTAAGTGGAGCACAGGATCAGGTTCAAAATGTGAATATAGCTGACCGCTTGGTAATAGTGACCATAATATAATTAAATATAACATCCCTGTGGTGGGGAAAACACCACAGCGGCCCAACACGGTAGCATTTAATTTCAGAAAGGGGAACTACACAAAAATGAGAAGGTTAGTTAAAAAGAAATTAAAAGGTACAGCACCAAACATCAAATCCCTGCAAGCTACATGGTAACTTTTTAAACACACATTAATAGACGTTCAGCTTAAATATATACCCCAAATTAAAAACATAGTAAGAGAGCCAAAATAAGGTGCCACTGTGGGTAAACAACAAAGTAAAAGCAGCATTGAGAAGCAAAAAGGTGTCATTTAAAAAGTGGAAGTTAAATCCTAGTTAGGAAAATAGAAAGGAGCATAAAATCTGGCAAATGAAGTGTAAAAATATAATGAGGAAGGTCAAAAAAGAATTTGAAGAACAGCTAGCCAAAGACTCAAAGAGTAATAGCAAAAAAAATTTTAAGTACATCAGAAGTAGGAAACCTGCTAAACAACCAGTGGGGCCCACTGGCCGATTAAGATGCTAAAGGAGCACTCAAGGATGATAAGGCCATAGTGGAAAAACTAAATTAATTTTTGCCTTGGTCTTCATGGCTGAGGATGTGAGGGAGATTCCCAAACCTGAGCCATTCTTTTTAGGTGACAAATCTGAGGAACTGTCCCAGATTGAGGTGTCATTAGAGGAGGTTTTGGAACAAATTGGTAAACTAAACAGTAATAATTTACCAGGACCAGGTGGTATTCACCCAAGATTTCTGAAGGAACTCAAATTTGAAATTGCAGAACTACTATCTGTAGTCTGTAACCTATCATTTAAATCAGCTTCTTTGACAAATGCCTGAAGGATAGCTAATGTGATGCCAATTTTTAAAAGGGGCTCCAGAGGTGATCCCAGCAATTACAGGCTGGTACGCCTGACTTCAGTACCGGTCAAACTGGTTGAAACTATAGTAAAGAACAAAATTGTCAGAAACATAGATGAACTTAATTTGTTGGAGAAGAGTCAACATGGTTTTTGTAAAGGGAAATCATGCCTCACCAATCTATTAGAATCCTCATCAATCAGCATGTGGACAAGAGGGTCCAGTGGATATAGTGTACTTAGATTTTCAGAAAACCTATGATAAGGTCCCTCACCAAGGGCTCTTCAGCAAAGTAAGCTCTCATGGGATAAGAGGGAAGGTCCTCTCATGGATCAGTAACTGGTTAAAAGATAGAAAACAAAGGTTACGAATAAATAGTTTTCAGAATGGAGAGAGCTAAATAGTGGTGTCCTCCAGGGGTCTGTACTGGGACCACTCCTAGTCAACATATTCACAAATGATCTGGAAAAAAAGGTAAACAGTGAGGTGGCAAAATTTGCAGATGATACAAAACTACTCAAGATAATTAAGTCCCAGGCAGACTTTGAAGAGCTACAAAATCATCTCTCAAAACTAGGTGACTGGGCAACAAAATGGTAGATGAAATTCAATGTTGATAAGTGCAAAGTAATAAACATTAGAAAATATAATCCCAACTATACATATAAAATGATGGGGTCCAAATTAGCTGTTACCACTTAAGAAAGAGATCTTGGAGTCATTGAGGATAGGTCTCAGAAAACATTCACTCAATGTGCAGCGGCAGTCAAAAAAGCAAACAGAATGTTGGGAATCATTAAGAAAGAGATAGACAATAAGACAGAAAATATCATATTGCCTCTAGATAAATCCATGGTACGCCCACATCTTGAATATTGCATACAGATGTGGTCACCCCAGTCAAAAAAGATATATTAGACTTGGAAAAGATTCAGAAAAGGGCAACAAAAATGAGGAGGGTATGGAGCAGCTTCCGTATAAGGAGAGATTAATAAAACTGGGACTTTTCAGATTGGAAAATAGACGAGTAGAGGGGGGATATGATTGAGGTCTATAAAATCCTTACTGGTGTGGAGAAAATAAATAAAGAAGTGTTATTAACTCCTTCTCATAACACAAGAACTGGGGTCACCCAATGAAATTAATAGGCAGCAGGTTTAAAACAAACAAAAGGAAGTATTTCTTCACACAAAGCATAGTCAACCTGTGGAACTCCTTCCCAGAGGATGATGTGAAGGCCAAATCTATAACAGGTTTCAAAAAAGAACTAGATAAGTTCATGGAGGATAGGTCCATCAATGGCCATTAGCCAGGATGGGCAGGGATGGTGTCGCTAGCCTCTGCTTGCCAGAAGGCCCTCTGGGGCACCTGGCATTGGCCACTCTTGGAAGACTTGATACAGGGCTAGACCCAGTTTGGCCATTCTTATGTTATGTTCTTATTTTCCCTGGTCATTCAGCTTAGATGGACAACACTGATGAGACCTCTGACTGGATTCTCCATTGTGTCTTTGGGGGCATAAGAAATAATTTGGAAAAACAAACCTTATGATACTGTCACTCACTGTGTTTTATTTGTTTTAGGCTGTCAGAATTTGAATACCAGATGTCATTGTCTAAAACAGAGAAACAATGAACAACAGGGGATATACACCAGGATTGCTTTGATATTTAGTGAAGTTTGTGCCTTACACAACGTGACAGCTCTGTGCATTATCAGATGTGATAAACCCTCCTCACCCAGGGTGAATGTTTAATTAACAGCATGGAGAAACTACCAGCATCTTGTATGTATAAGTGTTGAATTGCTGAACAGTAGGTTCAAACAGGTTAAAAGAACTGTCCCCAATCTCATGTTCCTATAAGTTCATAAACATTCTGCCTCAGTCACTCCATGCAGATTATGTCCATTCCTTTTTCACATCAGCGCTGACATATTCAATAAGAATTTTCAACTTAATTGCAGTGGGCACTGTTTTACTAAATCACTTGGGCAGCTTTGAAAATCTCAGTCTCAGTGATGATCTAGGAATCTCTGCAGGTTTTTTTGAATGCCACATATTTAGTGTATGTTTTGGTCAAGGCTTTCCTGACCTCTTTGTTTCTCAGGCTGTAGATGAGGGGGTTCACCAGGGGAGTCAGGACCGTGTAGCAAAGAGAGAGCACTTTCTTTAACACTCTCAGTGTATCGAGTGTCGGTAGCATGGAGACACTCATTAGCGTTCCATAGTAAATTGTCACCACAATGAGGTGCGAGTAGCAGGTGGAAAAGGCTTTGTACCTCCTGGTGGTGGAAGGGATTCTCAGGATAGTGGCAATGATACACACATAGGATATCAGGGTTAGTAAGAATGGAGGCAGGGTGAATACACCTGCTAGGATAAAATCCAGCAACACCATCAAATGTGTGTCACTGCAGGCGAGTTTTATCACTGGGATGACATCACAGTAGAAATTGTCAATTTCATTCAGGCCACAGAATATTAACTGTGACAGGAATAATATAAAGATGGTTGCAGCCAAACAACCATTTAACCAGGACCCAGCCGCCAAGTGAAGGCAAAACCTGTCATTCATCAGAGCTGAATAGTGCAGGGGTTTACATATCGCTAAATACCGATCATAAGACATCGCTGCTAGAAGATAGCATTCTGTAGCTGCCAGAACACCAAAGAAATAAATTTGTGTGATGCAGCCACTGACTGAGATGGTTCTGTCCCCAGTCAGGAGACGGGCCAACATCCTGGGCAGGATGGTGGAGGTGTAGCAGATCTCCACGCAGGACAAGTTCCCCAGGAAGAAGTACATGGAGGTGTGAAGGTGCTGATCAGCCACTATTAACGCCATGACAAGGATGTTTCCGGCCACCGTTGCGATGTAGATCACTAGGAACAGCAGGAAGAGAATTATTTGCAGGTCAGGGATATCCCCGAATCCCAGCAGGATGAATTCCGTGACGGTTGTTTGGTTTCCCCAGAATGTGTCAGCCATGGGTTGAGTCTAGAAACAATAAAACAAACTGTGCAATCGAATCAGTAGAACATCAAGTGTCAGGAATTCATTCCATAAATTTTCAAAAACACCTCCCCCACTTCCGGTTACCCCCTTAAATGTTAAAGCTAAATAGAAACTTCAGAGCAAAGTGCCAGGAGTCTCAGTCCCAGAACAGCACATTGGTATCCCTGCAGACTCACCCTCTACTATATCAGAGCCATAACTACGATAACAGCAACCTATTTCTCCGGTAGCCCAATTAGTGATGTGACTGGTCAGACCCCTTCTTGATCTGC
The DNA here is from genome assembly GCF_002925995.2 of Terrapene triunguis. NCBI lineage: Eukaryota > Metazoa > Chordata > Testudines > Emydidae > Terrapene > Terrapene triunguis. The sequence continues at coordinate 322,867 of NW_020698990.1, forward strand.
TGTCATATCCTGTCTACTGACATACTGGGGTTTAACAATGATATTTCAAAGCAGCATTGCACTGGTGGCCATGGCCAGAATCATGTCATGTCTTAGGAGGAGTTAAAATCAATAACGCCATCAGCGCAAATCTTGGACTGTGATTTTCAATACCATCTAGTCAGTGTCTGTTAGAATTTATGGGAGGTAATCTAATAATAGATCTTGGCATATTGAGCATTTCAGTTTCCTATAGGAAAAGGAATAATTATTTTCATCCCCGCACAAGAGATCAGTTTGTCATAAATTATGAAGTGGAGTCAATTCTTCCTTACTTCATGTGAAAATAATAATGAAGAGGAGGAGATGCAGAGGGATTGGCAATGCATTTTTTCTTTTAGATTTGAGTTCCCTTAGTTAACTACGAAGCAATAATAATATCCTGTCTCTCTTCAGGGTGAATTTCAGGACAGGCTGATCTGCAGTTCTAATTGGGGAGTGACTCTCCGCACTGCGTAACCACTGAGGGCTGATAATACAGGAACAAGAAGGGGACTGGGGAAGAAAGAGGCTGCCTCTGAACTCAGAAACCATCTGGCATGTGCTACCCTGGAATCTTGGGTAGTAACATTTTATGACCGCTCGCTCCACCACCACCACTGGGATTCACTCTGTGTCAGATCCCAGCAGGAGTCAATTGGCCGTAGCTCCATTGGAGTCAATGGGACAGATCCCTGGCTGAGGACCTTTCACAAGACATGTATCTCAATTTCCTCCTTCTTAAATGATGCTATTAACACAGACTGGCTCTTCTGTGGGAAGATGAGGCCAAAACTCTTAATATTCACAAAACACATTCATGCCCCGGTTTCGAAGGTGATATAGAAAGGTAGTCAGGAAGCTAACCTGGATAGCTTAAGCATGAAGCAGTGAGCTCGTATGTCTCTGTGTTTGGCCGCCAGAACTCAGGTTCTTCAGCTACGGTTTTTGTCTCATCATTCTGCAGAATCTGGATGTTCTCAGTCGAGAGACCTGCATGTACATGAATGGACGAACATCTGCCATGATCTGTCTTAGCACAGGCTCTTCCCCCTCAATGTACAAAGTGCAGACGTCTCCTCAGACTTGTATCCTTCTCCATGGCACGCTACGTCTCCCTTGAGTCCACCTCTGAAGGGCTGAGCCTGGGGAGTTAGCTCTGTGTTTTCTGTGAAGATGGTACAAACAACTCTCCTGATGCAACCAACCTCCCACACCCAGAGGAATTGACTTTCTGCTACCTGCTGTCTGAGGTCATTGCTCTGAATGACTGAAATGTAACACAGAGCCCATGTAGTGCATGATACTGCAGAGACTGACTCTGCTCTGTAATATTTACTCATGGCAGTTGTCCCATAACCTTCAATAGAAAAAGTGCATGAGTAACAATGGCTAAAATCAGTCAGTTCTGGCAGACTGGGTGTTGAAGCTGTGAAGTTTAACGAAAGCACAGGAAACTGAATGTAAATTAAATTTAATCTGTAGTTTAAAATTGAAATATTTGGATGAAAGGAAATCTCTCTCTCTCTCTCTCTCTCTCTGTCTCTCTCTCTCTCTCTCACAGACAGACACACAAACACAACTGAAATTTTTCTCCCAAGGAAGTAGGTTGTGATTAGTAATTACTATTGTATACTAATTTATTTAACAATATTGTCTCCCTTCTGCTAAGCAGAAGTGGAACTCCAGGCCTTGCAGTGAATTGTGATCCATTGTCCATCACTTATCATTATGGAATAATGATTCAATTCAAGTCAATTACACTGTGCCTTGTTATGTCTTTCAGTACATTATTATTAGTCTGGAGAAGAGAAGACTGAGGGGGGACATGATAACAGTTTTCAAGTCGATAAAAGGTTTTTACAAGGAGGAAGGAGAAAAATTGTACTCCTTAACCTCTGAGAACAGGAAAAGAAGCAATGGAATTAAATTGCAGTAAGGGTGGTTTAGATTGGACATTAGGAAAAACACTGGAATAAATTGACCACAGAGGTTGTGTAATCTCCATCACTGGAGATCTTTAAGAGCAGGTTAGACAAACACCTATCAGGGATGGTCTAGATAATACTTAGTCCTGCCAAGAGTGCAGGGCACTGGACTAGATGACTTCTCAAGATCCCTTCCAGTCCTACACTTCTATGAGTCTATGTTTTCTATATACATGGGGAAATAGTCCACTATGACCAGATAATGGTGTCCTCTGCATACACATAAATGTGCAGCTAGTTTCTTCCAAGGGCTCTCTTGTAGAGATAAGAAGTATAAGGGGCCTACCATAAATCAAACACAGGCCCCGCCCCTGATCCCTCAGGCCCCACCCACCTGTCACCCGAAGACCCGCCCCTGGGGGTATTAATTCCGGGGTCAAGATGGACACATGACCAGAAGCAAAGGGTGTCATGTGGCCCCTCTAAGAACTCCTCCCACCGCCCTCTACCAATCAGGATGGGCTCCCCCCCCCCGTAGAACTGCCCTGAGAGGGGATTTGACCAATAGGGGGGAGTTCTGGGGTGGGATGAGCTGCCCAGAAGAGGGTCCTGTGACCCCCTCTAAGAGCTCCCTCTACCGCCTTCTACCAATCAGAGTGCAGCGCTGCCCCGGAAAAGCCCAGCAGTGCATGGAAGAGGCCACTTCATTCCAAGAACGCATGTTTTAGAAATCGTGGAAAAGCTGAGAGGAAACATGGATTCCTTCACCACCCCCGTGAGAACTTCAGACTTTGTTTTAGCTCTGAGGGCCTTTGACTGCCCATAGTAGTAAAAAGTGCTACATCAGCAACAGTTCTGAGGAGGAGGAGGGAGCAGCCGAGGGGAACCCTTTGGCCCAGCCATTGATGGATACACCGGAACCCAACCCCAAAACCCAACCACTTCTGAGGAAGACCGATGAGCATGACGGCCTCTCGTTGTCCACCCCCCTAGAGTAGGAAGGTGACCGTGGCTCATGGGAATCACTGGTGGACAGGTGAACGGAAAAGACGTCGCTCGGGTAAATGAACAATTAAGAATTGACGGTTGAGGATGGGGTGTAATGGGGTTAGGGACTGACCCGGGATTGCGTAAATCTAAAAACAATCAGTGGGAGCTTACAGATGTTTCTTTTCTGAAAATCTCTTGACAGCTTGACGATGCCTTTCTAGAGGACCCTGAGGCACTGGACAGCATTGCATCAGACAGTGAAGACGAACCGGGCCCGCCTTGTTTTTGCTCAATGCTGATACAAAGCATTAACGAGGATGCCGAGGATGACAGCTATATGGATTTAAGGAGGAGGCTTGGCATATAACTAACTGAGCTGGTGCACGTCATGAGCGTAAAAAAGTCATGCGTTCTATTGTGCATGTTGCTGTTTCTGCTGTCCTTAATCTTAGGGAAAAGCCTTTTGAAGCTTGTGAGGGCTGTGTCATAGCCGCACCAGCCCAATGGCACCATGACTGTGTGAGTTGGACTTCGGAGGATATAAACTGCAAGCTCTGGGACCTGTGAGCTGACCGGTGTTTGGAAAGCTTATTAAACACTCTTATTGACATAGGTTATGCTTTGCAATGTCTGTGCGTAACCTAAGAAAATTTAGCACAAGGAGTGACCTTGGTAAATGCTGTGCAATTTGGTCGAGACCCTGAGTGTTTTAAAGAAAATGACCAAACTGGAAGATGCTTGTTACAGCGTTATATTGACCATATGGTCCGCATAAAAAGTTACAGGACCCTGCTTAAGAAAAAGACTACAACCACGCAAACACAAGCCCAGTTCCTCAGCGGTCAACACCAAACCCTGAGAAAACTCTGAGGGAAAACACACACATTCACAAACCCGAAAACACACACATTCACAAACCATGCGCTTTAGGGGTTGTGAATAAAAAACCAATGACTGAAAGCTCCTGCAATGCTGGGGTATTGCAACCACGCAAACACAAGTCCAGTTCCTCAGTGGTCAGCACCACACCAAATCCTGAGAAAACTCTGAAGGAAAACACACACATTCACAACCACTAAAGTACATGCTCCAGGTTTGTGAATGTGTGTGTTTTCCCTCACAGTTTATGTGTGTGTGTATGTGATTCAGGGGGCCTATGCTAGAGATAAGTGTGTGGGGTTTTACAGTATTTTGTGTGGGTTTTTAAAAGGACAGTCTCCAAAAAAACTGAGTTTTTTATACCATCCTAACTCTTTGTTTCAGAGTTTGTACTTAGCGGGTTGATTCAATCACTTACAACTCTGAATTAATAGATACTTAAAGAAATTAGGCACCCCTTCCCAAAGTTCCCTTTTGTGATCTGAGGCGTGGGGGAATTAAGTTGTCTGCACAACTGGGCTGCTTTTTTTTTTTTAGTTAAAATACATTTTTCTGTTTTAATGAAAAAACAGAGCACTGTAGGGCCTTATAGAATCATAGACTCAAAGAACTGGAAGGGACCTCGAGAGGTCATCTAGTCCAGTGCCCTGCACTCGTGGCAGGACTAAGTATTATCTAGACCATCCCTGACAGGTGTTTGTCTAACCTGCTCTTAAAAATCCCAAATGATGGAGATTCCACAACCTCCCTAGGCAATTTATTCCAGTGCTTAACCACTCTGACAGTTAGGAAGTTTTTCCTAATGTCCAACCTGAACTACCCTTGCTGCAATTTAAGCTCATTGCATCTTGTCCTCTCTTCAGAGGTTAAGAAGAACAATTCTTCTCCCTCCTCCTTGTAACAATCTTTTATGTACTTGAAAACTGTTATCATGTCCCCTCTCAGTCTTCTCTGGGTTTAGCAGGCCAATGCTCAGACCACTGAGCTATCCCAGTCATTTACTATTTTGTATGTGTGCAACTGGTTGTTCCTTCCTAAGTGGAGTACTTTGCATTTGTCCTTATTGAATTTCATCCTAGTTACTTCAGACCATTTCTCCAGATCATTTTGAATTTTAATCCTTTACTCCAAAGCACTTGCAACACTTCTCAGCTTGGTATCATCCGCAAACTTTATAAGTGTACTCTCTATGCCATTATGTAAATCATTGATGAAGATATTGAACAGAACCGGACCCAGAACCGATCCCTGAGGGACCCCACTCGTTATGCCCTTCCAGCATGACTGTGAACCACTGATAACTACTCTCTGGGAATCTGTCAAAGAAAGGTATCAGGTTGGTTTGATACGATTTGTTCTTGACAAATCCATGCTGCCTGTTACTTATCACCTCATTATCTTCTAGGTGTTTGCAAATTGATTTCTTAATTATTTGCTCCATTATCTTTCCAGGTACAGAAGTTAAGCTGTAATTCCCCGTGTTGCCCTTATTTACCTTTTTATAGATGGGCACTATATTTGCCCTTTTCCAGTCTTCTGGAATCTCTCCCATCTTCTTTGACTTTTCAAAGATAATTGCTAATGGCTCAGATATTGCCTCAGTCAGATCCTTGAGTATTCTAGGATGCATTTCATAGAATCATAGAATATCAGAGTTGGAAGGGACCTCAGGAGGTCATCTAGTCCAACCCCCTGCTCAAAGCAGGACCAATTCCCAACTAAATCATCCCAGCCAGGGCTTTGTCAAGCCGGGCCTTAAAAACCTCCAAAGAAGGAGACTCCACCACCTCCCTAGGTAACGCATTCCAGTGCTTCACCACCCTCCTAGTGAAAACGTTTTTCCTAATATCCAACCTAGACCTCCCCCACTGCAACTTGAGACCATTGCTCCTTGTTCTGTCATCTGCCACCACTGAGAACAGCCGAGCTCCATCCTCTTTGGAACCCCCTTCAGGTAGTTGAAAGCAGCTATCAAATCCCCCCTCATTCTTCTCTTCTGGAGACTAAACAATCCCAGTTCCCTCAGCCTCTCCTCATAAGTCATGTGCTCCAGACCCCTAATCATTTTTGTTGCCCTCCGCTGGACTCTTTCCAATTTTTCCACATTCTTCTTGTAGTGTGGGGCCCAAAACTGGATACAGTGTTCCAGATGTTCTCGTCCATCCTCCCTGTGCAAGGAAAAGGCCTGGGTAGAGACCGTCGAATTGTGGAAGTCAACGAATGGCTACGCATGTGGTGTCGGAGAGAAGGCTTTGGATTCTTCGACCATGGGATGGTGTTCCAAGAAGGAGGAGTGCTAGGCAGAGACGGGCTCCACCTAACGAAGAGAGGGAAGAGCATCTTCACCAGCAGGCTGGCTAACCTAGTGAGGAGGGCTTTAAACTAGGTTCACCGGGGGAAGGAGACCAAAGCCCTGAGGTAAGTCGGGAAATGGGATCCTGGGAGGAAGCACAAGCAGGAGAGCGCAAGAGGGGAGGACTCCTGTCTCATACTGAGAAAGAGGGACAATCGATGACTTATCTTAAGTGCCTATACACAAATGCAAGAAGCCTGGGAAACAAGCAGGGAGAATTGGAAGTCCTGGCACAGTCAGGGAACTATGATGCGATTGGAATAACAGAGACTTGGTGGGATAACTCACATGACTGGAGTACTGTCATGGATGGATATAAACTGTTCAGGAAGGACAGGCAGGGCAGAAAAGGTGGGGGAGTTGCATTGTATGTAAGAGAGGAGTATGACTGCTCAGAGCTCCGGTATGAAACTACAGAAAAACCTGAGAGTCTCTGGATAAATTTGAGAGGTGTGAGCAACAAGGGTGATGTCGTGGTCGGAGTCTGCTATAGACCACCAGACCAGGGGGATGAGGTGGACGAGGCTTTCTTCTGGCAACTAGCAGAAGTTGCTAGATCACAGGCCCTGGTTCTCATGGGAGACTTTAATCACCCTGATATCTGCTGGGAGAGCAATACAGCGGTGCACAGACAATCCAGGAAGTTTTGGAAAGTGTAGGGGACAATTTCCTGGTGCAAGTGCTGGAGGAACCAACTAGGGGCAGAGCTTTTCTTGACCTGCTGCTCACAAACAGGGAAGAATTAGTAGGGGAAACAAAAGTGGATGGGAACCTGGGAGGCAGTGACCATGAGATGGTCGAGTTCAGGATCCTGACACAAGGAAGAAAGGAGAGCAGCAGAATACGGACTCTGGACTTCAGAAAAGCAGACTTTGACTACCTCAGGGAACAGATGGGCAGGATCCCCTGGGAGAATAACATGAAGGGCAAAGGAGTCCAGGAGAGCTGGCTGTATTTTAAAGAATCCTTATTGCGGTTGCAGGAACAAACCATCCCGATGTGTAGAAAGAATAGTGAATATGGCAGGCGAACAGCTTGGCTAAACAGTGAAATCCTTGCTGATCTTAAATGCAAAAAAGAAGCTTACAAGAAGTGGAAGATTGGACAAATGACCAGGGAGGAGTATAAAAATATTGCTCAGGCATGCAGGAGTGAAATCAGGAAGGCCAAATCACACTTGGAGTTGCAGCTAGCAAGAGATGTTAAGAGTAACAAGAAGGGTTTCTTCAGGTATGTTAGCAACAAGAAGAAAGTCAAGGAAAGTGTGGGCCCCTTACTGAATGAGGGAGGCAACCTAGTGACTGAGGATGTGGAAAAAGCTAATGTACTCAATGCTTTTTTTGCCTCTGTCTTCACAAACAAGGTCAGCTCCCAGACTGCTGCACTGGGCAGCACACTATGGGGAGAAGGTGACCAGCCCTCTGTGGAGAAAGAAGTGGTTCGGGACTATTTAGAAAAACTGGACGTGCACAAGTCCATGGGACCGGATGCGCTGCATCCGAGGGTGCTAAAGGAGTTGACGGATGAGATTGCAGAGCCATTATCCATTATTTTTGAAAACTCATGGCGATCGGGGAAGGTCCCGGATGACTGGAAAAAGGCTAATATAGTGCCCATCTTTAAAAAAGGGAAGGAGGATCCGGGGAACTACAGGCCAGTCAGCCTCACCTCAGTCCCTGGAAAAATCATGGAGCAGGTACTCAAGGAATCAATTATGAAACACTTAGAGGAGAGGAAAGTGATCAGGAACAGTCAGCATGGATTCACCAAGAGGAAGTCATGCCTGACTAACCTAATTGCCTTCTATGATGAGATAACTGGCTCTGTGGATGAGGGGAAATTCCTTGTGTTATTCCTTGACTTTAGCAAAGCTTTTGATACGGTCTCCCACGGTATTCTTGCTGCCAAGTTAAAGAAGTATGGGCTGGATGAATGGACTGTAAGGTGGATAGAAAGCTGGCTAGATCATCGGGCTCAACGGGTAGTGATCAATGGCTCCATGTCTAGTTGGCAGCCAGTTTCAAGCGGAGTGCCCCAAGGGTCGGTCCTGGGGCCGGTTTTGTTTAATATCTTTATTAATGATCTGGAGGATGGTGTGGACTGCACTTTCAGCAAGTTTGCAGATGACACTAAACTGGGAGGCATGGTGGATACACTAGAGGGTAGGGATCGGATACAGAGGGACCTAGACAAATTAGAGGATTGGGCCAAAAAAAACCTGATGAGGTTCAACAAGGACAAGTGCAGAGTCCTGCACTTAGGACGGAAGAATCCCATGCACTGCTACAGACTAGGGACCGAATGGCTGGGTAGCAGTTCTGCAGAAAAGGACCTAGGGGTCACAGTGGACGAGAAGCTGGATATGCATCAATAGTGTGCTCTTGTTGCCAAGAAGGCTCACGGCATTTTGGGCTGTATAAGTAGGGGCATTGCCAGCAGATCGAGGAACGTGATCGTTCCCCTTTATTCGACATTGGTGAGGCCTCATCTGGAGTACTGTGTCCAGAAACTCTTCTTGTTACTCTTAACATCTCTTGCTAGCTGCAACTCCAAGTGTGATTTGGCCTTCCTGATTTCACTCCTGCATGCCTGAGCAATATTTTTATACTCCTCCCTGGTCATTTGTCCAATCTTCATCAGGCCCTGTTGATTTGAAGACATCTAATTTGTCTAAGTAATTTTTGACTTGTTCTTTCCCTTTTTTAGACTCTGATCCTACCTCATTTTTACTGGCATTCACTATGTTAGACGTCCAATCGCCACCAACCTTCTTGGTGAAAACTGAAACAAAGTCATTAAGCACCTCTGCCACTTCCACGTTTTCTCTATTGTCTTTCCCCCCTCATTGAGTAACGGGCCTACTCTGTCCTTGGTCTTCCTCGTGCTTCTAATGTTTTTGAAGAATGTTTTATTGTCACCCTTTATGTCCCTAGGTAGTTTGATTTTTTTTTGTGCCTTACCTTTCTAATTTTGTCCCTATATAAGAACCCCTTGATCATCCTTCACGTAGGAATGAATGACATGGCTAGGTTCTCGCTAGAGAGAATTAAGGGAGATTATGCCAGGCTGGGGAAGACACTTAAGGAAGTTGAGGCTCAGATTATCTTCAGTGGGATTCTGCCTGTTCCTAGAGAAGGACAGCAAAGGGCTGACAGAATTGTGAGGATAAATAGCTGGCTAAGGGAGTGGTGCTATAAGGAGGGCTTTGGGATGTATGGCCACTGGGAGGCTTTCGGGGACAGACAGCTGTTCTCACGGGATGGATTTCACCTGAGTAGGGAAGGAAATAGACTTCTGGGAGGGAGGCTGGCTCATCTCATCAAAAGGGCTTTAAACTAGGAATTTGGGGGAGACGGTTGGGAGATGTCCAGTTAATCTCCACGCCAGATTCCAACACTGAAAAGGAGAGTGAAGAGATAAGCACAGATATAGATAGGGGTAGGGGATTAGACATAAGAAGGAGGGGGCGGATGGACAGTATGGGGTCCGTACCAAATTGCATAACTAATGGGAGAAAGGATAGACAGCATACGGTAAGATGCTTATACACCAATGCGAGAAGCCTAGGTAACAAAATGGAGGAATTGGAGCTCCTGGTCCAAGAAATGAAACCAGATATCGTAGGAATAACAGAAACTTGGTGGAACAGTAGTCATGACTGGAGTACAGGTATGGAAGGGTATGTGCTGTTTAGGAATGACCGGAAAAAAGGTAAAGGTGGGGGAGTGGCATTGTATGTCAATGATGAGGTAAAATGTAAAGAAATAATAAGTGATGGAATGGATAAGACGGAGTCTGTCTGGGCACTAATTACACTGGGAAAAAGAACTACTAGAGCCACCCATGAGATAGTGCTCGGGGTGTGCTATAGACCGCCGGGATCTAGCCTGGATGCGGACAGAGAACTATTTAATGTTTTTAGGGAAGTAAAAACTAATAAGAACTGTGTAATTATGGGGGACTTTAACTTCCCAGATATAGATTGGGGAACAAATGCTAGTAACAATAATAGGGCTCAGATGTTCCTAGACGTGCTAGCAGATGAATTCCTTCATCAAGTAGTAACTGAACCGACGAGGGGGGATGCAATTTTAGATTTGGTGCTGGTGAGTGGTGAGGACCTCGTTGAGGAAATGGTTGTAGGGGACAACCTTGGCTCGAGTGACCATGAGCTAATTTGGTTTAAACTAAATGGAAGGATTAACAGAAATAAAACTGTGACTAAGGTTTATGATTTCAAAAAGGCCAACTTTAATAAATTAAGGCAACTACTTAGGGAAGTGGACTGAGCTAACATACTTAGGGATCTAAAGGCAGATGACGCCTGGGATTGTTTCAAGTTGAAGTTGCACGAGCTGTCCGAGGCCTGTATCCCGAGAAAGGGAAAACGGTTATTAGGCAGGAGATTTAGACCTAGCTGGATGAGCGGGCGTCTCAAACAGGCAATTAAGAAAAAACAGAAAGCGTACAAAGAATGGAAGAAGGGAGGGATCGGCAAGGAAACCTACCTTATTGAGGTCAGAGCATGTAGGGATGCGGTGAGAAAGGCCAAAAGCCGTGTAGAGTTGGACCTTGCGAGGTGAATTAAATCCAATAGTAAGAGGTTTTATAGCCATATAAATAGGAAGAAAACAAAGAAAGAGGAAGTGGGACCGCTGAAGAATGTAGATGGAGTGGAGATTAAGGATAATTTAGGCATGGCACAATATCTAAATGAATATTTTGCATCGGTCTTTAATAAGGCTAATGAAGGGTTTAGGAATAGAGGGAGTAGGACAGAGGGGAATAAAGGAGGGGGGATTGACATTACAGTATCGGAGGTGGAAGCCAAACTTGACCAGCTAAACGGGACTAAATCGGGCGGACCGGATGATCTTCATCCTAGAATATTGAAGGAACTGGGGCAAGAAATTGCAAGCTCCTTAGCGATAATTTTTAATGAATCTGTAAACTCGGGGGTGGTACCGTTGGACTGGAGAATAGCAAATGTGGTTCCTATTTTCAAGAAGGGGAAAAAAAGTGACCCGGGTAACTACAGGCCTGTTAGTTTAACTTCTGTAGTATGCAAGGTCTTGGAAAAAATTTTGAAGGAGAAAGTAGTTAAGGACCTTGTGGTGAATGGCAATTGGGACAAATTACAACATGGGTTTACGAAAGGCAGATCGTGCCAAACCAACCTGATCTCCTTCTTTGAGAAAGTAACAGACCTTCTAGATAAAGGAAATGCGGTGGATCTAATATACCTCGATTTTAGTAAAGCGTTTGATACTGTACCTCATGAGGAATTATTGGTTAAATTGGAAAAGATGGGGATCGATATGAAAATCCAGAGGTGGATAAAGAACTGGTTAAAGGGGAGACTGCAGCAGGTAGTACTGAAAGGTGAACTGTCAGGTTGGAGGGAGGTCACCAGTGGGGTTCCTCAAGGTTCGGTTTTGGGTCCGATTTTATTTAATCTATTCATTACTGACCTCGGAACCGAATGTAGAAGTGGGCTGATAAAGTTTGCGGATGACACAAAGTTGGGAGGTGTTGCCAATTCGGAGAAGGATCGGGATATTCTGCAGGGAGACTTGGATGACCTTGTAAATTGGAGTAATAATAATAGGATGAGATTTAATAGTGAGAAGTGTAAGGTGATGCATTTAGGGATGACTAACAAGAATTTCAGTTATAAGCTAGGGACGCATAGGTTGGAAGTGACGGAGGAGGAGAAGGACCTCGGAGTCCTGGTTGATCGCAGGATGACTATGAGTCGGCAATGTGACGTGGCTGTGAAAAAAGCTAATGCGATCTTGGGATGCATTAGGCGAGGTATTTCTAGTAGGGACAAGGAGGTGCTGCTTCCGTTATACAAGGCGCTGGTGAGACCTCATTTGGAGTACTGTGTGCAGTTCTGGTCTCCTATGTTTAGAAAGGATGAACTCAAACTTGAAAGGGTACAGAGAAGGGCCACTAGGATGATCCGAGGAATGGAAAACCTTTCCTATGGAAGGAGACTCGAGGAGCTTAGTTTGTTTAGCCTAACCAAAAGAAGGCTGAGGGGGGATATGATTGCTCTCTTTAAATATATCAAAGGGATAAATACCAGGGAGGGAGAGGAATTATTTCAGCTCAGTACTAATGTGGACACGAGAACGAATGGATATAAACTGGCCGTGGGGAAATTTAGGCTTGAAATTAGACGAAGGTTTCTAACCGTCAGAGGGGTGAAATTTTGGAACAGCCTTCCGAGGGAAACGGTGGGGGCGAAAGACCTCTCTGGCTTCAAGATTAGGCTAGATAAGTTTATGGAGGGAATGGTTTGATGGGATAACGTGATTTTAGTCAATTAGGCAATAACGTGCCATCGCTGGTAAAATGAGGGTCCGGCTGGAGAATCTTGCCTGTATGCTCGGGGTTCTACTGATCGCCATATTTGGGGTCGGGAAGGAATTTTCCTCCAGGGTAGATTGGCAGAGGGCCTGGAGGTTTTTCGCCTTCCTCCGCAGCATCGGGCAGGGGTCGCAAGCTGGAAGATTCTCTGCGACTTGAAGTCTTTAAATCACGATCTGGAGACTTCAACAGCTGAGTTAAGGGAAAGTGGGTGGGTCAGCTTTTGTGGCCTGCATCATGCGGGAGGTCAGACTAGATGACCATATTGGTCCCTTCTGACCTTAAAGTCTATGAGTCTATGAGTCTATGAGTTATTTGTTTATATTCATCCTTTGTAATTTGACCGAATTTCCATTTTTTGTAGGACTCTTTTTTGAGTTTTAGATCATTGAAGATCTCCTGATTAAGCCAGGGTAGTCTCTTGCCATACTTCCTAACTTTCCTACACAGGCAGATAGTTTGCTCTTATGCCCTTAATAATGTCTCTTTGAAAAACTGCCAACTATCTTCAATTGTTTCTCCCCTTAGACTTGCTTCCCATGGGATCTTACCTACCAACTCCCTGAGTTTGCTAATGTCTGCCTTCTTGAAATCCATTGTCTTTATTTTGCTGTTCTCCCTCCTACCATTCCTTAGGGTATGTCTTCACTACCCTCCGTTTCGGAGGGTAGCAATCAATTTATCCGGGATTGATCGCGTCTCGTTAAGACGCGATATATCGATCCCTGAACGCGTTCACCGTCGACTCCGGAACTCCACCAGAGCGAGCGGCAGTAGCGCAGTCAACGGGGGAGCCGCGGCCGTTGATCCCGCACCGTGTGGACCCCAGGTAATTCGATCAATGATACAGCTATTTGCGTAGCTGAAGTTGCGTATTTGGGATCGTTCCCCCCCCCCCCCCAGTGTAGACCAGCCCTTAGAATCATGAACTCTACCATTTCATGATCACTTTCACCCAAGCTGCCTTCCACTTTCAAATTCTCACCCAGTTCCTCCCTATTTGTCAAAATCAAATCTAGAACAGCCTCCACGCTAGTAGCTTTCTCCACCTTCTGAAATAAAAAAATTGTCTCCAATACATTCCAAGAATTTGTTTGATAATCTGTGCCCTGCTGTGTTATTTTACCAACAGATGTCTGGGTAGTTGACGTACCCCATCACCACCAAGTCCTGTGCTTTGGATGATTTTGTTAGTTGTTTAAAAAAAAGCCTTCATCGACCTCTTCTTCCTCGTTTGGTGGTCTGTAGTAGACTGCTACCATGACATCACCCTTGTTTTTTACCCCTTTTTTCCTTACTCAGAGACTTTCAACAAGCCTGTCTCTTATTTCTATCTCAGCCTCGGTCCAAGTGTATACATTTTTAATATATAAGGCAACACCTCCTCCCTTTTTTCCGTCCCTGTCCTTCCTGAGCAAGCTGTACCCTTCTATACCAATATTCCAGTCATGCGAATTATCCCACCAAGTCTCTGTGATGTCAACTATGTGATAGTTGTGTTTATTTACTAGCATTTCTTGCATTAGTATACAGACATCTAAGTTACTGATTTGATTCCCCCCCCCCCCAGTTCTGTCTTGTCTCTCCCTTATTTCTGCTATAACAGCCCATGCTTCCCCCAGATTCTGACCCTTCTCCCAGGTCTCCATGTTCTTGACTTACCTGTGGGCTTTGGTCACCTGCCCATGTTGAACCTAGTTTAAAGCCCTCCTTACTAGGTTAGCCAGTCTGTAGCCAAATATGCTCTTCCCTTTCCTTGATAGGTGGACCTTATCTTTTTAGCAGTCCTTCTTCCTGGAACTGCATCTCATGGTGAAGGAAGTCAAAGCCCTCCTGGCGACACCATCCTTGTAGCCAGGCATTCACCTCCAGGATGCATCTTTCTCTGCCTGGGCCCTTACCCTTGACTGGAAGGACTAAAGAGAACGCCACCTGCGCTCCCAAACTCCCTCACCTTTACTCCCAGAGCCCTGTAGTCACTTCTGATCTGCTGAGGGTCATACCTCGCAGTATCATTAGTGCCCACATGGATGAGTAGCATGGGGTAGTAATCAGAAGGCCAGGTGATCCTCGACAATACCTCTGTAATGTCTCAGATACAGGCCCCTGGTTGCCATGTCAGGCAACAGATGGGTGCCTCCATCCCCCTCAGAAGAGAGTCTCCAGTCACCACTACTCTACGTTTCCTCCTGGGAGTGGTGGCTGTGATCCTCCCAGCCTTGGGGGTACATGGCTTCTCTTCTTCAACCTTTGGGGGTGATTCCTCATCACTTGTTGCCAGGGCAGCATAATGGTTCTCCATCACCATGGTGGGTGGGTTGGGAGTAGGGGTGGAGCACTGCCTGCTGCCAGAAGTAACCAGCAGCCAGTGTCCTCCCTGTACCAGAGCCTTATCCTCCTCCCCCAGTGGCATAACAGCAGTCCTCTCTAGCTGGATAGCGTCCTCAGCCTTGGAAGTCTCCATATGATACTGTCAATGAATTCCTCATGTGTATGAATGGTCCTCAGCCTTGCCACCTCCCCCTGTAGCTCTCCCATCTGCTTCCTCAGAGATTCCACCAGCAGGCACCTCTCACACTGGATGGTCCCTCCAGCCTGGCTTTCTGTATGGGAAATGCAGGCCACAGTCTCTGCAAATCCACACCAGGATCTGGGTAGAGGCATCCATGGTTAGGTTGTCTGTCTCGATACAGGCTCAGGTGGAGGCAGCTTTGGCACTGGTGATGCAACCCTTACTAACCATAGCAATTTTATTACATCTCCCTCCCTCAAACTCCCCTGTTTGAGGTCCCCTGTTCGCTCGCTCCCCTTGGTGGCTTAGCCTCTGGCTTTTAAGGCCTTCCCTCCTAGATCAGCCCTACCCCCTCATTAATCACACAGGGGGAGGGTGCTCACAAGGCTGATTGAGGCTGATTAAGGATGATCAAGAGAACAAAGGCTAAAACAATCCCCAAACACACAATCCCAATTGTGACGCAACGACGAGAGTGATGAGGACATAGACATGGAATTCTATCAAACCGCGGGCCCCGGCGCTTTGGAGATCATGCTGTTAATGGGGCAGGTTCATGCCGTGGAACACCGATTCTGGGCCCGGGAAACAAGCACAGACTGTGGAAGCTTGCAATGCCAGACAGCTACCGGTCAGTCAGGAATCAATTTGGAGTGGGCAAATCTACTGTGGGGGCTGCTATGATGCAAGTAGCCAAAGCAATCACTGAGCTGCTGCTAACAAAGGTAGTGACTCTGGGAAACGTGCAGGTCATAGTGGATAGCTTTGCTGCAATGGGATTCCCTAACTGTGGTGGGGCGATAGATGGAACCCATATCCCTATCTTGGCACCGGAGCACCAGGGCAGCCAGTACGTAAACCGCAAGGGGTACTTTTCAATGGTGCTGCAAGCACTGGTGGATCACAAGGGACGTTTCACCAACATCAACATGGGATGGCCGGGAAGGGTTCATGACGCTCGCGTCTTCAGGAACACTACTCTGTTTAGATGGCTGCAGCAAGGGACTTACTTCCCAGACCAGAAAATAACAGTTAGGGATGTTGAAATGCCTATAGTTATCCTTGGGGACCGAGCCTACCCCTTAATGCCATGGCTCATGAAGCCATACACAGGCAGCCTGGACAGGAGTCAGGACCTGTTCAACTACAGGCTGAGCAAGTGCAGAATGGTGGTAGAATGTGCATTTGGATGTTTAAAAGGTCGCTGGCACACTTTACTGACTCGCTCAGACCTCAGCCAAACCAATATTCTCATTGTTATTGCTGCTTGCTGTGTGCTCCACAATCTCTGTGAGAGTAAGAGGGAGATCTTTATGGTGAGGTGGGAGGCTGAGGCAAATTGCCTGGCCGCTGATTACGTGCAGCCAGACACCAGGGCGATTAGAAGAGCACACCAGGAAGCACTGCGCATCAGAGAAGCTTTGAAAACCAGTTTCATGATTGGCCAGGCTACTGTGTGAACGTTCTGTTTGTTTCTCCTTGATGAAAACCCGCCCCCTTTATTGACTCATTCTCTGTAAGCAGCCCACCCTCCCCCCTTCAATCCCAGCTTGCTTTCAAAGGAAATAAAGTCACTATCATTTAAAAATCATGCATTCTTTATTAATTGTGTTGTGGTCAAAGACCCCTACGCAGTCATTTTAGTTTAAAGACTCAAGTCTGAGGCCAGTTTATTGACATACATACCAGTGCACTGGGGTGCAGTCCGGAGACTGACACCCCGAGGACCGCACGCAGGCGGGCTTTTATTTCATTAAACCGCAAGCAAAGTACAAACAATACGTCATGAGTTAAGAAACT
>NW_020698990.1:339731-341310 GCF_002925995.2 Terrapene triunguis
CCCCCCCCAGCTTAAAGCCTAAGGAAACAATGATAGAGATAGCGCAGCATGATGCAAGAATTTAAACAGACAAGTTACAGAACAGACACACACAAAACGAACAGGCGTCAGGCAAATGAGTCTAACCTTAAAAGGTTCGGATCACAGCGCGTTCTCACCTGAACCTAGAGCCTATGGGCAGCTCCTCACCGAATCCCAAATAGAGACAAGGGTCTCTTACCTGGCGCCTGGGATCGGTGTGGGAGCGGTCCACGGTCCTCCGGTCCGGTGGGACGTCGAGTGATCCCGGACGAGACCCCAAATTGTTGTGGTCAAAGACCCTCACGCAGTCATTTTAGTTTAAAGACTCAAGCCTGAGGCCAGTTTATTGACATACATACCAGTGCACTGGGGTGCAGTCCGGAGACTGACACCCCGAGGACCGCATGCAGGCAGGCTTTTATTTCGTTAAACCGCAAGCAAAGTACAAACAATACGTCATGAGTTAAGAAACTGGGGTTGGGGTTAGTCATGGGTTGAGAAACTGGAGTTGGGGTTAGTCATGAGTCGGTCATGACTTAAGAAACTGGGGTTGGGGTCAGCCCCCCCCCGGTACCTTCCTTATTAATTTTCTGAGAAGTGGGTGTTTATTTGGGTAGAGGGGCGCTTGGTGGATTTCCCCAGGGGTGGTACTTGGCACCAGTTTGGGTACATTTCTCAAGACACATGTTCCGGGGGTTTTCGGTGAAGGGTTAAGGGGGGTTACCATGGGACGCTCAAAGAAGATCTATGATTGGCTATTTTTGCAGATAGCTGGAATCACGGAGTAGGTCACAGATCACCCATAGGAGAAGCTGCATGAGTTAAGAAATTGCATTTAGCTAAAGTTACCTATTGCTTCACACAAGTGGTTATTATATTTCATTAGTCATGAACATATTTCATTAATGCTGCTGCTGGGGCTTTTTATTTTTTTTTTCCTCTTTGCCCCACCTTACCCCTCCCCCCTCCTCTGGACATGACACTTGACCGAGTTTGGCAGAAAACTGTGTTTTTTAGTCTAATTCAGGCCCTGCCCTGGGCCCTGCTTTGTGTAAGGGTAGTTAGCATAACAGATCTTTGTTGGAGGGTTTATTTTGGGGCCTTCAGATTCACAGCTCTGGCTATCAAAAAGAAGCCTCCCCCCCATCTATTTCCCCACAATTGATTATAAAAAAGAGGGAGAGAACTGACAAGGTAGCCCAGGTGGGGTTTGGGAGGAGGATAGGAGGCAAAGAAAAGGCCACTAAAAAAGTTCAATATAATATCCTTTTGGTTGGGCTGTCCACTGGGGTGGATTGGGAGGGTCCATGGAGCCTCCCCCCCGCGTTCTTACACGTCTGGGTGAGGAGGCTATGGAACATGGTGAGGGGGGAGGGAGGTTATACAGTGGCTGCAGCAGCACTCTGTGATCCTGCTGACGTTCCTGAAGCTCCACCAGACGCCGGAGCATGTCCGTTTGATCACACAGCAGCCCCAGTGTTGTAGCCTGCCACCTCTCATCTCGAGCGTCCCTCATGGCCAGGGCCGGCTCCAGCATTTCTGCCGCCCCAAGCAAAAA
>NW_020698990.1:341410-344698 GCF_002925995.2 Terrapene triunguis
AAAAAAAAAAAAAAAAAGCCGCGATCGGCAGGGCAGTACAGCGGCAGGTCCTTTGCTCCTAGAGGGAGTGAGGGACCTGCCGCCCCCGAATTGCCTCAGGTGCCGCCCCTCTCCCTTGGCCGCCCCAAGCACCTGCTTGTTCAGCTGGTGCCTGGAGCCGGCCCTGCTCATGGCCTCACGTTCACTGTCATCTTTCCTGTACTTTGGTACCATGTCCTTCCACTCATTCAGATGAGCTCTTTCATTGCGGGTGGATTCCATTATTTCCGAGAACATTTCGTCTCGCGTCCTCTTTTTTCGATGCCTTATCTGAGATAGCCTTCGGGACGGAGGAGGGAGGCTTGAAAAATTTGCAGCTGCGGGAGGGAGGGAAAAAAGGGAGAGAAGTATTTTAAAAGATACATTTTACAGAACAATGCTTATACTCTTTCATTGTGAACAACACTATTCACATTACATAGTACATGTGATTTCGGTACAAGGTCGCATTTTGCATCTTTTAATATTGAGTGCCTGTGACTTTGGTGTTAGAGAGCACAGACTCAGGTCTGGGCACAGAATTTGGCTTGCATGCAGCCATGGTAAGCCATTGTCTTTCAGCTTCTGCAGCTTTCCTACAAGCAGCGCCCTCCTTTCCCACATACCAAGCAAAGCCCGTTGAGTGCTGTGGTTTCCCTGTTAACATGCAGCACCAGAAACCAAACCAACGCCCCCCCCACCCAATTCTCTGGGATGATAACTCTATCCCCCCCCCCCCCCCGCGGGGGTGGTATCGGGGAAGGCCCCCCCCCCCCCCCCGCGCCGCTTGGCTAACTGCTGGGAAGGATTTCTTTTCAGCTACAGGCAAACAGCCCAGTAGGAACGGCCACCTCTGTCCCCTTAATTAAATTCCCATATTTCAACCAGGTTACCATGAACAATATCACTCTCCTGAGGATAACACAGCAAGATAAAGAACGGATGTTGTTTGAATGCCAGCAAACACCGGGACCATATGCTGCCAGGCTTTGTCCTGTAATATAAACACAGTGACAGACAAATACTGTGGTTTATTTAGCCAGGTAGCCACTCTGCCTTTGTTTTCTGTGTATTGTACCTTTAACTCTATGGCCTGGTCTACACTATGGTTTTAGGTCGAATTTAGCACCGTTACCTCGATTTAAGCCTGGACCCGTCCACACAATGAAGCCCTTTTTTTTGACTTAAAGGGCTCTTTAAATCAATTTCTTTACTCCACCTCCGACGAGGGGATTAGCGCTGAAATCGGCCTTGCTGGGTCGAATTTGGGGTAGTGTGGACGGAATTCGACGGTATTGGCCTCCGGGAGCTATCCCAGAGTGCTCCATTGTGACCGCTCTGGACAGCACTCTCAACTGAGATGCACTGGCCAGGTAGACAGGAAAAGCCCTGCGAACATTTGAATTTCATTTCCTGTTTGGTCAGCATGGCAAGGTGCAGGTAAGTGCAGCTCTCATCAGCAGAGGTGACCATGATGGAGTCCCAGGATCACAAAAGAGCTCCAGCATGGACCGAATGGGAGGTACGGGATCTGCTCGCCCTATGGGGAGACGAATCCGTGCTAGCTGAACTCCATTGCAGTAAACGAAATGCCAAAACATTAGAAAAAGTCTCAAAGGGCATAAAGGACAGAGGCCATAACAGGGACGTACAGCAGTGCCGCGTGAAAATTAAGGAGCTAAGGCAAGCCTACCACAAAACCAGAGAGGCAAATGGAAGGTCCGGGGCAGAGCCGCAGACATGCTGCTTCTACGCTGAGCTGCATGCCATGCTAGGGGGTGCAGCCACCAGTACCCCAACCCTGTGCTTTGACTCCGTCAATGGAGAATCACACAACATGGAAGTGGGTTTTGGGGACGAGGAAGATGATGATGAAGAGATTGAAGATAGCTCACAGCAAGGAAGCGGAGAAACCGGTTTCCCCAACAGCCAAGATACGTTTTTCACCCTGGACCTGGAGCCAGTAACCCCCAAACCCACCCAAGGCGTGCTCCTGGACCCTGAGGGCAGACAAGGGACCTCTGGTGAGTATACCTTTGTAAATATTACACATGGTTTAAAAGCAAGCGTGTTTAATGATTAATTTGCCTTGGCATTCGTGGCCAGTACAGCTACTGGAAAAGTCTGTTAACGTGTATGGGGATGGAGTAGAAATCCTCTAGGGATATCTCCATAAAGCTCTCCTGGATGTACTCCCAAAGCCTTTGCAAAAGGTTTCTGGGGAGGGCTGCCTTATTCCATCCGCCATGGTAGGACACTTTACCACGCCAGGCCAGTAGCACGTAGTCTGGAATCATTGCATAACAAAGCATGGCAGCATATGGTCCCGGTGTTTCCTGGCATTCAAGCAACATCTGTTCCTTATCTCTCTCTGTGTTATCCTCAGGAGAGTGATATCATTCATGATCACCTGGTTGAAATGGTGCTTTTATTAAGGGGACATTCAGAGGTGCCCGTTCCTGCTCAGCTGTTTGGCTGTGGCTGAACAGAAATGTTCCCCGCTGTTAGCCACGCGGTAGGGGGAGGGGTGAAGTGATCATCCCAGAGAATTGCGTGTGTGTGGGGGGGGGGGTTATTTGGGTTTGTGCTGCACGCTAACCCACAAACCGCAGCCCCTGCTTTTAAATTGCCCACCCATTTTAAATGGCCAACCCAATGGCCGCTTGGTATGGGAAATGAGGGCGCTGCTGTTTGAAACCATTCCCACTTGTTATGAAGGTTAAAGAAGCCAAAAGACTGTGGCTTACCATGGCTGCCTACAAGCCGAATTCTGTTGCCTGGCACTGCGTGAGTGATCTCTCACACGAAACCGGCAGGTCCTCAATATAAGAGGCAAAATGCGACCTTGTAATGAAAGCACATGTGCTGTGTAATGTGAACAGCACACTGACAGAGCACAGCAGAATGTGTGGAGGCAATGTCAGAGTGCAGGAAAGCACAATATTAACACTAGGAGAGCTGGCGGGCTGAGTGGCGGGCTGAAGAGAGTTAGTGGTGGGCTGAAGAGGATAGGTGGTGTCAGCTTGCTGACAGAAGGCAAGAGTCGATGCTCCAGCTGCTGGAGCATGAAACTGATATTCTCCAGCATATGGTTGAGCTGGAGGAAAGGCAGCAGGAGCACAGACCGCCGCTACAGCCCCTGTGTAACCAACAGCCCCAACCAACTCCCCAAGTTCCATAGCCTCCTCACCCAGATGCCCAAAAACGCGGTGAGGGGGCCTCTGGGTGATTGTGTTGGCTACTTGGATCACAGCAGCCCCCACAATAGAT